>NC_046367.1:40664534-40981829 GCF_011125445.2 Fundulus heteroclitus
CTGTACACTTATTTAGCAGATGTTTGCCTTTGGGCTGCATTCTCATGCAACATCATGTTTGTGTAACCCGAGTACATTAATATCTAAACTCATTAAAATCGAATTATTGCCTCTCACCATCCTTCTGGTTTAAGTTTTTTTATATATATTCAAAAGCAATAATCTGTTTTTTTATGCTTTCATGTAACTTGTCTAAACCAAATGTCCTCAGCTTTAAGGAGAGAATTAAATCTCAGGGTTTTTTTTGTAGTTTTACAGTGTTTATTTTGAATTTAGGCGAGGCTCAGAAACTGTGATTTATTCTTCGTTTAATTGCTTATAAAACAGAAATGGTGACATTTACAATATTGGTTCCATTTGAAAAAATATTCTTTTGAGCCTTTGCTTCACACAAATTGTAACATTTGCATTTACACTTTAGATCTGTGGAGCTGTAATTAATTTATATCAGGTATGTAGCTTCAGTCAGAAATTGCCCCTACACCCCTCTGGGCTTAACGGCTTAAAATAAATAGACTTCCAAAATACAGACGACATATTGACCGTCCCACCAGAGATGGAAACAGTCTGGTCAGTGTTACACAGTTTTAAAAGATGCAAATCGAGCAGTTCGCTATTCTCTCTGATCACCATCTGCTTGATCTCATTCCAATTAAAAAGCAAAAAGTGTAAGCCGGTGGTTAGGACTTTGAGGAAGAGGACTGGTCAATGGAAGCAGACAAAGCGGGCCTACTTTATGACGACCTTCATACTACTCGGACCACGCAGACCGCAGCGCATTCAGAGATTCACCCACTCCTCTGAAGGAGCTTGCTGAAGCTGCCACTTGATGCATAGGTTGTGTGAGGACACGTGTGTGCCGATCAAGACCTTTCGCTCAAACTAACGCAAACCATGGTTATGGAAGCTGCATCAGACCAAAGGAGAGGCTTACAGCAGCGGGGTGCCGCCTGTACAGACCGGCAAGAAACAAGCTGACAAAAGAGATCAAGACAGCCAGAAGAAGAGAGATCGAGACGCAGCTTCTCACCTAATAACCCTGCTTCAGTCTGGAGAGACTCAAAGAACATTACAAGTCACTCTACACTGTGATGGACACCCAACTGTTTGATGACTTCACCAGCTTCTTCTGTTGGTTTAAAAGCAAGCAATACCCCCCCCCCCCCCCCCCACACACACACACACACACACACTTACAAGGACAACTTGCAGCCCCCACGATAATTCTACACTTTTTGCAGCAGCTCAAGACGTCTAACCCTCCCCAGGAGCTGCTTGTCATCTTCTATGTGGCAAACTGCAACGAATGCTCGTGTCTGCAGAGAGGATCTTAATGGCTGACCTTTTCTCCATCCAGGACCTGTCCAGGCCCATGGTCAGGAACAAGGGCAGCTAGCATCTCTGCAGACGCCACACATCCTGCACACAAACTGTTTGACTTTTACCTTCAGGTAGCGCTACAGAGCGCTGGTTGCCATGACCAGTGCTGTCCGAATGGCGCAATCAGTAAGGAAGGAGGTAAGAAAACTAGCCTGCATGCTTCCTCTCATGGCTAGTTTTGCCTAGGAACAACGTCCTTTACCAGCGCTAAGAAGCCTTAAGGTATCCCACAATCCTTTGCGTGACATGACATATAAACACAGCTCCCTCACGGAAATCAACGGAAAATGTCAGACGAGGAGAGCGGTTACTTTGTAGATCATTTTCTAGGCTATAGGCCTGGATTGGGCTCGCATCATCCATGTGTTTCCGTCACGTGATGACGTAGGAGTTAAAGGCTGTCCGAATTTGTCCGAAGCTCCTTTCCTCCCCATGATGGAGTTCTCACTGTTGACCCCATAAAAGGTGAAGGAACAGGAGCTAGGAGCTGGTATTAAGGGTATTTGTAGGGAGCTAAATAATTCCCCCAGGCTCTCTCTGATAAACACAAAGTATGAGAAGTCAGCGAGAAACAAAATAAGCATATTAGCACTATCACAGCCTCCTTTTTTTCTTTAAATATTAACAAAACATACACGTGCATATACTGCTGTTTAAATATTTATACCTGTCTGTCGAGAGCTATAACCAAAGTGAAAATTCTGGATTGTGCAACAGCTATAAACAATAAAGCTGAATCTGACTCAGATAACCCCTCCTGTAACGGAAATGTAACATTTTCTGTTGAAGCGAAAAACATTTCAGTCGGATAGAAAAACTGTTTTCTTTCTAATGTATGAAGCCAAATTTCCAGTCATTTCCCTGAATCACTTATTTTCAGGTTGCTTAACTCACAAACATGGCATACATGTGTGTGGATGGAGGAGGCTGTAGGTTCATCAGGATGAGTCCACATGGAATAGGAATCTGATGACGTCTCTGGCGCAGTGAAAACAGGAACCATGACTGTCTGATTCACAGTCACAACGAGCATCTGGCTACTAAGACACTTTTAGGAATTTTTCCACATTTTGAAATTAAAGCACATTTTGCTTTCCAAATGGCCCTTTTTTGAATCATGGTGACAATGCATGAATAATAATAGCTGCAGCCTGTTGTTTTGAGCTCCGTGACTCTTTTGAAGTATTTGAGGCTAAAAGCAGCCTTACTTATTCAGGTCACAAACAAACAGAAGGATAC
This sequence comes from Fundulus heteroclitus, assembly GCF_011125445.2. Lineage (NCBI taxonomy): Eukaryota > Metazoa > Chordata > Actinopteri > Cyprinodontiformes > Fundulidae > Fundulus > Fundulus heteroclitus. The sequence continues at coordinate 40,667,154 of NC_046367.1, forward strand.
GGTTGTAGAAAAAAAAAACAACAGAAACTGCAAAAACATCTTCTCCCATTTCAGTCATTGACTGTGGAGAAAAAGAAATAGATCTGTAGATGTGCGTGGCTGTCAGCTCAGGCTGATTTAAGCAGCGGTACATCAATAACGTTTTAGTTTGAACTGATCAAACCAGGCGAAGGCTGCTGGGGGAACGCGCCTCTGGTTCAGCACAGTTCCACTCAGCAGGCTGAACTCTTCAACTCATTAGAGAGCAGCTTTTGTGATGACATTATGAATGCATTCTTGTTGGGAGAGACGGCTCAACGCTGAATTGTAGCGGTTCTGCCGTTCTCGGCTCTGATCAGCTGCTTTTTTGCGAGCAAGGGTAACAAATTCTAAATTAAGATTTTCAGAAACGTTTGACAACAAAGAGGTCTTTTCTTTTTGTATCTCAAGTAGCTCAATCTAATTAATAATCAAATTAGAACTAAAATAACAAGAATCATTATGAACTCCAGTAATAATAGAAGTATAATTATTAGTTGCCAAAAACGAGAATAGATTCATTGAGGTGTTAAACGAGCTCACAAAAGGGATGGTAGAGCAGTTTTTAAAAGGCAGTGCAACATTTATTGGGTCAGATTAGGGAGTAAAGTGGAGTTATGTTGAGCAGTTTTGTGCTGTCAGTATGAAGTACCTTAATACAGTAATAATATAATAAATTTTTCCCACCATAAACTTTAATGTATGTTGTTAGATTTGATAAACGTTGAAGGGAAATGATATATAGTTTTCATCATTTATCAACAAATAAACTGTGATATGGAGAGATTCTCATTTGTATTGAGGTCTGGACTTTGACTAGGCCACTCTTTTATTTCCTGTCTTTTAATATACTGTGATCTTGTCGTGTGTAGCATTTTAAAATACTCTTGCAGTGAATCTGGTTTTTAGCTTTTGATGTTGTGTGTGTATGTTATGGATGTTTTAAATTTGGTTTTTAACCCTTTCTTGTTTTAATATACAGCACTTTGGTCACCCACGTGGTTAAAAAATGTGCTCTAAAAATAAAGATGGTTGATTGATTGATTGATTGATTGATTGCAACCCATGAACCTAAACCATCACATATCATCTCTGGCTGCATGTTCAGGGTGTTCATCCTGCTGGAAGATGAACCTCCACCCAAGTCTCAGGTCTCCTGCAGCCTCCAACAGGTTGTCTTCCAGTCTTGCTCTGGATTTAGATCCATCCATCTTCCTGTAAAGCATCATCTTTCACTGTGGTGGATGTGTTTCAGAGTTATGTGCAGTCTTAGTTTTACTCCAAATGAAATGTTTTGCATGTAGACCCAAAAGGTCTAACATTGGTCTGATCAGATCAGTTCACCTTCTCCCACATGTTGTGTCTCCTATATGGCTTGTAGCAAACTGCAGACAGGATCGCTTCTGACTTTCTTTCAACAATAACATTTTATTCTCAACACTCTTTCATGAAGACTAGAGTTGTCGAGTCAAAGACTAAAAGTCTTCTTGAGGACAGATTTTCCCAACCGACTTGTGGATCTCTGCAGCTCCTCCAGAGTTACCATGGACCTCTTGGCTGCGTCTCTGATTAGTGCCTGTTAGCTCAGGTGGATGGTGGTGTTTTGGAAGAGATGCAGATGTGTTTCAAAGGACATTTCATTTATATTGAGATAAAATGCACACTTTGTTTAGTAATCAGGAGAATCAGTTTAGGCGCATCAGAGTAAAGAGGGAAGACAGAAGATATGGGACCCAGCATGCATTAACACAGGAAAACATTTATTCTGATATTTAACACAACTAAGTCTCCCCAGTCTTAGCCATCTGTTAGTATCAAGCATTATCATTGAAACCTGCATTAAAATAATATTTTTTTTTGTAAACCAGCAAGAAAACATCTCAGTCAGATAGGGAATTGAATTTGGTAACTTGATAGATGTGTTTTCTTTCTCCAGCTCCCTCTGCCTGCACATGTGGATGGTGTTGCATGTCAAACGTGAAGCAACCTTCCCTGAGAGACATTTTCCCGAACTGGCTGACGCACTCTTCTTCTGCGTAATGTTGTTCAAGCTCACTTACATGAAACTACACTGTTTGTTGGGGGGAAATTCTGTTGGATCAAGTTGTTATATGTCAAGAATCAGATGTAACCAATAACCAAAGAGCAGGTCTTTCTCCATCATTCTAGTTGGCATTAGTCCTGGTTTCAACAAAGTTCTGAATCAGAGATTCTTTACAGGCTTTGATTTAAAGAAAAGCAGTTCCTGCCTCTCAAGTCGGGGTGACTTAGGAACTTGTTCGGCGTTGGGGTTGGATTGGATAATTTCTATTAACATGATATCATGTTTTGTAATAAGCTTGTCCTCAGCGACTTGCAGCAGAAGGGTTATGGAAGCAGAAGATCCTGATTGTTCTTTCTTTCTGTTTGCCAGAGAAGCAGATGTTTCTCATCACAACATCCGCCGTGGAGCTGAAGGCCTGGGCTGTAACGTGCCACCTGGCTGATCTAACTCATGTAGGATATAGATCGCCCGGTCTAACACTCAAGGTCACAGCAAGTTAAGAGCAGTGTTAAGAAGACAGCAGAGATCTCTGGATACTTATGGAATGAAAAAGCACACAGCAGTGGTTCCTGGAGAGTCCAGGTTGGACTGGGATGACTTGATATGAATTTCAAATGTTTGCCTTATTCTGTTTTCTATTTTATGTCACAGTTAAATGTTTCAGATCATCCAACAAAATTTTAAATCAGATAAAGAATACCTGTGAAGCAGTTTTTAAATGATGGTTTCATTTATCAAAGAAAAAAAAATAAAATCGATCCCAAACCAACCTGGCCCTGTGTCGTTAAGGTCAACAACATGAGATCTGCAGCAGGACGATGGTCTGAAACACACGAGCTGGTCAACCTCTGAATGACTAAAATAAAAAAAGTTCTGACATAAATCTGACCAAGATGCTGCATCAGTAATCTGTCCTAATCTTTGGGTTTTTGGTTTTGTGTTTGGCTTTGGTTTGCCTTCCATACTTGATTCCTTAATTTTAAGATTCTTTGTGTTTTTTGTCCTGTACGTATGTATTTTCTGCTCCCCGGTTCTCTGTGTTTCATCAGCTAAACTTCAGTTACTTGGCTTAATTTCAGCTGCTCCTTGTTCAGTAGTCACCTATCCAGTTTAAATATTGCTGTTTGTCAGCTCTCACTATATATTTAGTTAGTTTTAAAACTTTCCTTTATTAAGTAAAATAGTTTATTTTTCACCCGCTTGTCTCACTCTTGCATTTGGCTCCTGTTCCTTCTCTGTTTTATTACATAAACAGGTCATTCATTCCGGAAATCCCTCCAATGTGTCTAAATTACAACAATTCTGTAAAGCAGAGTGGGACAATGTTCCTCCACAGAGATGTTAAAGACTCATTAGTGTTCATCCCAAACACGTGATAGCAGCTGCTGCTGTGAACAACCAGTTACCAGGTCAAGGGGGTGATTGCTTTTCATACAGGGCCAGATTGATTTGGACAGCCAATTTATTTGACGATCAGAAACAAGTAAGTTTAAAAACAGAAAAAAATCAGATTAAAGGGGAATTTTTGTCCCAACACAATACCTTTCCAAGGTGTAGCCTTGGATAAGCAGGTATAAATGACGTGGGACGTTATTCATGGTAACACCACCTGCAAAACTCCGTCACCGTCTACCACAACTACCAAGAGTGATCACCAGGTCGACCGCTGATGGCTCCATTTGAACCAGTTAGCTAGAACATGTCTGCAGCTGCTCCATTCCCAGGTACGTAATTGATTACAGCACAAAGAGTGAGCTTTGCTGCAGTGAGCGAGCAAGCCTCAATGCTCGTTTTAGACTTTGCATCCAAAATAACCTCCATCATCGTTGTGGATCATCAGAGTCAGACATCCAGACACTTCTACCGGCTCTCAGCGAAGGCGGATGCTTTTCTGCTTCTCTCCTCCCGGACCTCTCTTGCTTGTCAGAATCAGAATCAGAATCAGAATGAAGTTTAATCGCCAAGTAGGTTTGCACTTACAAGGAATTTGACTTGGTGTTGATGGTGCAGACAAAAAATAAAAATACAATAAAATAAAAAGGATATATATACAGACAGAAGCTATATACACTCAGTAAACTGTGTGTTAATGTGCACTCTTGTCTGTCTGCTGCCTAACTCTCTCAGAGCCTTTTTTCTGCAAATCATCCAAATCGAAAACTATGGATCCGGTCAGCTGAATGTTCAACGCAATTGATCAAATTTTCTCAACGAGAAGACCAAGCGCAGGGGAAGCAAGCCGTCCTGGGGGGACACATAATAATATATAATAATAATATACTCCTTGGATTCCTGGGGGAGTTGTAAAATGATGTGTCTGTCTATTTCGTCCACTGGAGGACAAGTATCATGCATATACAATTTGATTTATGAAAACAGGATTTCTGCTTATTGGAGTTGGCGGTTGCCTGGTATGTTGGCCAACACTGAAGATCTCGGCAGCAGTTCTGGCCTTGGTGAGGCTGCCGGGAGTGTGTGAAGGGTTAAACCGAGCTGTGATCTCCCAGACTTTTATGCTTTCTGAGCAAAACTGCAAGCTGGATGCGATCCTTGCACAGCATCGCATCCCAGCTGTGGTCTGAACTCAGTGGATAAATGGAAAAGACCCCAGGGAAGCTCTAGCTCAATTTATGACAAAATACAAACACATTTGGCTGTTTGGGACTTGCCATGAAGGCGGAGCAGCAAAGACTTGAAAGCTGATAGAAATTTCACAGTCAACCTCCACAGTCATTAAATCTCCTTGTTATTGAATTTGGCACCTGATGCTGGCCTTGGAGGCTGGTTTATCTCAAACTCTCCTGGATGTTATGCAAACAAGATGCTCTAACCTGTTCATGACACCTGTGACCTGCAACAGTGCTCTACTCAACTGCTGATAACATACCATCTAGGACAAGGGTTGGATGGGGGGCTACTGGGTAATGATGGGCTTATACTGATGCACACAGGCACAGTCTCCTCTGACTCACTTCCTCCACTGTGTACCACTGTGTACATCATGCTTGTGCTGTTGATTTTTTTGTGCTGAGGGTTTTTTATCTGCATCCTACTACTGTCCCCATAAGAGACAGTGTGAGAAATGCACTCCTTCTTTGCCCTCCACCATCCCAATGTATTCCTTTTCTATACTCTGTAAAAAACAGCAAGACCTCAGCAACGTGTCTCCCATGTATGTTGTTCTCTTGATGGGTTGTACTAAAACGTAAGTTCCCCCATAGGGGACAATAAAGCAATTCAATCAGGATGAACTCCTTGCAGTTTGAAGGCTTCCTCTATTGGAGCTTTATTAATCCTCAGGGAAATGGTTCATCTAACTGAAGGAACAAAATCAAAACTTTTTCATCCAGTTTATCGTTTAAAGCCAATAAATGACCCTGAAACTCGGATGTTTGTTGATTACCATTCATCTCACTGCCAGTCTTTACAACCTCCCTAGATACCAGTTATGTTCATTTTGACGATTTATTTCTTGTGCTGTGCTTTTGTAAAACTTTGTATTTAGGAGAAATACAGCATTGGAAGTTCAAATTCACCTTGTCTGCTGTTTTATGTCATAGAATTGCTAATTTCTTGAAACAAGGGGAAATTATATTCTGGCTGTTTTAAGTGATCAGACAAATTCACTGTAATCCAGTCACATTTAAATCACCATTAAAACCTTGGACATCATTTGGTGGTTGCGATCTTGTGACGTGGGGTTTTAAATATTGTAATTATATTAAAATAACCAACTTGTGCAGACAAAGGTTTTTCAGGTACATCTCAGTACGTACATAGAAAACAGAGAGGCTGGTTCTGCTGACAAGGTGCCAATTGATTCATCTTTTAGTAGATATCTCAGTTTGAGTGTCCTTTATGTGAATATCAGGATGTAGCTGCTGGCCGTTTTGTCCCCCCCACACTGTTCCTCTGAGAAGTCTGAGGAAACATAAATCACGCATCACGATGGTCTCTCCAGTCTCGGCATCCCCTTTAACACTGTCTCTCAACTTGAGAGTAAAAGCTCCCTGACTGTCGTTGTGATGGTGATGCCAGAACCTCATTGTCTATTCAGGCAATGCCAATAAAGAAAACAAAGAGTCAAGGGCTCGTGCTGTGCTATACTGTTTTAGTATGCAGATACACACAACATAGCAACATTGTCTAGTTCACTGACATATTAAAAAGAGAAACATTGATATGTAAATATAGATATATATATATATGTGTGTGTTTGTGTTCTTCACATCCAAGGAATAAAAACAAAACCATTAACATTCAAACAGCAGTGTGGAGTCAATGTGTCGAGACTATTAAAGTAAGATACAGTACATTAGGAACAAAAACTACAGACATTGTCCTCAATGCGTTTGTCATCCTTTACAACAGTTTACCAAAGTGTCACTGGGGACTTCACAAACTCTTTGGAGAGTCATAAGAAAACATTTCACACATAAATATACAAAACGTACAACACTTTGCCAAAAACCTTTGGCTTTACCACAGTTTGGATGAGTTTACAATAACTCTATGATAGATTAAGCATCAAAAACAGTTTGATAGGTCTAACTCCGACTCCTGGATTATAACTTTCACAGTACTGTCAAAGATTAGACAGATGATCATGTAGACTTGATATTAAAGAGAGATCTCAGTCATGATGAAAAGAAAGTAAACCCTCTTTCAATTATAGATTTCTGCACACAGACACTAACAATCATGTTGGGATTATCACACAACAGACCCCAAACTGTCTTTCCCCATAAAACAGACATGAAGCCTAAATGGAAAAGCTGCGGGTGACATAAAAATAAAACTGTTTGCTACTCTGAAGCAGACGGGGGTGTGTCCGACAACGGCAAGTTGGAAAGACATCAGCAATGACCTCAGAGCAGCAACTGTTGCTCCTCTTCAGCCTGATAAGGGTTCAAAGGTCATCCCCAGACCATCTGAAGTCCATCATCCTGCAGAGAGGAAGATTATCCCCAGGAGGAGAACATCTCAGCAGCTGCCAACTTTCTCAGCAGTGGACGTCCAGCAGGTTCAGCCCAAGATCAGAGCGGGAAGCTCATAGAAATGACCAGAAGCCCAAGAGCTCCACCTCAGACTCTACAGACCTCAGTTAGTAGGTTAACGGTTAAAAGACATGGTACTGAACCAGTCTGGCTGCTTGGAAGGGCTGAAGGAGAAAGCCTCTTCTCTCTAGAAACAAGATGGCAGCAGGACTGAGGTTAGCAGAGCTGCTGCTGGATGAAGGACCAGACTTCTGGGACAATGTCCCTCTGGACAGAGGAGACCAGAGTAGAGATGTTGCACCTTGATGCACAGTACCATGTCTGGAGGAAACCAAACAGCAGATCATCACAAACCATATGTTACCAATTGTCAACCATGGCTTGTTTTGCAGCCACAAAACCTGGCTACCTTGCATTCTCTCACTGGACCATGATCTCCTCTGTCTACCAACGTATTCTACAATCTGTCCAACAGCTAAAGCTTGGTCCAAACTGGGTCAACAGAACAATGATCCCAAACACAGCAGCCAATCTACAGCAGGACAGCTGAAAAGAAAACAAAAGGTTTTGCAATGGCCTAGTCAAAGTCAAGACTTTAGTTGTCCAGAAACAAACGTCTGCAGAACTCTGCGAACTGAAACAAGAGGGGACTAAAATTCCTCCACAAAGATGTGTGACACAGAAAAGCAAAGATGGAAGGTATTGCTGCTGATGGTTGTTCTACAAACTGCTGGGCCATCAATACTCACACTGTGGAAACTGTTTTTCACACCTGAGGTTAGACGTAAATGGTTGCAAAACTGCTGAACTGAACAAGGGTGTACTTTCTTTCTACCAAGGCTGTTTGTGTTTTCTAATGGGTCTAAAGTACTGTTTCCTGCAGACAGAGCTCTTCCAGGTCTGCGCTGAATCCTGCAAGTCATCACAGCTGAATTAAAGACTGAAAACGGAGACATTCAATCGATGAACAAATACCCAGCAACGATTTTGTTGACGGAGCTGAAGTGTGTGCGAGACAACTGGAGCTTATCAGCTTCATGCTTCCTAACACAGGCACAATGGAGAGGTGACACAAAGTGACGGGCATGATGACAGGTCAGAGCGGCGGGCGGATCCAGTAGCATGAAGAGGGTTCCTGCTCAGTGTAGCCGCCCCCTCTCTCTACAACACGCAGGAGCCGTGTGCGGATGCTCTGAATTTACAGAAACACTGTCTATATAGAAATCATGCAGGCATCATCTCGCATCGTCTCTAACAAAACTTGTTGGATGTACAAAATTATTTACATCAGCTGAAACTGACTCGAGTTCCCTTCGCTAGGGACCGGATCCTGAAAAGGCCTCTAAAACCCAGGGGAAAACGGGATGTGGGGGGGGGGGGGGGGGGGTGATCTAAGCAGCGCTGCATGTGAAAACGGGAGTGCGGCCATCATCCAGAACTGTTTTTTTCTTCACGCTGATGATGCTAAAGAGCAACCTGAAAACGTCTGGTCGACAGAAACAGGGCCATTTTCATAAAAAAACAACACTTAAAAGAGATTAAATAAAACAAAGATATACCAAAAAATCCATTTTCACTTGTATGGTAGGAGGACAAAAAAATAATACTAATAAGAAATAATTAACCAACAAAAATAATAGTTCTTTTCAGTTGGAAAATAGATTAAAACTGGGCTCTGTGCATGTTTTTCTCTATCATTTCATCTCTTTGGTGTAATTAAATCTTCTGTCCATTTTATTGCACCATCATCTGTGTTCTAATTTGTTTTCCAAGAAACACAAAAAATACATATATTTCTACTGTAATAATTCATCTATACTGGCCTTAAAGTAACCCTTTTAGAAAAACAGCTCTTCAAACACACACAATCAACCTTCAGGACTGGCTTCCCGCACAACAGTTTTTCCTCTAACAAGCATTTTCTGAGTTCTCCGTTTGATTTGGGATCAGTTTTGACATCTGAGCTGAAAGATTCACTATAAGAAGAGCAGTACAGTTCAAGCAATTGCTGCCATCTGGCTTTAAAAGCTGACCATTTTGTACCACTGCAGTTTTGGTCGTCTTGTAACCAATGTTTTCTGAGGCTCGGGCCATTTCCACTGACTGTGCATCAGTTCATACCAACCCGTTTCGTACCTGCTTTGAAAAGTGATGAAAAGTCCAAGTCAAGTCTGAAGTCTCCCATGACTGAAACAAACCTTTTCTCCACTAACGAGTCTTCCTATAACAGTTCAAATCCAGTTAAGCCTAATTTAACAGAAGCATTTAACAATTATCTTCTAATCTTTTAACAAATAATTCAACATTGAAAAAACTGTTGTGAGTTGTTGCTTAATTTTTTTTTGTTTAAAATTATGTCAAAGTGTATAATTTCCCCCTTGGGTTTTAGAAGTACGTTGTGTTTAGAGAAAAATTAGAAAAGAGATTAAAACTTGTCTTTGTTGATATATACCTTAATATCGTTTCCCTGCTTCTTCATGTATGGCATTATGCAGTGTATTGTAAATTAGCATTTAACCCTTAAAGCTGCAGAAGGGAATTCTGAGAAAAAAGTGGATTTAGCATGAAAATATTAACAAGCAAACCTTCCTGAATAATGGTACGCATTGTGCAGGGGAGGGGTGTCAGCAGCGCCTACACAAACGTTATCTGACACCGCTAAGACACCCCTCCTGGCTCTGATTGGTTGTTTCTGACCGGGAGCGCTGCATTTCTGCCAATGGCAGTGGGAACACGGGGAGGAGCCAGAGGAGCTGGATTTTTTTCAGAGATTATCTGTCTTCTATTTTACTGTCAGGACATAGTGATAGTTTTAACAAATATCTAAAAAATATTTTCACAAAAGTTACCTACTGCAGCTTTAAGACTAAGCAGTAAACATTTTCCACCATGAAAATTATGACATAACCGATAGCGGGCGGTGTAGAGAGTAAATGATAGGGGACAGAACCTCGGTTTTACAGTCACAATTCTGACTTTTCTGCTACCCTTCGATCAAGACAAAAAATTACTTTTTTAAACTTTATTCAGCAGTGGCTAATGACTAATTCATTAATTTTATTATGTTTCAGAACTCTAAAGGAGCAATAAGAAAAATGTCATTATTGTAGAACAAAAAACTATTTTGTGAAGAACAAAAGGCATATTTTTAGATGGACTACATCACATCCTATCTCTCTGTTGTTCTCCAATGTCTTGTTTACGTAGCAGGACTGCCCGCGTGTGCACGTACGTGCACGTGAACAGCTGCCCCCTCCCTGACCATAAATGCCACCGCCAGGCACAAAATGGCGGAGAGCACGGCCATCGGATCAAAAAGTTCTCTAGCTAACAGCATTATAAAGTTATGAGTTACTTACTTCTTCACTAGACATGTTCCTTTGAACGGTTTTGCTGTGTTTTTATCCTTTGCAAATAGGCTCATACAAGCCGACGGGTGAGAAGGGGAAATGGGTGCCGAGTGCTGGAGCGGAGAAAGAAAGAGGCGTGGCTTGGTACACATCTTGTTTTGGTCTACAGACAGTGCTCAGGCTCCACCTAGTGGTGAACTATTGCTTATTGCTCCTTTAAAGAACAGCTCGTAAAGAACTGACTGGATATTTGGTTTGTTTATCTCTAATTAATTAAATTTAACCAGGGATAACCTAGGTAAATTATACAAAGATACAAACATCTGAAAATAATCAAGGTTTGTTATTTAGGAAGACTGCGCTAGTATTTGAGAATAATAAAAAGGTTTACATTCAGTTGGAGTTGTTTGGATATAGAGATGATCCAGTGTACACGTTGTCCCTGAACGCATCTTAAGATTCCAGTCACTGGGATGTCCCCTCCTCTCAGAGAGAATCCTGCCCACATGTCTGCTGCTCGGCAGCATTTTAGGCTGAATGCTGCTGCAGGAAGCAGGATTTGGACCTCAGCTACCAGCAGTACCAGTCTTTTTGGCATTCGGCTAGGGGTTGTTTCCTGCCAAGCAACTCAATAAAGAGTTGAAAAATGCTGACAAGCCTTTGGTTTGGTCGCTTTTCTTTGTCCATCATCACTGTAGCTGAATATGAAACCTCAACCCTCCTTAAACAGCAGACGTAAGGGATTGCTGGGAGTTCTGGTGTGTTGCTTTAAAGATGCAGAACAGACCGAACCTCTGTGCACATAAACATTCTGGTCGTGTTCAGCTTTGAAACAATGCTGGATTTGTGCTGAGCACATGTGTGCCGGACCAAAAGGCCTGTACCAACGTTTCTGCTGCCTGTTAGTGTATTTTTACAGCCCTGGTAAATGAGAACGGTGAATGTCTGAATCAAACAGGAAGCGCTTTTATTGTTTTAAGTAGGAAGTGTCTTTGCAATGATGCAGAGGCCTTAGTAGCAGGAGAATAACGTGTTATTAGGTTGATTTTGTACTGAACTGGCCTGAACACAGGGCTCAGTTAGAGGAACATCTGTGGTGTTGTTGGTATGAAGCTACAGATCAGTCCAGAAGATCACCAGCTGCTGAATCCAGTGGACCCTTTCTGCTTACAGGCCGCCTCGCCTTCACTCCTGACTTCAGGACATAAAGATTGTTCATCAGACTCAAGTCCTAGAGCACGCGTCTAAGTCAAGTCTCAAGTCTTTGGCTTTATGACTCCAAATGATTCTGGTCTGATCAGCGGTCTTAGTCTGCCTAACTTCATCAGAGTCGACCGGTTCAAACTGGGTTCAGAACCACAATCAATGGAAACGGCATGATATCAATCTGCACTAACACATTATTTCTGAGGAAATGTTATGATAATCTCCATAATTCAGATAAAAATAAAACGTAACATTTAGGAGAAATACAGTGATATGCTCTGATTTAAGTACATGGCTAAAAAATAAAATTGTTTAAAGATACAAAACGGAGGTATACATTTACAAACGGTCAAACTGACCAGGAGCCGATATCAAATCATGGGGCGTACTTAGTTTTTCCCTCATAGCCTGTCCATTCTGCCTACTTCCTCAATAACTACCGACACCATGGAATCTGTTGTGTACACCTGAGATAAGATTTATGGATTTTCAGACCCTGGTATCCCCGCCCTGAAGCCGTCGCCCAGCCAACAATCCGCAGCTTTCACTCAGAACAGCTCTAATGTCTGCTCAGTCCGAGCCGTGAGCGTAAGAAAAGGGAATGTGACACAATCCGCTCTTTAAAACATACGTTCGCTATCAAAATGAGAAGATTTTCAAACACATTCACTGTCACCTGTCTGATTGAAAACAAAGTGTAGCCGGTCTGTAATAAATACTGTCTGGTAATATGTTGGAAGTAAGAATATTTAGAGAGAAACTATATGATGTAGCTTTAATATATTATGAAATAAACGTTTTATCTCCATTATTTCTTGGACAAAAGGTAAGAAGGGAGGAGTCGGCGAGTCGAGTTTGGCACTATCTGCGTTTCAAAATTGTTTTTTTTCTTACAGTGTAACCGAAGGGCTTTTGTCCACAACAAGGCGTCAAAAGCAGAAACCAGCAGTTTTTATGCATTAGATTAAAAACGTTTGTGTCAGGATTGTTGGAGCGTGACGGCGTCCAGACTTTGACCGTCAACAGAAGACCGTACCTCGCTCTGACCGGTGGAGCGGCAGACAGGTCTGCACTTCCATGACGTGGCTGAGAGTCCGAGTCCTTTTCCACACACACTTCCTGACGCTGTACAGAGAGAGAGAGAGTTTCCCCTCTGCTTCACGGATGAGGCATGGCGACGCGGCTGTTGGGGGAAGCGGAGCTATGGATAGAGTCAGGAGGCGCGCGGACGTCAGGCGAAGGTGCTGTCCGACTTCAGGACGGAGACGTCCGTGTCGTGGAAGCCCTTTCCGTTCAGGTGTTCCGTGTGGCCGTCGATGGTGTAGCAGCCCTGCACCTCGATGATGGAGGAGGCCGTGTAGGAGGCTGAGCGCAGCGCGTCCGAGTGGTTTCCAATGCTGCTGCCGAACTGGATGTGGTGCTGGTTCCAGTGTCGCCTCAGAACCGCTTGGACCTGCACAGGAAGAAAAAAAAAAAAAAACACCTGAAGAGACTGAGGAGTTGATTTTCTTCGGTGGGATTGTGTGGCGTCGGTAGGATTACCAATCACACCCATACCATCAGTTTCTGATTGTTTTACAATTCCACACATTGATTTCAATTATACTTTTCTGGTTCCTTATTGCTATAGTTTTACACTTTGGTCTTTGCAAGAAAATAGCTTTTAAATATGCTATATAAATGAACATTGATTGATTGATTGATTGATTGATTGATTGATTGATTGATTGATTGTTGTTCTTTCATGAATTAAACATGCATAAGGTGTCCATTGTTTCACACAGATGACGCTTCTATTTTAAAACAGCTTTTGTTTTGAAGGGGCTGCAGTCATGTCTCTGGGGAACTAAATTAGACGCTTGTGTGAACGCCCGTGTCGGCTTGGGCTAATCCCAAACGTCCAGCTTTTAACAACACATGGACTTCCATGGATTTTATCGTCACAATTTCAGCGTTGGCACTAATGATACTGCAAAAGGCATGTTTGGTTGTTATTCCCTGTTGTAATGAATTCACATTCAGCGCGTCACCAGGGGCATTCTGCCTTTCCTGATGGTTGATGCTCATGCTGGACACAGATCGTGGCCTCAAAGATGCTGAAGGTTACACGGAGAGTTGTAAACAATAAAATGACGGTCCAGTTTCCTGACACGCTGCAGCCCCGCTCCTAACCACTTATTTATCAAGGTTAAAGGTAAAGTGAAATGCTGAGATCCTTGTGCGGCGCACAAAGGTGGATGATTGAAGAGTTTGCTATAAGCAAGCTTAAAAGGTCAAAAGTCCTACTTACTTCTCCGTTGAAGAAGCAGAAGATGGTTGCCACAAGCAGACCCTGCAATGAAAAAACATTTTACACCTTAGGCTTTGGTAAAAGAACAGCTCAAGCTGCTGAAGTAGATAGACCAGAAAAACAAATGCATTCTGGGAGCTCGTTCTTCCTATTGCAGGAGACATTTCCCTGCTGTGGCCAGGCTGGGCGACCTGATCAGATAAAACCTCGTCAACATCCAACTCTTTGCAGCCCTTCCTTCCTGGTTTTCCTCCCTGGGTTACAACATAAACAAATGTGTCTTATGGGACTCTTAAAGGGGATAGGAGATAACGGGCTACAGTTGATTTCTGTGGAATGATAGCCTCTTTTAGGAATAAATAGAGGTTACACAAGGAGATTTAATTCATAATAAAGTGGATGAATCTCCCAGGAACGTTCCGGTGCATGTCGTGTCAGCCAGTAAATCAGCCGGCCCGGTCGGCGGCTGCTCACCTGGTAATGCATTAGTATGTGCATTATGTAGTCATATATTTCAGAGGAGACGCGTCCCTCAGGCTTGTAGGGAAGCAGGACAAACTCGATTCCCAGAAGAGGAACCAGGATGAGAGTGGCTCTCACTGCCTTCATGTAGAGGCTGGACTCTGCCTGATGCGTCACTTTCAGCTTCGTGATGAGAACCCGCACGATGTTTAGGAGAAAGAACAAGTTGACCTGAAGGGGAAAAGACAATCAAGGAAAATACTCTGAATATTCTTTGTGAAGTCCGGTTGTTGTATCTGACTGCATTGTCCAAAGTACAGAACATCTGCCCCTAACAACTTTAGAGTGTTTTAAAAAGCACATTGCCTCTTTAAAACATCTCTAATCACACTATAAAACCCATTTTTATTGTCGAAGGCTCTAAATAGTCTCTAGATCCTGGCATGATCATACCGACTTTTCTCTGAACCAAAGTAACCACAAAGCCCTGATGACAGACTTAAATCTCGTAACGCCACACAATGAATATGGAATATTTATTTAGATAATCTCTGCAGAAAATATGGAAGAATAATATAAATTATAAAAGGACAAACCTGCGTAGTACCGTCAGCACCAGAGACTTACAATGGCGGTTTAGTACTGGAACCCCTTCAGAATTAGACCAGAAAACAAAACCTGGACTGAATTATTCTGCACTGATTGCCTAAAACAAAGTATGCAATCCATGAAAGGTTCCTGGTTTGGAGGCCCTTGGAGCATTTCAATTTGATGCCAAGATGGTTAGAACCCTTCAATATGAAAACGGTGAGCCAAGGGCAAAAGTATCCGACCCAGTTTATCTCAGATGGTTAGAGAGCTGACGTCTCTTTTCTGGTTTCCGTATAAAAATCAATCCAGCAGCTGCAGATCATCCAAATCGCTCCTGCCAACATTAAGGAAAATGGATCCTATCCAGGCGCGGAGCCAGGGTCGCGTTACAGAAGGGGCGGGGACTTGTTAACAATTCATTACAGATCTGGGGTCTCAACTATAAAGCTTGTGGAAGCACAAAATGAGGCCTTTGCATAGAAAGTGACACGTGTACGTCACTTTCTATGCAAAGGTTGGGATCTTTAAAATAATTAAAAACTAGAAATTGGAGATGGGGAAATTGGCGACACAGATGGTAAAGTGGTGAATCGCAGCCAAACTTAAATTTCACTGTATATCAGACTTTAATCATAAAGATTACAAACTGCAGTGTTATTCATGCTGGTGCTGGTGACACATAACTATATAACAGGACGTTTTATATGAATAAAAGTCCATAAGGCATCTCAAATCTTACAAGTCCACACAACTTTTTATCACATTCGTCTCCCCGATGACCACCAGGGTGACGAGTTCCACGGTTTAACATTACTGTGACGAGGTGTGAAGCCGTTAAAGTAACTGCTGTAAAATAATAAATAATGCTGCTCAGATGAATTGGTATGGTTGGAAGATGTTTCAGACGGGTGAGTTAGCTGGAAACGTGGTTTTCAGGGATCAAATATTTCCTGGTCAATAAGCTGCTTTAGACTCTGAGCGTTGCGTTCTGCTACAACCTGCAGGGAGACTGGCTACACCCCCCCACCCCCCCCGCCTCCCAGAGGCTGAAAGGCCGCACTCCAACCAAAAAAGCGCAGGTGCACCTAAAATGCTTTTTGCAGTGTTTTTTTGTGGTGGTGAGGGGAAAATCGTGGATGAAACAGGTTTGCTCACAAGAACAGATTTCACTCAGGATCATTCAGGTGTCAGACGGGAAATCTACCTCTCAAGATCCGACAAGAATTCAAAGTAAATAAACATGGAGGACGAGGAATTACAACAGTCATCGTTTCTGGACTGATTTAACATAGAAAAAGAAAAGAATAAAATTATTTAAAAAGGAGCAGAGACAGCATGAAGAGGGGCTCTACGTTTGCTGCGCTATGATATGGAGGTGAGCTGTGTTTTCTCCCCCTTGGCGAATCCCTCACCCCGCTTTCTGATTGGCTACACGTCACATTCAACAGGCTGCCTGCTTGTTTGTCCTCGGGGGAACCTAGACGATCCAGCATGTTGAAGAACCCTGATTTGAGGGTTCTACTGTAGAATAGACCATATCGCTCTAACACACGGCAGGAATATGTCTTCAGATAGTCGGGGCCTGTCGGAAAGTGAAGATCGGGGCGAAGCTGGGGCCAAATATGCTGCCGTGTGAACCAGCCTGAAGCGACCGACTTTTCGACTTTACTTCTTTTGTTTTATTCACCATCAGTCTGGCGGTGGGCAGCGTGGGCCCCTTAATAACCGGACCCTCTGCCTGCCCCAGGCGGCTCCGCTACAGATCCTACCCTACTAACTATGCAGACGACACACAGCTCTACATCACCATGTCACCAGGTGACTATGGACCAGTTCAGGCACTGAGTAAATGCCTAGAAGAAATCAATACGTGGATGTGCCAAAATTTTCTCCAATTGAATAAAAACAAAACTGAAGTAATAATATTTGGACCAATAGAGGAAAGATCAAAAGTTAGCACACAGCTTCAGTCGCTTCAGCTAAAAACCACTAATCAGGCCCGCAACCTGGGTGTAGTGATGGACTCAGACCTGAACCTTCAAAAGCATCTAAAGACAGTTACAAGGTCGGCTTTCTATCACTTGAAGAACATTTCTAGGATTAAAGGACTGATGTCTCAGCAGGATCTAGAAAAACTAATCCATGCGTTTATTTTTAGTAGAATTGATTACTGCAACGGTGTTTTTACAGGTCTGCCTAAAAAGTGGATCAGACAGCTGCAGCTGATCCAGAACGCTGCTGCCCGCGTCCTCACTAAGACTAAGAAAGTAGAGCACATAACCCCAGTTCTAAAGTCCTTACACTGGCTCCCTATATCTCAGAGAATAGACTTTAAAATACTTCTGTTAGTCTATAAATCCTTAAATGGCTTAGCTCCTAAATACATCACAGACTTGTTATCAGCGTATAAACCATCCAGACCATTAAGGTCTTCTGGCTCCAGCCTACTCTGCATACCTAGAACCAGAACTAAACACGGAGAAGCAGCATTTAGTTCCTATGCTCCAATTATCTGGAACAAACTTCCAGAAAACTGTAAAAGTGCGGAAAGCCTGAGTTCTTTTAAATCAAGATTAAAAACACATTTGTTTAAAATTGCCTTCAACTGTCCTAGTTAACTGAATCACCAGTTTTTTGTTCTATTTTCTTTCTATATTTTATTCCTACTTGCTCTTATTCTGTTTTATTTTGCTATATTTTAATCATGTAAAGCACTTTGCATTGTCTTTGTACTGAATTGTGCTATATAAATAAATTTGCCTTGCCTTGCCTTGCCTTACCCCACCACTGCCAAATCCCTGCATTGGCACCATGTTTGTATAAAAATAGGTTTTAAACGTCTGCTACCTGGTCTAGGGATGAAATACAGTCCAGAGTTGTGTGTCGGGTATGAACCATGCAGACCACTCAGGTGTTCAGAGACCTGCTTACCCAGTGTTTCCAGAACCAGAACCAAACAAGGTGAGGCAGCGTTTAGTTTCTATGCCATGATAAGCTGAGATGTGCAGAGACCTTTATCATTTAAATCAGGACAGATTTTTTCAGTTTGATGCAACTTTTAACGAGTGAATCTGACTATTGAACTGTTTAAAACATTTACCTAATGTCTTTTTTCTTTCAGGCAATGCTTTTATGCTGTGTTATTTTCTCTGTGCTGTCCCTTTAATGTGCTGGACTGCCTTGTGGTGGCAGAGACATAAACGTGTCTCACCTTTATGTAGCGGAAAGCTGCAAACACACACTGCACTAAGAAGGGGTTCCCCCCGTAAAAGTGATCACAGAACCTGATTGTGACCTTCACAATGCTTTTCTCCAGTATTAATTACTGAAGGACAGTGTCCAATATTCTGTCATGGTCAGGTAAGAGTTGCACGTAAAGTCTAAAGAAAAATACCCAAACCTTCAACAAAATCATTATAAAGACCCCTTTGAAATGCTATAAGAACATATCACTATTTGGAGGTAAATTATTAAGAAATAAAGACTATTTGCAGGTTTTTATGAATGTAATGTTATTGGACAGACAGAGGCCTGATGGAGCCATTTCCTCTGAAATCTGTCCTGTTGTTCTGATTGTGTAAATTCTTAGAAACCCAAACAGGCCTGGGGGCAGTGAGCGGATCCTCAGAGGGCAGATGACTTGATTTCACAAGAGCAACACAATCAAACACGTTTGAAACTGCGTCCGTCTTGTGGGGGGGCTCCCCCATGTCGTTCGCTCAGAAGGGGCCAGAAACAGATTGCTCTGCTCGTTGTGCAATAAAACCGGTGTGCCCAGAGAAAACATGGAACGGATCAGGTTAGCGCGAGCGCGCCAACAGACTGATTTCATCTAAGCCGTCTTACCAAGAGAGCTGCACATATGGGACCGTGGATGATGTAGAGCAGCGACGTTTTGGAGCTAATCCAACAGCTACAGAGAAATAGAAAAGAGAAGTTTGTGCAACAACATCAGCACAACGCGGGACTCATTATAGAGACGGTTATTTACAACAGTTCTGCACAAAGACTTGTCATGTCGCACACTTCTGTTACTTGTATTTACTCACTTGTCGTTGTAGTAGTAACTCCGAGCAATAGCATGTATGGAAGCAGGAATAAGAGGAAAGCCTGAAAAAATGAGTTCACACTGAATAATCTCACAGATCTGTAATTGTGTTTGTATTCGGTCATTTTTACGGATCGTTCCCCCCCACTTACCCCAGCCTAGCAGATAATACCACATCAAGTGCTGCTTCTCAGCAAAGACGGCCACGACGATGAGAGTGTGCAGGTAAATCCCCTCACAGAGCATCCAGAAGTAATTACAGCCAAACAGGTACAGGTGAATAAACTGGGACACTTTACAACTCACCTGCAGAAACACAAAACATGCACATGAGAACACAGCAACGTCAAACATGCCGGCTGCGAGAAACGAGTGAGTTTATGAGCCACACATGGTGAAAATCAGCTGTTTAGTTACTTTGTTCGAAATATAGAAGGAAATTCTGTTCTATAAAAGGCGACTGTTTAATTTATAAAACTATACAGAAAATAATGAGACTCCATGGCCTTACTGTATTATTATGTGTAATAACACATTAGTTAATAATGCAGCCCTGACGATTTCGCTTAGCGACCTATTTTTAGATACACTGAATTCAAACTCAAACCTTTATTCAAGCAACTTTTTACCAAAACTACAAGTTTTTAAAAAAGAAAAAGGACATGTGCACTCTGAACCCTTAGAAGGGGGCGGAGCATTCCTGGGTCTGTGTTTGTGATTGGTTGGGAGGATGTAATCGACCTACAACAATACTAAAGGAAGGAAAACTTTCTATTGAACTTTTTATTGGTCCTTTTTACGTCTATCGATCGATATATATCATTATTGAATTATCATCCAGCCCTACTGCCTACCAAAGGTTGGTTTTAGCCAATCAGGGTATCAAATTAAAACATGAGCAGCAGGCGCTGTGAGAAACTACAAGAAGGTGAGCTCGTCAAGGCACTTCTCGCTGCTCTACTAGTCAAAGAAGAAACTGTGGATTCTTACAAAACAGACATTGTAGCAGCAGCTACGCATGCATCCTCCTGCGCTGCCATGTTTGTGTTGGTTCGGCTGTGAGTTCAGCCGCTCTTGTGTTTGTCACAGCGGTATGTCTCGCCTTAAACCACAAATTTTTGGTTCAGACACAAACGGCTGAAGCCTGAGCGATACAACATGGATTCTCGTGTGT
Source organism: Fundulus heteroclitus (assembly GCF_011125445.2). Taxonomy (NCBI): domain Eukaryota; kingdom Metazoa; phylum Chordata; class Actinopteri; order Cyprinodontiformes; family Fundulidae; genus Fundulus; species Fundulus heteroclitus. Next base: position 40,687,334 of record NC_046367.1, read on the forward strand.
TTGTGAACGCACAGACACCATGAGAATTCAGCTTGCAGGCAAATTAAAAAGGTTATAGCCCATGAGCCAAGACCTCTCTGGGTAAACTAGGTCTAACATCATCGTAAACTAGATTTTGAGTTTTTTTCTCAAGCTTTATGCTTCAGCTTCCCTGTCTCACCTACACATACCACAGTGTATGCTGCTGCTTCTCCCGACATAATTAAGTGCGGTTGTTGACAGCAGAACGGCTTGTTGATGTGTTTTTATGCTGGACACCGACTTTTCAGATCTATTTTCCTATATATAAAAAAATATAAACAACTTGTTTCAAATAAAAACTTAAATCTTACCCTTTGGTACAGTGTACGCCATCACTTTTTTTTTTTTTTTTAGTCATAGACTTATGAAACAGTGCAAACTGACATAACAATAAACAGCGAAGATGGGTTGGAGCCAAATAACGAACTCACTGGATTCCTTTGCACCAGCTCCCGGTTGTTTGCCACCGCAGTCAGCCAAATAATGGTGATCACAGAGTTCAGGACAAAAGAGAAGAAGAGGTTCTTGTGAAGGGTAATCCTTTGGCAACTCAGACTTCTGCAAGAAGAATGGAGATGTTTTTACCCACTCAGATGAGCATTGATGAATAACATTTAAACTTAAAGCAGGTCAGGGACTTACTTGAAATGGAAGAATATAGCCAGTGAGATAAGAAGGGAGATGAGTGAGAGTCCGTGTCCTATGAGGGTTAAGTAGAAATGATTCATCGCAGTCTGGAACGAAAAAAAAAAAAGAGAGATCTCATGCAACCAAATTTGCTCCGTCTATGTAAGCGCCAAAAACTCTTCATCTTGTGAGGCAACAAACCCTGCAGCAGCGACATTTTTGCAACCGTATTTCGCATCGACCAGTATGGCCTCATTACCACCGATAAATACCAGCCATGCTGTGCAGGACTTTCCTGACCTTTCCAACACGGCTTGGATGGAGCAGGTAGCTTTTTGCATAATTACATAACTAAATTGCAACTTGCTGAATTTATTAATTCATTGGGCCTCAGAGAAACCAGCAAAGCGCAGTTTTGAAGCGTGGGTGCACCTCTTTTACTGGGAGCGTATTTACCGACATGAAGACCACAATGAGCTTTGTTTTGTTTTGGGTTTTTTTGCTGCTTGGTGAAATCCTTTTAGTTGTAGCCAGAGCAGTTGCAGGACACCGTGCGTGTAGCCGCTTTATATCAACTTACTGGAGGGTGAGGGTAGCCGTGGTGTATCTTTCCAGTAACTGAACAGGGCATTTATTTTTAGAAAAAAAAAAAAAAAGCCTTTTTAACCGGAACATGTGGAATGTGTGGCTGCTTGTTGGCAACAGGAAAGCAAAGATCATTGCACGCAGGAAATTGGCGAGTTTCTTGTTAGTAAACAGGCAGAGCGGGTGGATTTCCCCTCAACCGACCAAAACAGAAGACAATGCAGTTGATGCCACCGCAGGGACGGAAACAGGGCACACAGAAAGCTCGACTGACTTAAAGGTACAGACATACGTACAGGTATCACAGGGAAGGCTACCACTGGACACAGGGAACTTTGAAGGGCAACTGGCAGAACTTTTGTTATTAAATTTAAGCAGTTAAAAAAAAACTAAATCACAAAATATTATGTGGCAACTAAAAATACAGATTAAGTAAGACTTTAAGAATATCTACACAGCTCTCTGATAAAAAAAAAAGCTTTCTGATGACGCACTTGTTGGCATCACAGTAACAATGCTGGTCTGAACTGGAACAGAAATTACATCCATATGAAAGCCACCAGAATTTTAGGGATTTGAAACAAGTTGTTTTCAATTACAGGTAGACGGAGCTCAACACTTTTAAACTCCTGCTAAGGTAGCTGGTTTGTTAAGTCTCCTATCTCCTCCTCTCAGACCGTTCTCCTGATTTCCTCCTCCTTATCCTAGAAACCTTCTAACTATCCTCTTACTAGTTTGGGCTCAGTGGAGATTGTGTTGTCTATCATTGCCTGTGTTTGGCAAGTTTCTGCTCCATTGTACTCGGTTTTTGTTTCTTTAACACTATTATCGTATTTCTTGATTTTGGACATGGAACTATTATGAGCTAAAGGCCAGATTGGTGTTCTGGTGCAACATTTGTAAGCTTTTTAGCATCATCTGAGACACAAAAGGTCCGTTCTTTAATGCTTTGAGTGAAGACGGCCTTTAGGGTGAAGCCACATACCACGATGCCTTCATTGGTGTGCTCAGTGCAGCGGGTGTAGTTGCTCCACGTCCGGTTGCTCTCAGGATGCACAAACCACTGACCACTTTCTGTGCAAATCTTTGTCACCATTTCTGTAAAAAGGGGAAAAAAAGATTTGTTTTTTTTTCTGTGAAAAGAGTGTGGGTTACTTTCCACTGTCACCATATGCTTGACCAGGAAAATGGAATAAAGGGATTGCTGCAAAGTCAATAAGTCGACACAGCAACCTGGGTCTCTTTAGAGGACTTTAAGAGACTTTAAAGACGCTGAAAGAAATAAAGGGAGGGAACTCAAGCATTCAAACCACATTTTCTAAACCAATCAAGTTTTAGGAGTTTCATGTCTGCCTAATGTTCAAATCAAATACTTTGAAATCAGTATTCAGCCTGCTAGACAACATGTCCTGGAGTTTTGTGGTATTTTAACTTATTTTGGTCGTGGTTGTCCAAACTCTAGACAGAACATTGTTGTTTTCTTCAGCTTAAACCATCAGATCTCACCAGAAGGATCAAAATCCTGGAAGTAGTCTGGGCATTGCTGCTCCGACGTAACTCCGGCGTGAGTGTCATCCCAACACAGCCATCCATCCCAGGTCCGGTTACACATGGAGTCTAAAATCACAGAGACATTTCTAAGTTGGACATGCTTTAATGGGCTGGTTTGTTTAAAGAAAATACAATCACTGAAAATGTTATGACCAACATTTTACCAATGTTAGCAACATGAAAGTTATGTGTCCATAACTTGCCAATGTTATGACCACCTGCGTAGTAGGGTGTAGGCCAAAACAGCCCTGACCCAGCCAGGCATGGACTCCATAGAGTCCTGAAGGTGTTCTGGGATATTAAGCACCAAGATGCCAGCATCAGATCCAACTCCGACTTCTGGAAGCTGGAGTTGGGGCTTGATGGGTCGCAAGTTGTTTGTGTAGCAGATATTTATTGGATATTGGTCTGAGAGCCTGAAGGTCAAGCCATCACTTCCGACTGGTTGATGTGCTTCTCTGTTTCTGACCCATGTTTGTTCTGTGGCAGGAGACGTTGAAAGCCACAGGTCTACAATAACCCTAATAGTAGGTATGTTAAAGTAACAACCACCTAAATGGAAGAACCTATGGTTTCCCATCAGAATGAAGTCCAAACAATCATGCTACTTCTGTGGACTCGACTTCCTCCCATAGTGCACATTGGTGCTTCATGTTCCCCAGGCAGGGTTTCCCCACCGTATTATAAGTCTGGTGGGCCGCCATGCTTTACTCGTCCCCCCACCAGGCCAAGCATCGTTTGTGTATTTTAAATGCCTTAATGTTTGAGAGCAACATAAAACGGTCAGTGAAGTACCCGTCAGGGAGAAAACCTCCCGGTCTAAATAAGCCAACCTGCAAGCTGTTACTAGCTCCACGCACACGTCCATGTTGCGCCCCTCCTTCGAGCTGTATGACGCAACGCCCCTCGCGTTTCCACATTCCGCCAACACACCCACACGGTTCCGCAAGCCCCTCCCGAAACCCGCCATGACACCTACCGCCAGGATTAGCCCATTTTCTGAGAGAAACCCGGCCAGGTAAGCAACACACACACACACACACACACACACCTGGCCATCCATATGAGTTAAACTAAGTATCACTCATTAGTCCAGACCACCTTCATCCATAACTCTGTGGTCCAGTTCTGATGCTGACCTCTATTGTGACACCTTTCGATCAGAAAGGATCAACTTTTTCAGCAATCTGAACTCTAGTACCTCATCCATTGGTTTGGACCATGCAGCCCAGACTTGGCTCAACATGCATCAATGGGCTTTGGTTGTCCATGACTGTGTTGCTGGTTCCGCATGGATCATTCCCTTTTTTTGTAGATCCTGACCCCCACAGAGCAGGAAAGCCTCAGGAGAGCTTCATTTTGACCTAGCCACATACCAATGACAGCTTTTCTTCTTAAACCTTCTCAGATACATTTATTTTGTTGATTGATGTGTAAAAACTCAGAAAATAAAAAGGTCCGATTTCTATCTTGCCCATTTTTTAGGAGTTCTAACACAGTAACTTCAGACATAACCACCAATTCTGTCAGATTTTCACACCATGCTAGTCTAATATCACTCCGTCTAAATGGTACGAAAAACAAAATGCCGTTTTCTAATTTTGCAAAGAGTGTTAACTTTTTACCTTAAATGAGCCTTAAGTCATTTGGCGGTTTATACTGTACATGAAGTGAACTGAAGTGAAGTGAGCATGAGAAACAGGAAACATCAAAGCCACCTTGTCTGCCGTTCGTGTTGTCCTTCATTATCTTCTGGTAGCACTCAAACTGGGCCGTCACTATCTTGTTCCTGGTGATTCCGATGTCATGGTAGACGTTGTTTGGATGCTGCTGCTGGCTTTCATTAACCTCCATGCTGGCTCTCACCAGAAACTGAAAACAAAGTGTTACAACATTATGCACACAGGTTGATACGTACCTTCAACTCAAAAAGTGTGTTTATAAGTGTTGCTAAGACTGCGCATCATCTTAACTTGACCAGACCAAACCCTGTTGACTCGGTGAAGATTGAGTCCAGCTGCAAGTCTGTCGCTGCACCATAAAAGGGAACGACTCCACAGCACTCATAGGGCTGAGCAATATTTAATGGGAATGGTAAAGTTCAGGAAACCAAGTGAAGATCCAAGAATAGAATGGAGATGTCCTTTAATGGGCCACAGTGGGGGAATTGAACTGCACCAGCAGCAAAGTGGGTGGGAAAAGGCAGTACGAACTCACTCAAAGGTAAACAACATACAGAAAACCTCAGGCCTGTTCCCAGAAAAAGTCCTATTTGGAAATGGACTCTATCTGTTCTGTTAAGAGGACAGCTCAGATATAATCCAGAGTGACGCCAGAAGCTGGCTGATGTGCGGTCCAGGAGAAACTTCTTAGGAAATATTTATCAGATTACTGTGGGTGACAGCATACCATTGACACGTTGTAAAGGCCTTTCATTTCTTTTCTATTTACTTGACCTGGGGAGAGGTACGCCCTGTTTGCATGACGCCTGTTGATGAAAAAGTTTTGTTGCGTTTCTACTGTTTGTCTACACCACAACGGCGCCTGTTTTCACTGGAAACGGCCCGATTTGACAGCTGGTTCCAGTTTGTATCCCTCCCAAAACCGTCTCCCTTATCGTGTACACAACCAAGTCTCTGCCTGTATGGGGAAGCTTTGGCACTTTTAAGCACGGAGTGTTTGTATGCATGGGCATGCTGTTGAGTTTCAATGAACATACTGCCAACTAGTGGTGTGGCAGGGAAATGACACTGTTTTTGATATTTCTACTAGCACGGAGAGCAAAATGAAAGCGTTGTCATGTAGCTGTGGTAACAGAAACGGTAAAACCATTCCCTTTAAAATGGATTGCTGAGAATTCTTTTAATTATTTCAGGGTTATTTGAGACACCGTATATACAAATTCAAATTTGTGAACCACTTTCCAGTCCCTAAAATCATTGCTTTTGTATTTTGTATAATGAATCCACCAAGGAAAAAACAGCTCAAATAAATAATTAAAAGCCCAAAGTAATATAAGCTTCCTGCCTCTGATGAGTGGATGGACACTTTTGAGTAGAAATGTATATGGTGTGTGTGTATTGTTCTACCTTTGTTAAATTGCAGAAAAGCACAAGTGTGAACATCCAGCTCCACCTGAAGCCGTTCAGCTTCCTCTCAGCCATGTCGCTCAGGTAATGATTGACCAGCTTCAGACCTGAAACAGACACAAACAAAAAGAAAAGTTGCTTCACTGATCTCCTATTTATGCTAAATATTGCTTTATATAATTTTAACTAAGAAACCGTGTTTCTTTTTTCCAGAAAACCAAGGCCAGTCAATATTTACATAATCAAAAACAAAAATTATGTATCAGGACTTAAACAACAGGCACATGAATGCATTATAATACTGGGGAAATCGAGATCGATTGGGAGAGAACAGTAATAACTGCATTTATCATGTGGCTCACCCAAAAATTACCGTTTCAGAAGTAGAACAACCGAGGATAAAGAGCAGGTTGTTGGAACACTGATTCAAACAACAAATACTTCCTGAAAAGAACTCATGTTTTGGCTGCTCTGCTGTACTTTAGAAGCCACACATCATCAGCATGCTGTGGCCAAACCTAAAACGTGACAGGAGCTCTAAATCATCTGTTTACACCCTTCCCTTGCTCTGGAGGGTTGGCTGGACTGGGGCTCCAAGGCCGCAAGCAGCAGAGGAACCAGAATTCAAACATCTCCCTCTGGAAGAACTAATCTCCTCCACAAGTTAATATGTTGATGCAGGTAGCAGCACTGCACTGTGGCTCTCTGGTTTTCTTCCATTTAATTAAATTATTACTTATTCAGTCAGGATTTTCACACTGATTTATAACGTAATCAGAACCAGGTTACGGTTAAATAAAACCACTGTATTATGTTCCTGTACAGCAATTAAATATGTCAAATAAAATAATAACAATGAAAAACAACATCTATATTTACTTAAATATACGAATAAAATTAAATTCTAAATGAATGAAAATGCATTATTTCTGATTGCAGCAGCTTGTGAATCTTAAGTTTTAATGAATTATTTACACATTGAATTATTTCATTGTGTACATAATTTACTGATGTAAATACTGATATTTTTATTTGATATTTTTACTACAGTCTTAGACTACCACAGTTGTAATGTGTGAAATATTGTGAAAACTGGAAAAATCAGCAAAGGGTTGAATTTCCTCCTTTAATTTGTTTCTCAATACCAAGAGTAGTGGCTCACAATAACTTTAACAGTGCCAGTCAATTCTACTAAATTCTACTAGATGCAAAAAAAACTCAATCTTCACCAAACTAACAGAACAAAGTCAGACAAAACACAGTAAAGTGCCAACTGGTCATTTTTGGCATCACAAATGTGTTTTTGTTCTTATTGCACTCTTTCTTTTCAGTTTGTGAACATACCCAGAAGATTAAGAACACTAAAAGTGGATCAAAGATTTTAACGACCATTTTAACTTTTTTCACTTTATTGAAAACATGACCAATAACGGAAAAAAAATTAATCAGGCTATCCTAACTAAAATAAAGGAGATTATAATAAGTTACAAATACTCAAAATGAAAAGTAAACTTTTTAAAATGTATATATTTATGAGTCACTAATGAGCAGCCAGTATCGTATCTTAAAGAAGTGCAGGAAATCCTTGTGTTGAAGTGAAGCTTCTAACACACCAGTCATTACAGAAATTTTATCTTTGCTCAAAAGGTCATAGAAATGCAGAATATATTTTGAGCGGTTGCTGAAAAATAATGATGCAGTAGTCATTTGTGAGGTAAATTTTTTACATAAAAAATAACCATCTGTCTTCAAATATTACTTCTCGTACCAGAGAACATTAAAGATTGACAAAAACTAGTGATTTGTTTAATTTGTGATATATATTGACACTGACCGATATAAAAAAATATCACGATAGGATTTTTTCCATACCGCCCACTGCTACAATAAACTGGTATGCCAGGCCACAAATACTGTGAGAATTCAGCTTTGCAGGCTAGGTCAGTGCACGAAAGGAGCCAATGAGAAAGGTAAAAAGATGTCCCAATAAACAGACCTGGAGCATGCTGGATTCATCATTTAAGGAGAGGAACTGATAGGAACGGCATATTTTTCTTCCTCAGCTAAGATTTCTCACACAGCAATGTTGCATATTTTGACTCTGTAAAAGTAAAATTTCAATATTATCTATTTATAAGCAAGAATCTCTATATTTTGGTCAGTTCCAAAATGAACAGGGAGGTGTAGTGTCTGCAAATGTTTTAAATTTGCATGGAAGCGTGACCATAGACTGCATAAAATACACAACCCACAGTGTTTATGTGGTGGACCAATGACACTGTGAGCCAACATTAATAAAGCTCTGTTTGAAGCCAAGACCTAAAGCGCCTTGCTTGCCATTTGTATCTCTAACAATATGGCATAAAGCGTACAGTTGGTCTATTTTCCTAACCACTCAATTGTTACGCTGTCCCACCAGCTGCTATTGTTCCAGGCTAGCCGTTGCCATCTTCACACAGTGAGCTGACGGACATCTGCTGCTGGTTCTGGACACTCACTCACCAAATCATGCTCAGCGTATAGAGGGCCAATAACGGTCATGGTGGTAGCCAGCTGGTGTTCATTTCAAACACTAAAGAGCAGCGATACTCTTCATATGGAGGGTATCTGTTCAGTTAAAACATATCTGCGACTGTTTCCTGTTTGTACAGTATCCCCTAACACACGGCTATAGATAGCATGGACCGTAGCTGTAACTGAATCACAGGTATAACGTTTCATGGATAGAATGTCAACCAAAGATCCAGAAGAAACATTAAACATAAAGCTGAGTCTACATGGTTTGAGGAAAACAATCTCCCAACAGTATAAAAGGTCGATTTCTATTGATACCAACAGCACCAGCCAATGTGAGATTCTAGTCCTTTACAAACCCTGGCAACAAGCAAGCTCTAATTTTCACTGTTTGGTTAACAAATCAACATTCTCCGGCTGAAACAGGGCGAGCACAGGAGAATAAATGCGAAGCAAGCAGGGGGTTATTAGCCCAACAACGCGCCGCAGATGAATCTGACCCGCCGTCAGAGAGGCAGCCTTACCCGGTGAGGAGGGGCTCCCCCAGGAGAGAGGGGCTGTAAAACACAACTGGGATCTGCAAATTGGAAACAGCCATTAGAAGGTCAGCTGCACCATCACGCATGAATGGAAGTACACAAAACAAAACTTCCCAAACACACTGCGCCCACCCTGCCAAGTTCCCCAGCTGTTTCTTGGCCCGGCCTGTTTTTCATATGTGACACAGAGGATGTGTCCCGTCAGAAAGCAACAGACGTCAGAGAATACTTTCCCAACAGTTACAATCGCTGTGGTCCACCTACCCTAATTACTCACATCCACGTCAGTCTTCTTAATGAAACTAGATTTCCTTCTCTTTTTCACAGGCGGCTCATTCAAACCAGTTCATGTTGAGTGGGAGCACAAGCCCAAATGTTGCTTTAAACTCTAAACTCGTTGTTTTGGCAAACCCTGTAGGAATGAAGCCCGTTTCTCTGGTGAATGGGTGCTGTCACCATTGCACAACTCCATAAAGAAGTGACGTTCACGAGAGGACTCATCCACATTCTGTGTGTTTCATCAGGGATTTATGTGGCCAGAACAGTGACTTGGTTTTTAATTGAGGAAAATCAGTGGAAAAAAAAGTTTGAAATTGTGTAAAATGTTATTCAACCCACTGAGTCAGCACCTTGTAGAACCACCTTCCTGTCCATGTCCAACGGCCGGTCTTTTAGGGAACGCTTCAACCCTCCTTTAACATTTTTTCTCTGTTGTTTTTCGTAAAACAGCTCAACCCCAGTCAGACTGGAGGGAGAGTCTCTCTGATCAGTAGTTTTGCCGCAGATTTTCAGCTGGATTTAGGTCTGGACTTTGACAAGGCCATTCTAACACATAAATCTGCTTTGGTCTAAACCGTCCCATAACATCTCTGGCTGCTTGTTCAGGGTGGTTCTCCTGTTGGGAGGTGAACCTCCACCCCAGTCTCAGGTCTCATCCAGCCTCTAACAGGTTTACCTCCAGGATGGTCCAGGGTTTAGTTCCGTACATCTTCACATCACCTCTGACCAGCTTTCCTGTTCCTGCTGAAGAATAGCACCCAGCAGCATGATGCTGCCTCCACCATGTTTCACCGAGGGGGTGCTGTGACTTGCTGTGTTTTCATCCACACAATGTTTTGCACACAGGAACAAGGTAACATTTTGGTCTCGTGTGAGCAGAGCACCTTCTCCCAGATGTTTGCTGTGCCCCATACAAGTGAAAATGCATTAGCGACACAGACAAGAGGACCATGGTGATGCTGGGGGAGCTGCAGAGATCCACAGCTCAGGTGGGAGGATGTGTCCCCTGAAGAGCTATGAGCTGTACACTCCTTAAATCTGACAAGTCTGGAAGAGTGGCAAGAAGAAAAGCCACAACTGAGAGAAAGTTGCTCTTCCTATCCAGCCTGTCAGCCTAGGTGACCATTTATCTCTTCGTAGGTCAGCAGGTGGTCCATCTTCTCTCCATGTCCAGAAGATGAACTGAACAGAGCTCTGTCCTCTGGTTCCTTGGTCCCTTTACGATGGTAAAATTTACTTTTATAGCGCTTTATCAAGTCCGACGGCCCCAAAGCGCTTCACACTACAGTCAGTCGTTTACCCATTCACACCCTGACAGTGATGCGCTTTGTTTGCCACAGCTGCACTGGGGCAGACTGATAGAAGCATGGCTGCCATACACCGGCCCTCTGACCACCACCAACAGGCAATGCAGGTAAAGTGTCTTGCCCAAGGACACAACGATTGAGGCGGTCAGAGCGGCGGATCGAACCGGCAACCTGCCAGTTCCAGGATGAACTCCCTAACTCCTGCGCCCACAAGAAACCTGAGACCTGAGAAAAGGGGAGCTGCACTCCTCACATTTTTTTATTTGTTAAATCCACTCTAAAATTAAGCACTACTCTCTTTGGGTCTTTCACATTTCGGCCAGTTTAAGAAGGGTTGCATACATAACAACAGAAACCTTTTTGTTAAACCATGTTATCTATGTTTTTATGCCCTGACTGCAGCTGAAAGCCGAGCGGCTGACCTCCACCGAGGCACAGCAGCTCCATTATTGATCTGCGCGTGAACTGTGGGTGGCCCGTTATTATCTGGAGTACCTCAGAGAGTTTCACTCAGGTGGTTAGTCATGTAAACTTCACACAAAACATGACATCACTCATTACATCTGCTCTCCTGCACAAAGTTACCCTGCGTAAACAGGGTCTGCACAACATCTGTCGTCTTCTCACCTGCTGCCAGATCCCTGCCTGACCTTATTAAGTGTTGCCCCGCGCTCCCTGGGGAGGAATCCAGCAGCCAGTAAGCATCACTCTGCAACCTCAGGACATCCGATGCCAAGGAATCCAAGTTCAACCCAGTTCTGACCACTTTGTTATCCGAGTCCACTTACAGAAAGTTTACAGTAAAAGTGTGAACCTCTATTTCTACTCACTGGGTAGGTGATATTAATTCTATGACGTGTTCTTTAGAGTTAAATTAAAGTTAAGAGACATTTTGTAAAACATGCATTATAATATCCTGAGAAAAAAAAACAAATGAGCAAAGGTGAAAGTGAATATTTCATGCAGTTTGTTGTCTGCGTGAGGCGTTTGCTGCACTCAGCAAACGTTAAAATGTTTCGACAGGCTAAAAATGAAACTGGACACTGGACAGGAGCAAAGCCTGTGAATTTCTGCGTGCTGTTTAAACATATTGGATGCAAGGAAGCTGTGGGTTCTTGGTTTAATTAAATATGACCAGCAGTCATCATCAGTGTGTCAATAAACAGCAGAAGATTACCCAGGAGGCAGCGGCATTAAGGAAACTAGTTCACAAACACACTGTTGTTGGGGCTTCTTTCATGACGCACCATAATTATCTTTATATTTTGAGCCATTCTGGTAACATCCTATTCACACAGGGAGATTTTAGGCCTTAACTCTCACGCGTATCTCCCTACTCTGAGCCTTTATCACTAAACATGATCACTGACGAATCCTTTAAATAAAGAGTTTCTAGCCTGGCCAGCCAGACTCAGATCTTTGCTACACAGCGAACAGACTAAGTTCAGCCGTAATGAAGAGAAGCAAAAGTTAGTCTGGCTGACCAGGCTAAAGAGTTTCAGCCTTCATTGCCTAAAGAGTCGATATGAGATATAAAAGTGCGTCTCTAAACGTTAGAAATCAAAAAAAAAAAAACAATATTTAATGCCAATCATTTCAGAAAGTGAACTCTGTATATAGATTCTGAATTTATATTGCATTTTATGTTACACAGTTAAGCCCAGAGATATTTGGACAGTGACATAAGTTTTGTTATTTTAGCTGTTTATGAAAACATAAACAATTATTTAATCAATATGTGCTTATGGGTTCCAGAATTAAGGCAGTCATTGCCTGCAAAGGATTCTCAACAAAATATTGAAAAGTAACATTTTACTTAGGGTTATGTTTATTTGTCTGATTACTTTTGAGCCCTTGAAATGAGGAGCGTTTGTATAAAAATAGCTACAATCGTTACATGTATAATCATGTATTTTTGTTTAACCCTTTGAATTAAACCTTAAAGTGTGCATTTAATTACATTGTAGTTGTTTCATTATAAATCCAACATGGTGGCAAGCAGAGCCCAAATCATGAAGATTGTGTCACTGTCCAAATATTTCTGGGCCTAACTGTATAGTCTAGACATAATTTTGGATTTTCAATATCTATAAGCCATAATCATCAAAATTACAAGAAATGAAGGCTTCCCTCTCTGATTGGTCAAACCAACCAGCCGCCTCAGTAAGACCCAGAAGACCTGAACTGAACCTGCAGAAAGAGGTCCAGTATTGCATAATCAGAGAGATGACCTAAAAGCTGAGTCAAAGAGCTGCTGAGGTTCCCCTCCACCAAACAGAGAGCAGAGAGGATTCCTGGACCACCCTTCGGCTGAAGGTCCTAGGATGCCTCGTCTGAGCGACATGTTTGCAGCTGGACCTAAAGACGGTCCTGGATGTTGTTCTGCCGGCCGTTAAAATGGATGAGGGCAGATGGTGTAAACACAGACCTGGGTCCTCTTTCCTAACGTCCCTTAGAGTCAGATTAGAATCAGAAAAAAGCCGGAGACCGTTTCCTTGGGATTTCTGTAAAGCAAATAACCTCCGGGTGGCCATCAGACTTTATTTAGTTTAATAATGATGTTCTGAACGTTCATTATTTCCATTTAATTTAGAGCTATGGAAAAAAATGTTTGTTCTTTGTTTATTCCATTCCTCTGATTATTATTATTAATAATAATAATCAAGTTTAAACACTGATTCCATTATTAGATTAAGATGGTTTATCTATTATTTCTTTTTACTTTTTCATTGAGATTGAAAACGTTTCAGTTGTTCTTAATAATCATACAAACTGCAAGATGATCTAAACAGAAGTGGTCAAAGGTGAAATGTGGCAAACACTTACATTTCCATCCATAGAGCTGCATTCATTAGGTGTTAGCTCGTCTAGTTGTTTTATGAAGAAAGCTTGGTTTAGAAAAGTGTAAGAACAGGGGGAGCGTGCAGGACAAAAGCAACATGCTGTACCTAAAACATTCCTTATTTAGAAGATCCTTCAAGATTGTAGGATTTTTTTTTCTTTTAAAGAAGGAAGCAGGGAACAAAACGCACAAACAAACACGATGTACTCCAGCAGCCACCAGGACCCATAATTAAGATCATTAAGATATCGAAGGCCATTAGCATCCACAGCCTCCAGGGGAGAGTCGCATAATGACCAGTGCTGTGTTTGAACGATTCACTCGCTAGCGCTCTTGTTCACCATATTGTCAGCATTAGATGGTATGGCAGCAGACTCTGCATTTCAAACACTCCTTCAGTGCAGCGCTGCCTCATAATTATGGAGATAGAACAGATGTTGCATGAAAGAAAACCCGTGCAATACAGGGCCAAATCTCAGCTTATTTAGCCGTTTTTCACATCGTCTTTGACTTCATGATAAAAATTCAACTTGTCCCATTTTTACTTCTGCAATCATAGAATGCAGCTGAAACCATAGGTCAGCATTCAGTACAGGAAAATAATGTGTGCTATCTGGAAAGATATTAAGTGTTTTTGTTGTGGGATGCATGTAGAAGATTCAGCAGCAGATGTGGAAAACATTCTCAGAGGCATTAATTAAGTAGAAGTACAGATAAACTCAACATTATAATTATCTTTTATAATCCAGTTTCCATTTCAGGAACATTATAATGAACATGGAAACGTCAAATCTAATCAAGTCTTTCACTCATGTCTTCAAAATCCTTCATTAAGCTTCAGCAGAAGCTGGTTCCCAAAGTTCTTAGATTCAATATGTCCAATTTTGGGTCTGCAACTGAGGCACAAACACATTTGCCACTAATCATTCTCGGAGCCGACGACGCTGAAGAGTTGTCAAAAAGGGGGGCGACTGAGCTGGGAATACCTTGCTTCTACGATGTTTACCAGTGTCGAGAATGTACGAATGAGGCAATACGGATATTTGTGTTCAAATATAGGGAATAAACGTAAAAAATGATGAATACTGAAAAATCTACATAGTACTCTGCCTGACAAGCACTTTTAATAGGTGTTAATTCTGGATTTATGTTTAATCGGGACATATCACGCTCCTCTGTTCTTCCTTTTCACATTAAAATCATTCAGTTGTGGTCTATATAAAGTGGAACGTCAATGTTTTGGTCTGAAATTTACTCCCACATTCCCACTTTTTACCCCCACATTCCAAGGAGCGTCTGAGATTAAGTAATTTTGGTGCCGTCTCTTTAAATCTAAAGGAGGCACTTCAACCCCTGCTCTCCTTCAGGTTGAACAGCGTTGCCACTTCAGCCAATTCAGACTTTTTCATACATGCTGGGGGGACGGTGTAGTAAAAAAAACAAAAATTTCAACTTCCTTCAGCTTGGACTACAAAATCGCGCCGAGAAATAAAAATGGCGGATTCATGAGACTGGCCAGCTGGAAGTCTATGATGTTGTTTAGCAGCTCCGCCGCAAAAGTATGTGACGTAATTGTTAAAGAAAAACTTAACAGAAAAAAAAGAAAGCTGAACGGCTTGAAAAATATAACCCAAGCCGAATATAAAGATGTTTATGCAGCTTATGGAAAGACTACATTCAAATTCTCTACACTCCTGGAGAGTTGAAGTTCACAACAAAATGTATTTAAGGGCTAAAAAGTGGATTTTGCATGATATGTCCGTGTTGAGTATATGCATCAAAATTTAAAAAATAGGTTAAAGAAAATAATGGTATCACTCTAATAATCGATGCATTAAATTACCAACAGTGGGACACATCTTTTTCTGTTTTACATACAATAAAACACATTTAAAATTTTTGCAAAGCAGACTGAATCTGTGGGATCTTACTTTCGATTAACATACAGCTCAGTTTACTTTGAATTCAGTATTTTTGTTCTGCTTCATTTTAGAAAATAAAGTAAAAACATCTTTCTGTTGCTTCGAAGGAAGGAACTAGTTCCTGTCAGCTCAGCATCCTGCTTCCCTGCGCTGATCTTCTGCAAACATGGGCCCGTTTGGAGAAAAATGGAGAAACAAATTTAGGCCCCCAACCACCGAAACTCCCACAGTAGTCAGGCTGGGTAAGCGGACAGACACCCGGGAGACGGATCGAGAGTACGCCCAGGGCCTGAGAGCTGACCACAGAGGGCACCGATGGATGTCTGGGAACCACTTCCAGTTCCACATGAAGAGAAATGATGGAAAAACAAACTGTGGGAATAATATTAGAACATTTTTTTAGACAACAACAAGCTGATCTTCCAGCCGTACACACCAGAGGGAGGTGTGTGTTCTTGGGCTTTAAAAGGCAGACAATAAAAAAGATACCAAAGTATTCATGTCATCACGCTCACACCCTCCGCAGCATGCCAACGTCCTCAGGGCCAGCACATGGATCTGTTTACAACCATGGTGCCGGACGTAAAATCTCCCCATTCTAACACTGGCAGGAGGAAAAAAACAAAACTATGGACCGTCACTTAGTCCTTGAAGCCGAAGAAGAAAGACGGCAGCGGAAAAAAAAAAGACAAAGTCAGGTATCCCAAGGTAATATGAATATTGAAAGAACTTGTCACTCCCGATCTTCATCCAGCGCCAGCACCCAGGGCCAGAACAGGCCACGGTCCTTTTTGACAACAAGTCAGGAATAAAATGTTGATAAGCAGGTAGGTAAGGAGACACACAGGTTCTCGTCACGTTTTCAGCCAACCTCCAACATGCTGTGAATGTTTTATTCAGCACCGGAAACAAACCAGAACTGTATTCTGCTCGTAATTCACAGGAAATATATGACAACATTTAAAAGCTGCATTATTGCAAGTTTTACAATAAATGCCTTCAGTGTTCATTCTGAGAAAACCTTGCAGTGTGAAGGTCTGGATGCTTTGGTATTAAACTGTCAGCAAAAAAAAGGAAATTAAGGGTGTAAAAACAGCAGCTCATAAGACGGCTTTGAGGCGACAGGGTTGCTCAGGAGCTAAACGTCTGCCCCTACAGGATTGTACATTGGTTACTGTCCAGGATTCTTCAACCTGATGAGCCCATAGTTCTGAAACATGGCACATCTGGACTATTCTAATGTTTTCCCTCCCTCCAGTGTCCAATCTTTATTCCTCCTCTACAAAAATGGGCTTGTTCTTGTCAAACTGATCTTATTTTGTGATTTTCCTATGCTTCCATCGCTCTTTCAGTTGTAATAGCTCAAGTTCTCTTGCTTTCATTATTTGCTTGTCATAATTAAGGATTTTTGTTGGTGTAGATTCTGACTCGGTGTAGAAAATGAAAGTCCTAGTTGCATAAACTGACCATTAAGGTCAAGTGAATAACTGGACCCAGCCTTTATTCTCTGGCTCCATTGGTGTGATCATATTGACTACAATTCATAAGCCTTCTGCTTCCAACCTATATTGAGAACGGAAGAAGCCTTGAAAACCTTCGAGAGCGTAAAGGTCCAGTTGTCTTCTATTTAGGCACTAAGGGGAACTGAGGCTACTTTTAAGGACAAACTCCCTGCCGGTTCAGCTCTGCTACTGTTAATCCTTGTGAATTTACAGTGCGTCAAAGCAAGCGGTGGAGTTCAAAGGGGCTCTGATTTATGACTAGTAGTAGAATACAGTTCTAAGTTGGAGGTTTAATAGGGAACTGGAGCCTTTTGTGTTAAAGTTAATGATAAACAAGACCTTGTGGGAGTGATCCGTCCTCCAGACTAAAGAGGTCAAGAATTCCCTTGTTGCTTCTAATATTTTAGACTCCCCTCATATATATATATATATATATATATATATATATATATATATATATATATATATATATATATATATATATATTTATTTATTTATTTATTTATATAAAGATAGATAGATAGATAGATAGATAGATAGATAGATAGATAGATAGATAGATAGATAGATAGATAGATAGATAGATAGATAGATAGATAGATAGATAGATAGATAGATAGATAGATAGATAGATAGATAGATAGAAAAAAATTAAAAGGGGACAATGTACAGCAAACATAATAGTCACCATTTGAGGCGCTGCACCAAATTATAGCATAAGCTAATTCAGGTCTGCAGTCTCTTAAGAGATCAATTTTTTATATACAATACAATAATAAAATAAAGCAACACTACAAATTATATTCTAATCACACTACAGGTAAGCTATAGCAACATCATGGTCACCATGGTTTGATGTTCTAAATACCACTGAACCCTTTCTGTTCATTTTGGATCACAGAGCTGAAAAGCATCAACCGTAGTTTTACTAAAACTCATACCCAAACAGAACTTTCTCAAAACGTTGTTCCTGGATTATTCTGTGGGCCAATCAGATGCAGGTTGCTCTGTAGCAAACTGGGGATGCCACAGTTAGCTGCATCATCACACATCGTGTAGATGCATGTAAATGTGCAATGCACCGTATTAAGTTGTGGGGACACTATTGTCTCCATTTTCAGCGAATACTGTTGTCCACAAGCGAGCTGAAAGCATGTAGTGTAAAGCAGACCAGAACCGTCCTTAAACAGCACCGCCACTGAAATCCATGGGCCTTAAAAATGCAGACACTGAAACCATGTACCAACCCAGGTACCTTTCATTAACACTTCCTTGTGCTGGGACAAAACAAATCTGAGGACTTTAGCCACTATTTTCAGAAACAGTGAAGGTGGGTGGGGGGGGGGGGGGTCCTCTGGTTGCAGAAACATAGCGCAATGAGCCACAGCAGCCAGACACCTTCGCTAGGAGACATTTTTAATTTTACATAGCTGTATTCTTGGACATGCTTCACACAGCAATCCTCTGCTGCACACACTCACAAATACTAATAACAAAAGCACCACAAATAACAGGCGGTGTGTTTCAGAACTCAGTTCAGGCTTAAATTGTCTGAAGGCCTTTAGATCTAGTATTAGAGCTGATGTCCACCATCAGCCCGGGATAAAGCCTGGGAAAAAGTCCAGCCTTTCAATTTAATAAGCTGACAGGCTGCTATAAAACAGGGTCAGATCTGCTAAGGTCAATGGTTACCTCCAAAAGAAGAGCTGCAGCCATCATCCTTCTGCATCACATGCAGGGAACCGCTGTTAAGAATGTTGCAACCAAAACAAGAACGTTCTATGGATCCTCAAGAACTTAGATCTGAGAGCTTTGGCTGCAGAGAAGCTTCAGAATGAACAAGACAGTCCAGGAAGATCCAGGACTCTCTTTACAGGATTATCCATCTGTGCAGAGCTGGCTCCACTTTGGCAGCAGGCAGGTGTTTGTGCTTCTGATAGCCACATCAGTGGAAGACTTTGAAGAAGAGGAGCAGCAAAGAAGAAACTTCTGTTCAAGAAATCCCCCACAGACAGAGCGATAGTCTGCAGGAAGTACAATGATGGACACCTTAAAACTGGTGCAGAGTTATTATCTCTGATGATTGAATCCTCCTGACATCTAGAGAAGAAAAGCTCAGAGCTGCTATGTTTCCTCTGTGGGGACAACACAGTCCTGCTTTGGTCCAGAAGACCAAACAGATGATGGACAGAAGAACGGATAATATCGCCGAGCACATGGGATTTGTTTGCTAACGAGAGACAAAAACATCTGAAATGTTTTGATTGCTTGATTGCATATTGACCCGGTGGTCAGAGAGTTGAGCATTTGTATACTGGAGAGGTCCCAAAGGCCGATGAACTGAAACTCAGTCTGTCCCTCTGGGTCCCTGAGCAAGGCGTTTGACCACAGATTGCTCCCCGTGTGAACCTCAGTATTGGCACTGCTCCCTGAATGCAGAGACAAATTTCCCCTCTGCGGGACTATAAAGGGATTTTCTTTTTCAAACATACGACTTAATCACGAATCACAGAGATAAGTTAGAGTATGAAGACGTCGGCCTAATGTGTTGACAGGAGCTGAAGAACAGGATGGTTGCCCTGAGGAGGCTCTCCTCACAGAAAGATGATCCCGTTGAAGAGGCCTCTGCCCTACGCAAAGGAAAAAATAGCACAAATACTTAGTTAAAAATATACAGGTTAAAAATAAGACACGCTCCATTGTGCACTGCACCTGCAGACTGTTGCTTGGTGGGAAACTTTTCAGCTTTGAGATGGATTCGCCCCGTTAGACTGGTGCAAGAAGGGCTGATCAGCAGCTAAGAGTGAAAGGCACAAATAAACTCTTGACTCAGGAGCTCCAAGCATCCTTCATCTGGGATATTTCTGAATCCCATCAAAGTATGACTATTTAGAACGCTTTCATTGCTGAATAGGGATGAATGGATAAGCAACCATGAAAGCAGGATTCAGCAGGGTGGGGTGGGGGGGTTCATGGAAGATCCTGCAGCTGGTGGAACATATTTTACAATTTCTCTAAGGAACAGGTATGATTCTCCATAATGCATCTGAGGATTTTTAATAAGGTTAATTACCAGATGTTTTTTTTCTTCTAACTGTAGAATCATCAACACCCTGGTACGAGATAATTAAGGGCACAAGGACTAAAGTCCTTCTGGGTTCTATCTCAGTAGATCTTCAAAATCCTGTTTCTGAGAGCTTCCACGCCACATTCAGGAAGCAGCAGGTAGTTTAACATGTCACTGATGCATTTTTTAGTCCTTTTGTGCAGCACATAACTCTTTCAACAGCTGAACTTGGAGAATGTCAGCTGTGAACTCCTCAAATCCCCGCGGATAACCCAGGGACAAAAATAACTCCGGAGCCGAGACAAACTGGCCGATAGGAAGCCGAATATCCGACTGAGAGCCTGACAGGCTGACTTACTGTAAAAATAAAACCGTAGAGTCACAGTACAGGAAAGTACACCTCTGTCAGTTAGAAGGTTTTATGTACGAGGACAAAATGAAAAGAATTTGGCCTAAAACGTGCAAAAACATCCACCACAAATTCCAAGAGGATAAAGTTAAAATAGTTCAACTGTGTGTGACAAACTAAGTAGACCTCTCTGGTTGTAGAACCGCTTTCAGGAGTTGTTTTAGTTCCTTGAGGTTTTCTGCACAGCTCCCTGAAGCTCCCACCAAAGCGTGCATGGTTGTTTGTCTCTGGTAGAATTTTCCAGGGTGTACCTCGCCCAATGACTGCTGGAGATAGGCTCCAACCCCAGTGAGCTTGTATGGATAAGCGGGTATAGATGACGGATGGGCGTTGTTCCAGATGAGGAGTAATTAATACCAATCCAAGAGATTACATCAGCAGTCTCATCATGATCCAGATGAGCAACTACTCAATACACATCAAGCAATAGTCCCCCAATGACCCAGGACAGTGTGGGTCATTCACTTGAATCTGACCTGGACGGCGCCCTTAAAAACAGCAGCGCTCCAACTGCAGATTGCTCAGTGTGAGTCACGAGAGCTGACAAAGACCAAAGACTCCTGGATGGGTGTCAAAACAGAACTGAACAAAAGTCCGGTTGCCTCTGATTTAAGCCCGTTTGCTGTTGCGATGTCCCAGAATTTGCACAGGGACCACAACATATTGTGATGATAGCTCCAGGTGGACAGCTGGACTCACATTTGACTCCTGAATACTTTGATTCTCTCACTCACAACAAGGTTCCCAGGCCTTTGGTTGCAAGTTGAGCCCAAATTATCACTACTACCCCACCGTGTCTGACAGTATGACAGAAATATTAGCTTTGCAACCGCTAAACCGAAGATAAACAAGAGAATTTTAGGAAGCTAACGCTAGCTGCTAACCACTAACCACCGTCTGTCACATCTTCAGACAAAAGGTGCTGCACACGCTCATACGGTACATGACGGACAGGCACAGGGCTGAACGTTTGAGGGGATCTCCGTTTTAGTACAGGATAGATAACTTCTAAACTTTTACATGTCAGTGGCCGTGTAAAAGCTGCCATCTTGTTTTTAAAGAGAGGAGTCCTTCTCCTCCAACCTTACCAACCAACCAACTGGTTCAGTGCTTTTCTATTCTGTCCTTTAACCTTTAACCTGCAAACTGAGGCCTGTAGAGTCTGACATCAAGCTTTTGGGTTTCTGGTTATTTCTCTGAGCTTCCTGCTCTGGTCTTGGGCTGGATCCCCAGGGACGTCCACTCCCGGGAAGGTTGTCAGCTGCTGGGATGTTCTCCTCCTGGGAATAATCTTCCTCTCTGCAGGATGACAGACTTCAGATGGTTTGGAGCTCATAAACTTTTTCAGGTAGATGGGCAGGAACAGTTGCTGCTCTGCGGTCACTGCTGGTGTCTTCCCATCCTGGCATTGTGCTAACACACACCTGTCCAGTCTGGAGCAGCAGCCACGACTAAACTCAGGCTTTTAGAGAGGAGCTCAAGCAGATGATCAATTATTTAATGCAACTGATCGGCGGAACCTGGCAGCTAGTTTTTGGAAGCAGTTGGTGTGTGCTTATTTATTCAGCCATTCTACATTGGCTCCATCTTCGTTTAATCAATAATGGCGGTGAGCAGTCAGCTTTGTCTCTGTTCACTCGAGCTTAGATAGGAGTAATTGTAGAACCTGGCAAAGACCCGATCACTTTATTACGCCCTGATGTGTGAAACTTTAGAACCAAAAGAGGAGACAGCATTTTTTTCTTTCTTTTTTTTTACTGTGGCTTCCTGACTGCAAAACTGGCTTTTAAAAAACTTTTAATTCAACTCATTAAAGCATCTCCCCTTTAATGATTTATTCATTTATCCCTTATTAATATTCTTAAAAGTGTAAATAGTTTCTCTGCTGCCTCTGATGATCTCAGTTTGCAGAAGAGAAAAGAGAAAAAGCTGCAGATCTGCTGCTCTGGATAGAAACTGCAGCAGAAATCAGACGACGTTGTCCTTCAAACGCAGCCAATTAGTCCATCGATTAACTCATAGATGGAGATTAATTACTGTCAGTTTGCTGAGAAATTATGGACAGCCCATCCCTCACAGCAGCAGGCCTGTGCACAGCTGCAAGAAATGGGGAAATTCAGATGTTGAGCATTGATAAAAGAAACTGGTGTCAGAAATTTTAAATGTTTCACTGCAGTTTCAACATCTTCTCCAGTTGCACTACAAAAATTAGCATCTAAAATCAAGATAAACATCCTAAATCGGAGCAAAATGTTAGTCAAAACAAGCAAAATTATCTGTCTATCTGTGTAAAACAGCTGTTTCGGCAAGATAATTGCACTTGACAAGATGTCTGTAAGATTATGGTGTAAAGTTGAACACTCAAAAAACTGAACTCTTAAAACAAGATAAATTACCTAACACTTGTAAAGCTGAGATGTTTTATCTTGGTATGAAGCCAATAATTTGCAGTGCGCTCCTTTAAGAGTATTAGGCGTAGCTGGTGTGACTAAAGAAGAGTTTTATGGGGGTAAAGATTTTCAGTCCAAGAAAGCAAAAATATAAATGAAGAGCATTCACACAGAGACTAACCTGAATACAAAAACAGCCCTGACACTGACCTTAGTGATTTTTGTTGTTTGATCAAAACTATGATGGGACCACGTTAGGAAACCGGAGCAACAAGCTTCCCTGGTTCAGAATAAAGCCCTGCTGGTGTTTAGAGATCCTGCTGGAGACGGCGAATATAAACCTCCTGAGCTCCACAGGATGAGGACAATAAAACCAGCTCTTTCTAGGTTTTCGTTTTTTTTTTTTACTGAACCAGTTAAGAATTGGCCCCAGTTAGCAATGGAATCGCTGTGGTGGATAAGCCCATAGTCGCACATTAAACCTCCTTCCTACACATTTACAATTTTAAAATGCAGCTTTTTTGAGAAATTGAGGTTTTTTTAGATTCAGATTTGTAGATTTCTTTCTGCAGTTTTTTTCTCTGGACATTTGAGTAAAAAACATTTACCTCACCGTGCTTACAGTAGTAGTAGGGTTAGTAAAGGTAAAAGATGTGATATCATTTCCCAACATTAAAATTTTTCAATGCAGAATTATATTATTTCTGTACTTTGCCAGACGTGGCACATGAAAACTGTAAATTTAAGACTTTTTAAGAGGAAAAACCATGTGGACATTTGAGAAGATTATCCTCTAAAAACAAAGTTGCAAAAGAAAAACTAAATAAATCACGATTACTGCAAAAAGCTGCAGCTTGCATGCTTTTATTAAATCTTTCGCTGAAATCCAGAGGGAGCACATCCTGTTCAAGTAATCTGAACATTAATAACCATGGAGACCAATTAACTGCAGTAACATTGGTGAAGCCACAGCACAGCTTGCAGCTGCTGCAGCTTTCCGATCAGGGACATTTTCACAGCAGAGTAAGTCAACTAAGTGGAGCTTTAAGACAAACGCCTGCTGCAGACGTTTGCTCACGGCGTCAGAAAACATGGAGCGGAAGACGGATCCACAGCAGACTGGACCCTTCCTGTCAAATACCCCCAAAGAAGGACAGGGTTATTTAACAGCACGGTAAAACACTCATTTTGCTTATTGGCAGCCAGCATGCAGACTGCACCACAGATCCACCTTGTGAAGATGAAAACAATGTTTAAAAACACGTTTCTCACTGTGTTTTATCAAATTAGACAACTCATAGTTCCTTTAAACTGTTCCCCAACCCAGAACGTAAAGAACACAGATCAGCCACACCACTGCAGAATAGGGTTTAATCCCGGGAGACGGGATTCCCGGGAAATCTGATCAAAACTATTTCCCGATTCCAGGGAAATGTTATGACGGGAAACGGGAAATGAAAGTAAAAAATAAATCCAGTGCGCTCCTATTGTTGTCTGACGGTAACGTTGCATTCAGTAGCCTACCACCTAAGGATGTCTACTGCCAGCTTTGTATGGGAGCATTTTAAAAAGGGTTGAAAATGAAAACGCAAAGTGCATGTTGTGTGACCGGATTGCCAGGTGTTCTGGGGGGGTCGACAAGTGGATTGCGCAGACATTTAGAATCTCAGCATGAAAACGTTCCTGAAGAAAGTCCATCAACAGAACGTCTGAAAACGCTAGATGGCTACTTTAGCAAAGCTAGCAAGTCGCTTGGTGAAATACTAGCGGAGATGGCAGCTTTTGATGGATTTACGTTTAATAGTATGGCAAAATGCGACTATCTCAGATCAGCACTTAAGAGAGATGGACATATATATGGACATACGCACGCGTGTGTGTGTGTCGGTGGGTGTGTGTGTGTCTGAGGACACCGGACGGTGAATGATGCACTTGGCTGAAGGCAGACGCACCTCAGAGCGCACCAGAGGCATAACTACAAAAAAACAGCTATTTTCTGGGAAAAGACAATGCATTTCCCGGGATTTGATACATCTCATTTTCGGGAAAAATATTAAACCCTACAGCAGAACCCTTCTACAGTCAAATTGGGTCAGGAGGGGGAATTACCCTTTACTATGGGTGAGAGGAATAGGACGTTTCAAAAGGTTGTGCGTGAAAACTGAATCCAGGACCGGCCGCGACGCATATGATCGTCGCCGGAGCTTCTGTGTAACGTGAGAACTTCAGCCTGAGGTCAGCGGAGAGTTGAAAGAGGGACGTCACCTGTAGCTCTACGGCGTTGACAACGGAACAAAGCAGATAAACACACACAGAGCTGTTGGGTGGAAGAATACCTCGATGGTTCCCTGCGAACGTTTGGGCCGCCTGGGGGGGCGCAGAACTGGTGGGCCTCCTCTGGTACCAGAGCAGTCTGTTGTAAGGGTGGAAACATTTGCTTCTTAGGGGCAGAGGGGGTTGTAAATACTAAAAGTGAGATGAACGCTGGTTTAGGAGGTCAGATTGTGTGTGACAATCTAATCCAAACTGATTCTGGGAGCTTTCTGGGATCCAGGTTCTGAGCCTCCTACGGTAAAGCCAGAGCGAAGTATGGAATGACCAGCTGGGATCAGGATTAACCCGAGGCAGAGAGGAAGCAATGTTTCATATCTACCAAAGGAAGTCTGAGGTCTGGGTCAGATCTCAGACTTCCTTTCTCCCTGCTAACCAACCCCCACCCTCCCAACCATGAAGTCCAACAATCATTGTAATTTTGGTGCACAATGTCTATTACACAGAATATGCAGGCATGTGATTATGGTCCTTCTCTTCAGGATGTCGTATGCACTGTACGCACAGGCGCTCCTCATACAACCAAACCATGAGCTTCATTACCTCCTCCATGCAGAGAAGTACATTCTGTCTCAAATTTAAGGGCAAAGTTTCAAAGTCAACACTGTCCTGCCCACTCTGTGAGGTCCGAACGCCGGAGCAGCGGCTACCAACATCTCCTACTGGGAAACCAACAAAAATACCACGTATTAGTTTCTCTTCGTTAGGGTTGTAGTCCATCCATCCATTTTCTAACACGTCTATCCCTATTGGTTCAGACAGGAAACACCTCCACACGTTTGCACCTGAAAATCGTTCTTCTTGTTCTTCACCTCCTCATCCTCGGCTCCCCTCTGCTGACCTTCTCTCCCTGCTTTGACTGGCTGTGGGACGTGCAGCCAGCTGATAGCAGGTTACCCCGTTCGTCACGCCTCACCTTACACCATACCTGTTGTTCTTCTGCAGGTGGACCTAATTAAGTCCAAACGGAACCAGCTCCAGAAGGGGTTCAACCTTTGTTCTCACCAGTGACTGTGTGTGCATGTTTAGTGGTTATAACGGTATGAAATAAAGCTTTAGAGTTTTAGAAAGATACGTTTTATGGTAAAAGCGTCCCTGACACGAGACAAACACCAGTATGCAGACAAGCATGACCCATTAGCCAATCAGATGAGGGCATGATGAGAACAAGCAGCTACTGATTTTATTTTTTTATTTTTATCTCTTCTAAAAATTATAACCAAATAACATAACCAGTCACCATTAAACTGAATCTGGGTGTTACAGAGCATCTCCAGACCCAGCAGTTGGGCTTTGGCAACCCACAGCAGGGTCTTAACCAGAACTTTGGGAACCAGTGAGATAGGGCAGTTTTGGTCCAGTAAAAGCTCGGACCAGAAGCAATGATGGATGAGTTCCCTGGAGAACCAGCTGGCTCAGCTCTATCATAATCAGCCCTGAGCATCATCTCCTCCTCCTACACACCTCCGTCACCATCCTTGTTCATGTCCAGCAGGTCTATAAGCGCTGCTGTTTATGCAACCATGCAGAGGGTCCGTTAAGTGGAGACCAGTCCAGCCATCATGGTCTGCAAACTCCGGCGGAAGCTGAAGATGCCAACAGAACCGCAGCACGTGCTGAAAAGCAAAGCTGAGACCCTGAGGTCTCCAAATTCTGCCACACTTCCTCTCCACGAACACCGGAGACGGGACCAGACAACCAGAGCAGCAGCAGCATCTCCTCGTTTGGGACCAGAAAGTTCTCTAAAGCAACACCCCATCTCTAAAACCTGTTGGATCTCTAAAGATCATGCTCGTGGGGCGATGCCAGGACCACGAAGCCAGCGTTGGACTGCCGGTTATCTCTGCTCTTTCACCTCCACCATAACAGCACCAGTGCATCATCTCCTCCTCCTCCTACACACCACCATCACCAGCATCTCCATCTCCACTGTCCAGCCCACGAACTTCCAGCATGTCCAAATCTGCTGCTGCTGCTGCTTATGTAAGGGTGCAGAGGCTTCAGGAGGCAGTGAGCGTCATGGCTGGACCGGCTGAACGCATCGCTGCGCTCCAGTCCGACCCATGTGGAAGGAGTCTGGGTGGGATTCAGTGGGAGGAGGGAGGGGGGGGGGTGCATTTGTCAATCTGTTGGAAGCGATGGCAGCTCTGGCTTGTTCAGCAGCAATCCTGCAGCTGACTCAGCGGCGCTTTGATAAACACAATCAATAACAGATTTAACCCCAAAGCGGAGCGGTTCCGAGCATTTAACCCTCCGTGCGCCGCAGCAGCAGCAGCAGCAGCGTTTGAAGGGCCCAGCTGCTCGCAGGAGGATCCAGGAATGCTGACTGATAATCCACGGCTCTCCGCCTTTTTGCGTGGATTCTCCTCCACCTCCACGCCTCCTGGACGCAGGGCAACGCAGATTAAGCGGAGACAGATCCAGACGCGCAGAATAAAACCCAGAACCTTTTTTTTTCTCTCTCTCTCTCTTCCTGTTAACGAGCAGATGTTCTGCAGCCCGTCGGTCCAAAACGCTCTCCTGTCAGCAGACACCGCGATCGGCCGCGATTCCCCCTGGAAACGCGGGGACTAAAGAGAGCGCACTCCGCTCCGGCGTCCTTACCAGACACGGGGATCCAGCTGCTGGTTCCGCTCCGTCCAGGCTCCGGCGGCTCCGCTCCGGGTTCGGTTCGGCTCGGCTCGGGGATCCGACCTGCGGCGGCTCTGTGCGCGCAGCTCAGGCGGCTTCTGCTTGACGTTGGAAGTCAGCCCACTGCTTCCTGTGACATCACCGTGGAGTGGAGTGGACCGGAGAGCCCACAGCTGAGGAGCTGCAAGCCGAGTGGACACTTTCACCCACCCACTCCCACGCTCTGCATGCAGGCTTATTCTGGGCGGGTTTTAACCCAGAGTGTCAGTTTGATCCAGAAACACGGAGCGTTCTGCAGCTGCTGATGTTCAGGCTGATCCAAAGGAGAGGTTCTGGACAAAAGCCTTAAACTGGCCCTAGTTCCTTTAGATGTAATGTTTAAAATAGCTGTTGATCAGAAGTTCTGCAGGATCTCTGAAGGTTTTATTTGGACTTTCACTGCTTTCGCACTCATTTTACTACCTGCCTTTGACATAAAATATCAGAATGTAGCCATAAAGAACTTGAGGAAACAGGTTCTGAACCAGATGTCCACCAGGAGTCACAGGGGTCAGGATAAACCCGGTGTTTATATCCTGCTCAGGATATAAATCTACATTATAGAGTCAGGTTGAATAGAGAACAAATCCTTAAAAATATATCATAGAATTTTAACTCTATTTCAGACTTTCCTCCCAATCCAATTTTAAACATGATTTTAGTTTTTTACAGTTATTTTCTATATATCTGGGTGTTTCAGGGACTAACATTCTGCATTTAATTGAAAGGATAAAAACACAGAATGAGGAGGAGATTTTTAGACCTTAAAGTGTTTAATAAATTAGTTGTAATTATTTTTAGTTATGTCTTTTGTTATTAGCTACAGTGACAAGCCCTTCCGACATGGAACGGACCCCGAGGCAGACCGAGGACTAACTGAGGGAACTAAATATTCCCCATCAGGTAATACTGCTGATTCTGGGTTTACTTCCTCTTAGCTCTGCAAACCAAACTCAGACAGGGAGAAAACAGGAGCTGGACGGATGGATTTACTAATGCAAAACTAAAAGTTTACCAACAAAAGTCATGAAATTGTAAAATGCTGAATTGAAGAACGCGCAAATGCTGATGTCTGTTTATGAATCATCTTGTTGGAGCTCGATGGATGGGAACAAACCTGTTTTTCTGATATGTTGCTGGAGATTCAGTTAAAAACTGGACTGAAATAGACCAGACAGTCGACTGAAGCAGTGAAATGCAGCCAAAGAAAATCTGTGAAGGACCTTCAGAGGGACCGGAGAACCGGTGACCCTGACCTCTTCAAACCCAACGAAGCTGTTGCATTGTCACGTGGAAGCATACGTGATAAGAAATGTTCCTTGGATCCCTGAAGACATCACAGAATAGATGAGGGATGCTTTGTTGTTTCTAGAGCAGCTCTTAAAGATTAGGTCAGTTTTACTTGACACAACAAAAATGATCAGAACTTATTAATGTTATTTGTATTATATCTTCAAATATAACATATTTTTAAACAGTTACAGAAGTACAGGTTTTGAGTGACGCATTTTAAAACCATCAGCATGTAAACAGCTGGAAATGACCCTTTGCGGTTTGTTTAGAAATGATTGCAGCTTCCACTGCAGGAAATTACCTCAGTGTAAAAATAGGACATTAATTCAGGATAAAAGAGCAAAAATATGTAAAGGGGTTTTAATGCTAAGGGGTTAGTAATCATTAGCAGATTATTTATTTACCTCAATCGTCAGTTGAATTCTGCTGCATTATGTCAAGCAATTATTATTTTTATTCCCTCACTGCTTCTCTGTGATCTGATTTAATCTGTTTATTGGGCAGATATTTGAAGTTCTACACCCTATCTGTTAGCTGGAAAGAAAATCAACTTATCCATTGATTAGATTTATTATCTAATGTCTCACATTTCAGACTTTGAAGTGAGAGCCAGGAACTCTGGACTTTCTTGAAGAGACACTGCCCCCTGGTGTTCATCCTGCTGTAGCGCTCGATCACGCAGCTGAATGACAACAAAGCAAGTTTGAAAAGATTTTTTTGGTTTATTTCGATCAGTAAATGAAGTCATTTAACAAAACATCAATCAGCGGCTGATATCCGCAGACAGTAAATATGAATCAGAGAAGAATATTTAAACAAAATCACTGAACAAACATCTGCTGCAGCTTTAAAGCTTTGTACCAAACTGTGGCGAGAATACAAAAAAACAAAAAACGTGCAGTTAAAACACACAGAAACAAAAATAATATGAATAATTCAGACTCTCTAAAGGCAAAGCACTGGAATATTTGTATACAGACTTAAAATCAAGACAAAAAAATCCCAAATCCCTATTTAATTTTTTTTCTGAATAGATTTTTAGGTTGTTGTTTTCTTCCGTCTTAGATGTTTGCTTGGTGAATAACTTCAGATCAGGCCTTTTCTTCTTCATCTTAAAAAATCATGACACTATTTAGTTTTTTCCCCCATATAGTAATAAAACCTTTTTAAATGAGCTGAAGTGTTTTCAATTATTATCGTACAGACATAATGTGAATCCGATCAGAACCCAAACTAAATTGTTCCTTAAAGCTGTTTCAGTTGTGTTAAAATAAGCAAAAATAAAGAAAGCCTGAAACCAGAAGCAAGAAGTGATTTCATGGTCAAAAGGAGCTCAAGGTTACAAAGAAGTGATGCTGCGTTCAGACCAAACGCCTTTTCAGCATCTAAAATGTGTCTAAAACGTCTAAAACGCCTCAACTTGGACGCTTGTGCACATAAAAGTCTGACACGCTGTCTAGAGCCTCAACGCTCCTGTTGTTTTCCTCTGCTGGACACTTTGGAAAATTGTGGATGAAATCAAGAGTGGCTTGGCTTTACTAACTGAATCATATAAAATAATCTGCACCGTGTCTGAAATTAGAAATAATTCAGAGACGTTGTGAGTTTGGTGAGTTTCCTACTGCAGGAGCTGCACGCTAACGAGGGTCGATTCAGCGCTTTTTACGCCTCACCCAGCCCAGTTAGACAACCTGCTGGCTGGCATCGGTTGTCTCTCGCCAGGACAACTACAGGCATCCCTCCATCTGTCTCAGGTTAGTGGACATCATTCAGGAGGCTTGATGTTAACATTTATCAAGGATAAGAAATAAAAATATTTTTCCTTTTGGGGAATCTCCCACTACGTCACATAGCAGTCTCTCTGATTGGTTGAAAGTTCAGATTTTCCAACTCTTGCGTCGGACGCTCTAGCGGCGCTTAACGTGCATCAAGCCAAACAGGCAAAACGTGCTGAAAGCTTAAAAACGAGCAGCGCAAGATGTCTGAAAGCCCCTTGAGGAGCGTCCACCGTTGACTTTGGATGTAAACTTGATGCTCAAAAAGCATTTGCTCTGAACGCAGCATAAGACTTCTGTCTTGTGTGCATATTTCTATTTCTCTTCTAAAAGCAGTCCATTCTTGTGTAAAGGTTTTATTTCTTCGGACTGCTGTAATCTGCACCAGCAGTCCTGGCTCTTTTAATTGTTTCCAGTCCAAAGCTTGAACCCGGTCAGACAGGCCTAACGTAAAGCTGTATCTTTAAAGTCATTCTGTTTCACTCTGCATCCTGTTGCAGAGTAAAAAAAAAAAGCAATCAATATCAGAAAAAAAGAAAACAGTAACTGGTATAAAGACACAACTCACTGTGTGTGATTTCAAATTAAATCCTATTAAAATCTGAGATTTTCAGAAGAAAACCTGAGTGACAAAGACTCGATAAGCTGTTAACATTTCAAAAGAAAACAGATGGAGCTAAAACTATAATACAGAGATAATTACAATGCTGCCCCCTGCTGGAGCTCTGCAGGGCAGAGTGCTCAGACTGAGCGGTTCAGAATTCTGTCAATGTTTTTCTTCCTTATTGGGATCATCTTCTTCCTGTCACCTGCAACAGAATCAAGTGAGATAAAACGATGAAGACCAACAAGAGCCTCTTCATCAGTAGAAACTGAGCCAGTGTGTTTAATGCCGGTCAAAGCGCTTTACCCTTTTTGCTTCTGATGCACTTGTGGTAGCAATGTTTGCGGAGCTCAAAGTTGTTCTGGTTTCCTCCACAGCCGCTGTAGGTAAACATCTGGCACCTCCTGATTTTTGGGTTGTAGGCGTACCTCTTGAGAGCGCCGCTGCACGTTCCGCTCTCGATGGGACTGAAGCAGATCTCTGAGGTGCTGAAGCCTGGAAAATTCACAAAGAGACAGAGTTACAGCTTCTTTACTGACACAAAGGTAAATGTGTATTAAAGCAATAAATTTAAGTCAGATTACATAAATATCCCATTAAATAAATGTTTGGGTACATTATTGTGAAGCAGATATCAAATTGAGTTTCACAGGTATTGATATTCATGAAAATGTGTATAAAATAAATGTAACTCAAGCATTTTTTTTAATTAAAAACCTTAAATTTAATCCCTGACTGCCATGATCTCCAGGTGTTTGGGTTTTCATTGGTTTCTATGTGTTTGTTCTTGTTTATATTCTCTAGTTGCTGCCATTTTAGTTATTTTATGCTTTGGTTTCTCAGTTTATTCTATGTGCATGTTGTGCCCCCCCGTACGTTCTGAGGGTCAAGCAGCACCTGCTGCTTATTGATAAGACTAGACTAAGGCATAAGGCTGCGGAAACACTAGAAAAAGTCACACCAATAGTCACTAGCCTTTAAAGGGAATTAAAGTCTTCATAAACTTAGCAACAATATCGCTAGTTGGCAACAGCTACTTTTCTAACTTCCTGTAGCACCGGCTGTGCTGCGCTGCTCATGCTAGCTTGTGATTTACCAAGTTTTCAGTTTGTATTTTTTTTTTATTTATTTCCTCCTCTGCAGTTTATGAATCCTAATCACATCCTAAACTGTGTTCCTGTTGCTGATTGGTTAGCCAGACAGACTTGTTCATCAGTTAATTAAGCAGTCGGGCTAACTACTGCCAGCAATGAAATCTGGTAACAATCCTGTTTTTTTTTTTGTTTTTTTTGCACGGTAGCATCAAGTGTGCATGTCCTGGACAGTTGTATGTTGGCAGATTTAATGCAGTGAAAACCTTTAAAGGTGTAGCCATCCCCATGGTTTACATACACGGCAGCCATATTGGATTTTGAGGTCTACTTGGTGAGAAAACAGCAGCTTCAGGGATGGTTCCAGTTTATTTTTTCCTACTTAGAACCTGGACTTTTTCTACCCAGAGTAGTAATCAAAGAAAACATGCCAACATTTCAGCCTTTTGGTCTTCATCTGAGCATAGACAGTTTCTTCCTTCAGCTGATATTCTGCATGTCCAATTGTCTGTTTCAGAAAAAAAAAACTTCGTAGCTGTGTACTGAGTGTTGCTGCTCTAGAAAAAAAGGTGATTGTTTTTTCAAGAATCAAAAGTCAGCCATCTTTCCTTCATCTCTGACCAGTTCTCCAGATCGAGCAGCTTGAAGACATCTTGAGACTACGATGGAGCCACCACCTCACCCTCCCTTTATTCTCTCGTCAGCTTAAAGCCAAACATGTATCAGCACAGAACCTTGCTCAATGTGAGACTCTTCAGAACTTTTTGGTGACCCCAAACCATTTTGTTTGTGCTTTTCTTGTGAGGTGCTCTAGTGAACAATGATGGCTCCGTTGTTGGCTGTTAATCTTACGTCCTCCTCCACAGTCACGTTTGTCCTCTTTGTTGCTACTCTGATTGATGTTCCTGCGCCTGGACCGTGACTCTTGGTTTTTAATAGTCTACACTGACAGCTTCGTTCTGGTAAAATACAACTTTCCATTTTATGAAGCGGCTCTCCTCTGTGGGACGAAGAGTTGTTTTTATGTGGTTTATCACCGGCTCTGAGGCTGTATTTCTCCAGAACCTTATCCCTGACCTTTTTGGAGAGCCGCTTGTTCTTCGTTGCTATAGTTGCTCCTGTAAGACTCGGGGACAAGGCGATTACACAGAACTTTTTGGGAACTGCTGAAGAGACTCAAAAGCAGAAGTTGTTGATTTAGAAAATAGAAGAAAACTGGTGGGTATGTATGTGCACACGTGTTTTTTTAGTCGGTTGATGAAAAAGGTGGCAAAGAAATTATGATTTTAAGCAACTATAACTCTGCAGCCTTCATCTGAACAAGAAGCAGAATCATAATTCAGTTGTCAAAGAGCTTTTAAGGGCCAATTAGTTGGCTTTCTGTGCAAATGATGTAGAGATGTTTGAAAAGAGAAGTAATGACCACCTGAAATATAGGCTCCGATGTATTAGGGCTTCAAAAAACTAATTTAAGCTACACAAGGTTGTGAAAACTCAGGTGGAACAGTACACCAGCCATTAAACTTCATTATTCTGAGTTCCACAAAGGTTTGTGAAGTGAGTTGGTCCAATCTTCTTTCCAGCTGTTCAGTTCATTGAAGTTAGCAGACATTTGATGACCATCCATCACCGACTGATGGACAGCAACAAATGCACGTGTGTGTTCAATCAAAAGGTTCCAAGAATAAACCTGTTCCTCCCCATTTAGCCACAAGGTGTCACTCTTTTACTTCTGGATGGATGCATGTGACTCTACATGCTCTTTGGGGACTTCTCTCCTGCTCATGTTTCACTCTTTTTGATTTGAAATGTAAACTCAGCGCATTGATTAGAGACCCCGATCACAGCAACATGAGTAAAAG
Organism: Fundulus heteroclitus; assembly: GCF_011125445.2. Classification (NCBI taxonomy): domain Eukaryota; kingdom Metazoa; phylum Chordata; class Actinopteri; order Cyprinodontiformes; family Fundulidae; genus Fundulus; species Fundulus heteroclitus. The sequence continues at coordinate 40,721,604 of NC_046367.1, forward strand.
ATCGGAGATCTCAGCATGAACTGAACAATAACGGCGAGCTGAAACGGTGGACGCCAGGACCGACTGAATCTCACCCTCACAATATTTTTGACAAGAGAGAAATTGAATTTTTTTGGAGCAATAACTCTCACTGTGTTGGCGGAGCTGGTTTCCCCTGTGCTCTCCAGCTGCGACACCAAACAGCCTTGAAAGGTGACAGCGGGGAAATATGCTCCCTCACAGCTAATATCAAGAAAATGAATAAGTGGCTCTTTGAGGAAAACGGGACGCGTGAGAGAAGCACGGATGCACTCAGCCTCTGCCCTTTGCTCCCCTTAACAACGGCGCTCCTACGAGCTGTCTGCCATCCATGCATCACTGCACCGTGTCGTTTATTTCATTTTTTAAAAAGACTTCAGGCATCACATGGTACTTTCATGAGAGAGCACGTCTCTGAGCTTATTTCATGGTGCTGTGAGGAAATGAATCCATCTCACTGCATTTATTTTTATTGTGAAATATCTTTCCTGGTCAGGCTGAATTTAATTCACACTTCGCTATCTTCAAGCAAGAAATGATTTTTGTCCATGGTCTGACACAAAAATGATGCAGACGTTTGCCCTGATGAAGTTATTTATAACTTATGGCCCGCTCCCACAATAAAGAATGAATCCAGCAAGCGAATGTTCTCTTGAAGTTCGCTAAACGTTTTATGAACGTTGGCTGCTGACCTACAGCCAATTAAAACTGTTTATTTTAGGAAAACAGCATCATTCGCCCAACGTTACCTGGACGTTCTGCTAACCTTCACTTTTTGCCAGCCACGAAATATGTGAGGAACACTGACTTAAGGTTCCAGCTACTTTCTAAAAAAAACGTAGTGAAGGTTCCCTGGATGTTACCCTAACCTTTCCGAGATACACTCCCATTACTCCTGCTCATCCACAATCATCGCCATGGCCAGCCACATGCTGCTCCCAAATATGTGTCTGCTAATGCAACCTTGCCCTGCTTGTACTGAACCACAGAAGGTATTATGCAGAGAGGGATGATGTCAGTTTTTTAACACAAAGAAGTAATAAAGCATCTTGAGCTGTGTCTGAACATCTTTGCTAATTTGTTGGCATGTTGCTATTTTAAAATGCGGTTTTACCTTCATTATTCTTAGTGTTGGCTTTATGTTAGACGGGCAATGCTAACACCCACAGCTGATTATTGATTTTTATCAGGTGCCCAAAGTACATTATTTGTATGCATGTTTTGACTGTTAAGGCAGCACAAAAACAGCTTTTCAAACTTTTGTTGCCACCTTCAAACAGAAAATAAAACATGTTTGTTTTATCCACTGAGCTATATTATACACTGGAGTGCTAATAGCCCACTGTCAGAACGAGTCGCTTTGAAGCCACCAGCCGCCATATTGGTACTCCCTATATTCCCCCAGTAACTAGGGAATATGTGCGCTACAGCATCGAATAACGAGGATTTTCTCATGTTTAGGGGGGGGGGGGCTTAAGACTTTTAAAATGTCAAATGCCATATACTTTTATGTTATGTTCTAAAACTATCAAGTACTGAGAAAGTCATGTGCTGAAATATTTTGCATTTTATCTATTTTTTATATATATATATATATATATATATATATATATATATATATATATATATATATATATATATATATATATATATATATATACACATAAACACATACTTATATATGCATATAAACATATATATATATATAATATGAATAACGTAAAATATTTCAGCACCTAATTTCCTAGTAGTTGATAGTGTTAGTACATCCACCGACTGTAGAATTACCTGTAAAATGTTTTCACACAGAGCCAGAAAACTGCTTGTTGTTGCTACCAAATCCTATGGGATTCTGTGAGAGTAGGGAGTAGCAAGATGGCGGCCAGTGACTTCAGTTTTTCTGCAAAATCAGCACTCCAGTGTATTATATAGCTCAGTGGTTTTATCCTCAACACATTGAAGACTGATAACTTTATTTAAATCCTTTTAACCCCAAACAGCTAAATATGGCAACCCACAACAGTTTTAGATGTCTGCTACTATAGTTCGCCCAGTTTAGTGATTAATTGAATGAACACGTCAAATTGCTCTGACAAAAGATGAAGCTACTTGTCACCAGCAGGTATCAGAAAACTTTGCATTTGTTTGGCTGCAGGTTATGAATTCAAATCATTATTCTGAGGCCTAATCTACACATAAACACTTTAAAATCTTTATTCTTTATCTTTTTTTAGACCATTCAATGCAGAATGCAGGAAAATGTGTTGTTTTTTTACCTGATGGGAATTTAAAAATGTTCCTCAACTGGAAATATAAATTATGCATTTATGTCAAAAAGTACTAACTGAACTAATTTAATTTATGTTAATAACGAATTCCTGAGCTAAACAGGAAGTGTCTTTGTAATGTGATTTATTTCTAAAAATCAATACAAAATCATGTACTGCATTTTAATTAGGGAGAAATCTGCGTTCATCGTCATAAATTTCAGCTGGCATGCATAACTTATTCAGAGCCAATACGAGCTGACGACCCACAAATGTCCCTGGTGGTTAAATCAAACGCACCCCATAACGGGAAAATATGAACAATAATCATTTACTGAAATTAGTTTATCGGCTTACTTCCACCTCTAATTACATGAGATAAAGACTGCTGGACACTCAAACCCTGAGTTCAGGCTGAGCCGCAGCGACTCAGCAGCAGAATAAGCTGCAGACTGGATTTCCCATCAGGTAGCTGACACCATCACAACCTTTCATCATAGATAAATCATCAGATGCAGTAATTACAACATGACAAAGATTCCTGGCTGATGGTGGCTGATCCGAGGAACATTTAAAGACATTAAATATTAACTTTAATCTGACCCTTGTCTGATTCAATAATCACAAGGAAACCTTTTCTTACCATTTGCTGATGGATTGGAAACATTTGGCTGGACCTGGGGTTCGCTCACAATCAGCTCTTCTGCAAAATAAAAAACATATTAAGGGATCAACAAATAAAACAGGAAGATAACCTAATGACAACTTAGCTGAGTTGTAAGAAATTAATGTATTATAGTGCATTTTACTCCTGCTGTTTATATACAGCAGGAGTACAGCTGTGGGTGTTTAGTGCATCATAAAGCTTTTTAAGCTGGAATTAAATTAAAGCTTTTAAAGCTGGAATTAAATTAAACAAACTGAACAAAACACTGGGACAGATCAACAGGTTGTGTCTTTTCTGAAAGTAACAACGTTCAGGATTAAGTTTGCCCCCGATGGTGAAGAAACCGCCTCGTTGACAACATATCTAGAGGAGTTACAATTTCAAAATTCAGGGAATGGAGCATTTAAATTGATCACTGGGTGATTTAAGAAGCTCACTCCTACGCAAATAAAGCCGTTATTTACTTCCTTAAAAAACACGTCAGACTATATCACTTGAGGATGCTGGAAATGTTGCCTCAAGGGGCAAGTTTGAAAAACTAAAGAATACCTTGCTGGAGATGACAGAGACTATTCGTAATTTGTGTGAATAAGTTTTTAGAGTACGATGTGTTCAATTGACAGGATGAAGCAGCACAAGTTTACAAGTAAACCCCACTGTGGGGGAGGAGGATTAAACTGTCAAACAGTCACTGTTTGTTTCTTTGTTGATTCAGCAGATGCCATAAATCAGGCGACTACTTTATGGCGCTGCCGGAGCATCTCTTAACGCATACTGATCTGAAAACACAAGAGGAACAGCGGAGTGTATCTACAGCCCTCCTTATACTCTAATGAACAAACGTTGGCAAAGATCTACGATTATCTGCTGAAAGAACTGATTTGACAACGAGAATTCACAGATTTAAGTCACCGTGATGAGTCACATGATAAAACGCAAAGATGGGACTTTTATGCCTCACCCCATTCAATGTGCATTTTATGAGGTGCCGTTTTTAAAATTCTGTGAATTTAGTTAAAGTTAATCAGTCAAACTGATTTACAAAGCTTTGCTCTTTGCAAATTACAGCCTTTATTTACAGTCTTACAAAGCAGGCCTTTAATTTATTTGCCTGGTGGAGCTGCAGTAGTTGCTGCAGGAGGCACATATTACACAACTGGGAAAAAGACGGTTGAAGGTGACCCTATTTTTCAGCTGAATAAATTAATTTGAAAGTTTTTTAAATTAATGAAAAAAAACATTATGAGCAGATATCACTTACCAATCCTATTTAACAGAATCTGAATTCTCTAATAAAATAGCCTGCACTAGTACACATAACGTTCCATACAAAAGAGAACATTATCTGTAGAACACACTACTTTCTGATTTACAACTAAAAGCCAATTTGTCTGATAAGGACAAATATATTGTTTTTATTTAAACTATCAGTAATGACAAACTAAGCCAAAGGCTATGCTGAAAGCTAAACTAAATTCTAAGCTAATGTTGCGTTCCATTTGCAGTCGGATCTCAGAAATCTCGTCTTGCGATCGGAAATATCAACTGTAACGCTATAGTCAGACTTTCCCCTCGGAAAGTCAGAGAAATGTTTTTAAGGCTGATTGTCGGATCAAATATGGCCGCTCCTCGCATCAACAACAGTAGGCTGTGATAAAACATGTTTATTGTGACATAGTTACACAGACAAAGTTATAATAGTGCGTCTAAAATCAATGGTACATGTAGCGCTGCAACTCTGAACTGAACAAATAAAAAGTGTTGTTTGCATGTGGAATGTACAGCTTTAAGAGTTACTGCGAACAAAACAACAGCTGTCGCCATATTGGAATCCTAACCTGTTTTTTTTTTTTTTTTTTTGGAACCCCTAATTCTTCGATTGTGTTAACTGGAACGGTTTTTTACTCAGATTAACCCCATTCCCAGCTCCTATTTTCCATTTCCGAGTCAAGTGGAATGCAACATAAATTCTGAGCTAAGTTAAACCTAAGCTAATAGCTAAGCTAACAGCTAAGCTAACTGCTAAGCTAACAGCATGCTCGCCTCTTCTTCTACTACTCTGTCTGTAACGCTAACAGAAGCACCACCAGCTATCATAATAGCTGTTGCTGTGTGAAACATTTAGACCTCCTTCATAAAACGCTGAAAACGGGGACTTTTCCGGGGGACAGCTTTAGTCGGAGACAGGTCATAAAATGGGGACTGCCCCCGGAAATAGGGGCCTTCTGGTCACTGTAACCTTCACGTAAAAAAATTATGATAAAAACTACAATGAAATAAAACTAATTTAAGCATCCCATTTTAAAACAATAGCCCTACTTTTATCCCGTATTTTCCGAGTGGTCTTGAATGCAGTACCACCTTGTTCATGAAAACGCAGCTGAAATTACTTGTGCCACATTAAAGCTCAGAGGATCAGGTAAGACTTTAGCCAATCAGATGTAGAGATGGACTGGCTTGTGTCTCCCTCCTGGATGAAGCCACTTTAGGAGCTACTATTACAACCAACGTTTAGTTTTTTATCACATAAAGGTCTCTTTTAGTAAACTCGATGCAATCTACTGGGTGATGGAAACCTTTGTCCAATCTGTCTGTATGATTTAATTTAATTGACTTTGTAAACTGCCTTGAGATGACATGTGTTGTGAATTGGCGCTTTATAAATAAACTGATTTGATTTATGGAGGACTCAATAAAGAACATCAATAGTTTCCCCCCACAGCCCTCTCTCACTAAGTCCACAGCAAAGGCATGGCGGTGAGATAAGTCCATACATGTGTCGGATAATTCAAGTGTTGGGAAAAGTGAGCTAAGAGCAATGTTTTCATGAAAAGTCTAAATAACTTTTTCACAATATTCAAATTTTCTTAAGATACAAATGTCAGGGTTTTCATCGTCTGTATGCCACACACATTAACAATACAAGAAATAAAGGCTTGAGATATGTTTTTCTGTGTCATGAATCTATATAGCACCTATATGGGTTTCACTTTAAGAAATACTTGATAAAAATATATAAAAAAATAAATAAATAAATATATAAATAAATAAATAAAAAACTTTTTCATAACATTCGCATTTTGTGAGATGTACTGGTAGTCTCTTCTGTGCCATGTGAGATGCACCTTGCTCAGGTCTAGAGAGTGACATAAACTTCCTGATCATATTTGTTTGAACAATTAAACAAGTCAGCAATAAAAAACACCAAGAACTTACACACACCAATAATTAGGTCTAAATCAGGGCTAGACTAACCTATAGACTCAACATTGACTAAATAAGGTCAAAGTGTAGCCTCTGTGTTGACATTAGGACATACTGGTATTGGTTAATAGATTAAAACGCTGGTTGGTCTTTAATGTTACCTGTTCTGATGGTTGGAAGATCCCCGTCTGGTTTACTCGCAGACGTCACATGGACTTCTGAAGCAGCTGTTGGTACTTCTATAAAAACAAAACAATAGAAATCAGGAAAGAAACCTGAAGGTTGTTTTAGGTTCCTACACAGAACAGTATGTGTTTAACAGATTTTATGAAGCAGCATTCCTTCAATCAGTTTTTTCTCAGGCTAGCACTGAAGCTGACATCCTGCAATTATTGTCTTTTAGAAAAACGTCAGAATGTCCAGGACTAATGGATTTTTCTACGCAGCACATGCTGAAATAGTTATAGTCAAGCTACGTGACTCTTTTCTTCCCTGACAATTTCAGTTTCCAAATTACTTCTGCCTTCTGCCTTTAAGTTAAGCCTAATTGAGTCCGCTTCGGTCAGTTAAAACGATCCAAATCAAAGTGAAAAGTGATTTCGCGCTCAGTTGAAAATTCATCACAAAGTTAATTATCTGAGGTTGAACTGTTTTGATTATGCCGCTTCTCTGAAATGCTGTCAATGCGCTTTGAGGTAAAGAATTTTCCTCCTGCAGCTCGACTTGTAGAGGTGAGATTGTAGATTAGAGAGCGTAAATATGTGCACAGGTCCTGGTGGAGGCCTGTCTAACATCGCGGCTTAACCGATGCTTTGAATAGGACCTAATGATGCTGCGTTGACAGCTGGGTGTGGCTCCGGCCTACCTGGGCTCTGACATCTCCTCTGGCACTCAGCCATGCTCCTGAAGTTGTTGGCATTGCCGAAGCAGCCGCCGTAAAAGAAATGCTTGCACTGCTGCGTCTCGCCGTCAAAGAAGAAGCGTTTCAACAGACCTCGACAGGGACCCGGAGCCTCCGGTAAATGACAAGGGTTCTTTTCGTCTAAGAAAAAAGAAGAACAAGAAAAGGCGGTTAACAGCATCCTGTCACAAAGGCACATTTTTTTCTGATTCCTTTAACCGGATCCAGACAGAAAACTAACATGACACAAAGTGACGGAGGGAGGAGCGGTTTTCAGGTCCAGCATGATGATTCCTGAAGTGCAGAAAACTAGTAGATGATCAGCGAACGACAACACATCACTCAGGTCCTGTGTCGGCTTATTGGGTTTTCTATCCTACTTGGTGAAAATACTGCAGATGAGATAATTCACTGTAATAAACCACACAATTTAATCTCAGTGTGTGACTTTAAAATCAGAGTAAACATTTCCTTCCTTCTAGGGTCAGTTAGGATTGGATAAATTATTTATTTTTACTAAATGCCAGAATAATGAGGGGAAACTTTTCCCAGAAGCGTCCAAACTCTTTCAATTCAACCTACTCAATGTTTTTGGTAGAACTACCTTTTAAATTGTGTGACCTGGGTCAAATAGATTTGGTTTCTATCCACTAGCTTCTGACAATTGCTGGAACTTTGGCCCATTCCACCCGACAGGCTTGCCTAAAATAAATGCACAGGTGGGCTTCCTTTTAACTCAAATGTTGTCAATGAACCTATCAGAAGCATCATCTGGGATTTAGTAGTAGCGATAGCTTTTGAATTTAGGGAAAGCAATAAATAAAAGTCTCACTATCCTGACATTTAGAATATAGGAATAATTTTGTCGATCCTATCTGACCTAAACAGGGCATGTTTCATCTGATTTAATGTCATACAGTGAACAGAGATTATGTGTGTTTTTTATGCAGTTCATGGAAATATCTGGTTTCAGCTGTAAATCCCCTTCAGGCAGCTGCTGACTGAAGACCACAGGACAGCAGACTGTGATTCATCAACCAAGAGGCCGGCATAAGAATTCACCTTGTGCCAAAGCATCAGTGTCCCTTCCAAAGTCTCTACGAGCCAACATCCAGGACCGTATCCCAGCTGTGCACCTTCTGTTTGCTTATCTGTTTAAGCGCCGCACGCCGCCGAGGGGCGACCGCGATTAAAACGCTATCGTTGTAAAATCAAAATGCATTTCATGAGGTGACTTTGGCTCAAAGCACCGGGCCAACAGATGTGTGAGGAGACTGCAGCATCACGGTCTTTCTCCAGAGCAATGTAGTGATGAATAATTCAGAAAATGTTATTATCTGTTTAGGCCGAGCAGGAGGAAGAGGTGGGAGAGTGAAGAGTTATCTGTCAGCTTTTTGCTAAACGCTGGGGGTGAATCACAGAGGACGTCCGTCCAGGCGGTTCTGGCAGCTCACCAAAGAGAACCGCAGTCTGACGGCGAGTCCGCATTGAGGACAAGTCCAGATTGTTTCTATGATGACAGAAAACAATTGGTTTCATCTTAATATTCAAACTGTTTTGTTGCCATTTTGGGTCTGCGGAAAGAATGAAGGCAGACGAGGGTTTGGGATGAAGCAGAATTAATGTATCCCCAACAGATCTTCTCTTTCCTAACACCTCTTTATCTGCTGCTTGACATTATTTCCTCCTCCGGCATCCTTTGAAAAGATTTTATTTTCATGTGCGAACACGAACAGGACCCTACATACTAAAGCAAGAAAATGAATGCAACAGTGGTCCCGGGGGGCAAAATGTCTACTCTAATAAAAACAACAAGGCACGGAGCTGAAAAATTTTAAATTCCCCTTATAATGAAATAACTTATATTTTATTATGTTATTTTTATGTTCTTATGAATTATTTGGCTGGAACAGCAACCAGAGCAACCAGAGAAAACATGAGTATTTTATTCTAGCTGGAATTAATCTCCATGAATCTAAAACATTTAGCTGGCTCAGAAGTACATGAATAAACTGAACTAAATTGAATGATAAAAATGTTAAGATTTTGGTTTGAAAACATTTATTATGGTGGAACTCTGCTTTGAGTCCAATGCGTTTGAATATTTCTCGTTAAAGGAAGAGATGCCATAGATTAAAAAAAAAAAACATCAGTCCGTTTCAACTTTAACATCAAAACTCCGATCACGCTGAATTTTTTTGGGCCTCTGAAGTTAAAAGCTAAATAGTTGCTGTTGCTAAATCAAGATAGAAGGTCTTCCTCATGCTCCGGTAGATTCAATCACTGGTATGTTTTCTGTTTTTGGTATGCTTGTTATTTATCTGTGGAAGAACATTATCAGACGGTAAGGGGAAAGTTAGTATTTGACTTCCCAGATAATGGGTCATTTTATCTCCAAAGCCTGCACTCTACTGGAGAAACATGTAATCTGCTCAGAATCAGAGGCTCTCTATAATAAAAAGTGTCGGTCTGACCTAAGAAATTCCACATATATGTTGTGATAGCTGTAAACGGTTGCATAAGAACTAAAACAACTCTCTTCTCAACCCTTTATCCTCCGTGGCAGCATTCCCGTCAGCCCTCTTTTATCTGCAGTTGTGTTTTTTTTTTTTACAGATGATCTCAGAACATGTCGTCTGTTCTACTGTCCAAATAATTCATTTTCACACTAATTTTTCTCCAGAGGGCCAGGTCTGTGTCTACATTTTCTCTGGCAACATTTTGTCTGGCCATCTTTTATTTTCTAGCAGGGCAAATGTTATCTGTTCGCACAACATAGTTAAATTCTCTCAACCTCTTTCTGCTTTTATAGGTGTGGACTTTCCTAATAACAGCAGCAAGATCCTTCTGTAGATCCCCTGACATGCTAAGATTTTTTTTGACTTGACTTATTTTAACATCTTTCATTCTGCTTTCAGGGTAAACTTGGACATGATGAACTTGTTTTGAATGTCCTCCTCCTGTAGACTATATCCCATCCATTCCCATAATCCTGTAGACCATGGGAATAGATGTCTGATTTAAAATCCTTATGAACATTTTTTAAACCCCTTTCCAGACTCATAAACTGCTACAATCCTGTTTCTGAATGCATCAGACAACTCTTTGGAGCTTACCATGGTTTTCACTTTCACTTCAAAAGTCAGGAGCACCACACTAAATAACAAAATGTCTAAATAGGGCAAATCTTCTTCAAAAGGCTGAGTAGCAATATTATCATCACGTGTTTCTGATGAGATACCTCTGTGCATCATTTTAGCTATTTTGATTGGGAATTAATGTAGAAGGGTTGAGTTTGGCCCAGACATGGGAGGGAACAAGCCTTCATTTGACCCAAGTCCATTACAGACCCATTTCTAACTTGCTGTTTCTCTCAAAAGTTCTTGAAAAATACGTAGCAGCCCAACTCCACAATCATCTTCACATCCATAACCTGTATGATAAATTCCATTCTGGTTTCCGGTCAGCCCACAGCACGGAGACAGCCTGGTCTGCGTCATGAATGACCTGCAGACCAGGACCAGATCATTCAGAACTGTTCTGCCCGGGTTCCTAATGAGGAGGCGCAAGTATGACCAAATCACCCTTGTGCTCAAATCCCTCCGCTGGCTGCCCATTTGATACAAAATTCACTATAAACTCTGCCTTCTCTCTTACCAGTGCGTTCTTGGAACTGCCCCTGCCTACCTTAGCGAGTTGTTCACACATGAAACCGCCGCTCCACCACCTCCTCATACCGCCTTCACCAACCCAGGACCAAACTCTCCTCTATGGGCCTTCCAGACAGTCACCCCTCGCCTCAGGAATGCCCTCCTAGAGACCCTAAAAAGGCCTCAAGACATTCTTGTCTAAAGAAGCCTTTTAGAAACATTAATATGATTTCATTTGTGTTATTCAGTGAATGGTGAATGCTGCCAGGAAGGAGGCGCTCAATTTTATGAAAATAAGGTTTTATTTTCCTTCTGCTTCCGGTTGTTTGTTCCTCAAAAACAAATCATGGTCTTAAAAATCCACATTTACGCTGAACTGTAAAATGCCTGCATCTCTTCATTCATCAATGGTTTTGGTTTTATTCTTATTTGCTCCTTTTTAAAAACTCCCTCTTCTGTAGTTTATTTGTTTTCCTTATTGTTATTTTTTACTAAATAGTTTAGCTGACCATTACTGGCCTAGAGAAAAAATTTCTTGACTATTTTAACTGGAGGTTAAAGTAATTTGTTAATAAATCCTTGTATTTGGGCAAGAAGTTGTTGTTGTTTAATCTGTTAGAGAACTCCAGTTCACAAATCTACTCTCATCTATTGTTCAATAATACCACACCTCACCTGGCAGGTTTACATAAAACAATAAACGACAGAGACTGAGAGCTGATTGGCTGTTAATTTCTGATTATCAGATGTTTTACTGACTTGGTAATTTTGCCAATAACTGCACTTGGCACTAAATTTACATTTTACCAAAGGGTTTTATAAAAAGAAGTTATAAAGTGGGTTTACTTTAGTTTAAATTGTTGGCTTTAAAACTTGAATTTCTCAGTATTGTTAAATTTGACATTGAATTCTAAATACTGTGGAAAGTCGAGAAGCAGCCCCTCATTTCTGAATATTTCCCTCCAAAGCAGCAAAGCCTTCTTGTAATGTTCTTAAATTCTTTTGCAGTTTGAAGCCAAAATGAAAAGTAAAACTGTTGTGCTGTCCGGGAAGCAGGCGGGGTCACGTTGGTTCATAATAGAAAGATTGAAGACAGAAAACAGTAGAGGGCAAAACGAGCAGGTGTAAAACCGGTGGAGTCGACAGTGACTGAAAACAAACTGGGAGCATAAATACGGAGATGGGGGGAAAACTGGCAGAAGGAACAGGTGAATCTGATGAGCCACAGCTAAAAAAGATAGGAACTGGTTCAAAATGACAACATACGGATGGAAGAAAATGGATTCCCAACTCACACCAAATTAATGAAGCACACTAAAGTCCAGCAGATCACGGCAGAAAGTCTTCCAGAAATCCTGAAGACGTTCTGACACAGACTGCTTTGAAGGTTTATAAAGATGTCTGGCTGCTTGAAAGGAAACTATGAAGTAATGACGATTACTCAAGACCTTTGCTCAGTACAGGCCTTTCTACCCACATTCAGAGTCACCTTTAGTCGTCCTCGGATCCTCTCAGCTTTTTGGTCCAACATCATATTTCACTGTTTTGTTTGTGCCTGGAGAAAGTGTTGAAATCGAGCTGGATCTTTTGTTGTGGGCTGGTGTACCCATGAAGCTCAGTCACGCCATGCCAGAGCAAAGAAAAGCAGATATTTCACAGATGCATGCTCCAACCTGCGGCGTTCAGCATGAATGGGAGGAGAACAGGTGAGTAAAACTTTCCATCTGGAGCGCAGAAAACAGAACAAACTTTTCGTGCTGCTTCTGACGTCTCTGAGATGATGTGGAGGAGAGCGGCTGTAGTTTTTTTTTTTCTTTTTACTTTACTGATAACAGAGCTGATCCAGGTTATTGTTGGTGCATGCACGAGCTGCAACCAAATGGGCATCATCTAAAATATTGACCTTAGCCCCATTTTGCCACCCAACTGGTCTGGGCAGAAACAACAAGTCATAACAGAGTAACTTGTTAGACTGTTTAAAATGTGAGGGAGGAGTCAAGGTGAGGCTTTCAGACCAAAGAACGCCGCTTAGGTGCTAAAAGCTGTCATGTTTGGTGGTGGCAGCATCATGCTGCGGGTACAGTGACAGTTGGAATGGTGCATGGCACCACTTCCTGTTTTTGAAAATCAAAGCAGCTTTATGAGTAATGTGAGTTTCACAACCACTTAAAAGCCTTTTATTTTCTCAAAAAACAACAGTGCGCCTTATATATGGATTAATTCTGGTTGTGCTTACTGGCCTCAAAGCGATTTTGCTCGCAGCATCACGGCTACCGTAGTGAGGCGCATCGCGGAGTAATACACGCTGTGCTTCACCAGCCTTCAACTGTGAAACCCGAACAATGAAGATGAAGAATTTGAAGGATTTGTGGACGAGGAATGAGCTGAAAAAGTGGGTGTATTGTTTTGTATTTTACGTGTGATAACTGAACAATTTTGAAAGTTACTGTTAATACACTAACGATTAATTTAGCGTTACCAGAATGTTTTTTTTTATAGGTGTTAAAACTGAACAAGGTTGGAAGATATTGTGAATACGCTCATTAACGTCTGAAAATTGTTGAGGTTTATTGTGAACATGTTTAATAAAGTTTGACTGACTTATCTGACTGTTTCGTTTTGTTTAATGCGCGTTATAATCCGGTGTGCTTTATGTAAAGGATAAAATACTTTGTTTGGCATTATACATATAAGGTACATACAATGAAAAATGACAGATCAGATGCCTGAGCCGCTGAGACTGAGCGCGCCGGCACTAATGGCCGACCTGACCAGCATCTTTTTAGTGGTAGTGGAAACCGGATCGTCCGGAGGAACTCTATGCAGACACTTAGACTTAGACTTAGACAACTTGATTTGCTATTCTGCATGCAAAGAGTGTGCACAGAACAAAATTTTGTTTGCATACAGCTTGGACAATCTTGGTAAATTGCAGTAAATTAAAGTAAATGTCAGTGTCCATAGTCCCTTTTGGACAGGGAGAACATGCAAACTCCACACAGAAAGGTTTGAAAATAGACCATTCATTCCAGTGCGCTTTATAATCCAGTGCTATAGTACAGAAAATACAGCACATAAATTTCACAGCCTTGTAAAATAAAATATCATTGATGTGCAGTGCATTGCTTTAAAGGCCCAGAGTTAAATGTGAGCTGGGACAGCCACACATTAAAGCACTCTGTTCTAAATGTTGATTAAGTCTTCTTTCTTTTATCTCCAGATTAGTGTTTGTCATCTATAAATATCACCTGATTGAGGGCTTGCAATAAAAGTTTTTTCCATTAAGTAGGAGCCTTCAGCCAGACTGTTGAGAAATCCGATTTGGCAAAGACTCATGTTTGCTGCACACCACAAAATGACTTTTTATTTTACATAAGATTTTCTGCCCCAGGGGGTGAGAAAGGCTAATGAAGAGCACCAAATCCAGAAAACAAACATCGTTATGACATAAATTCATAATAGCTCTTTTTTTTTATTTCTTAACCTGAGCAGGTTTAGGCCTTTGTGTATCGTTCGATCAAACAGAAACCTTAGGAACATGAGAAGATGTTATAATTCAGCCCGTCTCACCTGAGACGACGCACGCCTCCTCACATTCCTCAACTGTCTCGAAGTTGTTGGCGTTCCCTCCGCAGCCTCCGTACTCAAACAGCTCGCAGCTTCCTGACCTAACGTCGAAGAAGTATCGGTCCTTGATGGCTTTGCATGGCCCGGGCTCATCTTTCAGGGCGCAGAGCTCATCGAAGATGATCGGATCAGAATGCCCTGAAAAAAAAAAAAAATACATTAAACTTTAAAAGTGGTTTAACCTACAAAACATTATCACCTTTCAGCAGGTTAACCATCCTAAACATGCAGAGCCAGAGAGGGATGGTTTAGATGAAAGCAGATTCAGGTGTAAGGATGGCCTAGTCAAAGTCCAGACCTACAACATATTGACAGCTTGTGGCAGGACCTGAAAAATGATGTTCACAGAAGACCTCTATGCAATCCGACTGGGCTTGATACGTTTGAAGAAGAATGACAGAGAAACAAACTTCAGCCAGAACTGCTTCTTAATGTGGTTTTAGACAAGTTTTTGATTTCTACTCATTAAAAGAAATGTTTAAACTATTAATTATTTCCCTTTCCCTCCAAAAATCCCAATAATATACTTTAAGATGTGTGGTCGTTGTGCAACAAAATAAGGGAAAAAAAGAAGAAAGTTAGAGTTTAGTTCAGTTTGAACAAAGCTGCTTCATATTCTCCTCCTTTTAAAAAAGTTTTAATATTTTTTTTTTTTGCTGTAGAAGAAATTAGGTCAAAGCATCAGAGTCTAACCTCAGGCTGTGAGATAAAGTGAAGCTTCATGTGTGGAGTCTAATTTCCAAACGACTTCGGTCTAAACAGTTCCACAGCTTTCTGTGTTTTTCTTCAGAGCCGCAGAGGGAGACCGTTACTGGGGAGCTGAGTGACTTCAGACATTTATTGGATTTTACTTAATTAAATACAACTATGGGTGCAGTCATCAAGTTGGATTTATTTAGCATACTTATTTGGACTTGGTCTGTAAATAAAAGGATGCATCTGTAGGGAGTAGACCAGCTGATATCTTACAGCACGCAGTCACTCGCTCTACTGCAGCACATCAGTGGATTCAACACACAACCTGGATCCACTGCCTGTGGATGATGGGCCCTGATATGAAAACCCCGTTTGATCTCTCGGACTCAGAGATTTTATCAGGGAGGCGCTGCACACAGGCAGCTCTCTAATGTCATTATCTGTGGATGAGAGCTGGCTCTGTCACATGCGGGAAGGAGGGCGACGCGGAGCAGCCCGCGCTGTGCAAACAGCCGCTGCCAATGTTAGATCACTCGGCTCAGCGTGCAGCCGTCTTTCTGTTCCCCCCTCTCCGCTGTTTCCAGGTCTGATCTCTGCTCTGCTGCATAACGAGCTGCACATCATATCAGCTTCAGTGACGCCGTTTAGAAACCTCCTCATGTACGGGTCATGT
The DNA here is from genome assembly GCF_011125445.2 of Fundulus heteroclitus. Taxonomy (NCBI): domain Eukaryota; kingdom Metazoa; phylum Chordata; class Actinopteri; order Cyprinodontiformes; family Fundulidae; genus Fundulus; species Fundulus heteroclitus. The sequence continues at coordinate 40,737,307 of NC_046367.1, forward strand.
TGGCGCTTAATGGCACGGATAATGTTTCTCCTCTTTCTCTGGCAGAGAAAAAAACAAAGGGACGATGAGTTTGGAAGGAAATGTTTTACCAACTTGTAACGCCTGAAAAATAATTAAAAATCCATTAAAAAAATCTGTTGAGTTCGTTTTAAAAGATTCTTTCATGCCTTTCTGAGGCAAGATGCTGTGATTTTGACTGGTTTTTATCTTTGTTTTTCTTTAGATATTTAAAGAACTTCAAAGCTGAAGCTGAAACTTGAGCTACAGAACCATCTTGATTTATCCGTCATGTCTTTATGTTGTTGTTGTGGTCTTGGCTCATAGCTCTCTGGGATTTTTGAGGACGGCTTTCTTTGGATTTTAGATTACATCCTGACTACAACTGCTAATGTCATTTATTTGCACATTTTAATTATTACTAATGACTGTATATATGCTTTTTAACTTCTCAGGTAGTGTTTGTTTGGACATTCATGCAATTGCACAGTAATTTACATCTGTCTTTTGTTACTTGAAAAATAAAATATTCAGTTGCTAAGGATTATTTAGATGCTTCGAGCTTCTCAGAGCTGTTATCGGTGAATTCAACGTTAATATTTCTTGATTTGTGTCTATGTGTCGTGTGAATTTTGAGCTCACCAAAATTTCATTATGGTAACATAATTACTATAAAGACTTGATCAACAGAGAGATTAACTTTGACAAAAAAAAACATGCTTCTAATGTCAAAGGATGTACCAGTGTTGACTCAACATTAACTGACAAAAGAACCAGCTTTAGTTCGGATCTTTAGCCTCCCTGTTCCAGCAGCTGTGTTACGAGGACACAGTGAGTTTGGATTGTACCGAGTTAGGAAGGGAAGAATTCCAATATTTTGCTATGGGCAGTTTTGTTTAAACTAATAGTAATTATTTTAAAATGGGGAAATATCTGGAGGCAACAGTATTGACTGCAGTTTGATTTAGTTAAACTGTGGGACCCATCATCGGAGCAGTTTTAGTTTAGCTGATAATTAATTGATCTTTAATGTTATATTTTAAACCTATAATATTCAGTTCAATTCAGTTTTGTTTATATAGATCCAATTCACAACACATGTTATCTCAAAGAACTTTTCCAAAGTCAAATTCAATCAAATCCTCCAGATACTATGAAGAGAAAAAAATGACAGAGAACTAAAAGTTAAAAGTTGAATTAACAACAAACAATGCAAATTGGAGAGCAGTAGGAGAACTCAGCAGAGTGAGAGATATAGACCCTGATGTCCTCCAGCAGCCTAAGCCTATAGCAGCATAACTATAGAGGTAGCTCAGGGTAACATGAGCCACTCTAACTAGAAGCTTTGTCAGAAAGGAAAGTTTTAAGATTAGTCTTAAAAGTAGACGTGGTGTCTGACTCACGGACAAAACTGAGTTGGCTTCTCAGCGGGTGTGTCACTGAGTGGGAAAAATCTGTTTGGGTTGGCAGACGGGTTGGTGGTGACCTTGTGTCTGGAATCTAGAGCATTGTCGCCCATCTGGCCTGCTTACCAGCCTGCTCGGGCGCTGCTGTGTCTCACTGGACTTAGACCCAAACCACCTCGACTGAGTGGACACACCGGGCTGTAGCAGAACCACCAGACCTGTTTCCTGTCCCTAAAACCTTTTTGGCTCAAAGCAGTCTTTCTGTAAAGGGGTTCTGGACTCTGGACCTCCCTCCCTGTCAGTTTAACATCTGTAACCAGACTCAGCATCTTTAAAAACAAACCAAAACACTGTCTGTGTCACCAACAGCGCCGTAATGGTGTTTAGCATGTCTTACTCTTTCAGTCCGTCTGCTGCATCTGAATATGTTGTTAGTATCTCTCTCAACTCGTTTACTCTATTTACTCTGTTTAGATGTAATTTCCATAAAAGCCCATCTAGGGTCAAGTGCTGCAAACTGGCTCATGATACAGCACCATGACGCATGCATGGAACTGCTGTTTTCTCAGTTTGTCCCTATCAAATACATAAATAAATAACCTGCCATGGCCGATAGTAAACAGAGCTTTTCTGCAGGAAATGAGCAGCAGTTCAACAAAAGCCGTTTGGGTTTTTAATCTGATAACACAACAAGTTTTAGCTCTAAATATACACAAACCCGGCTAACCTTTCAGAGGAATGATGGAGGATTTATTCACTGGTTTATTTTTATTTTTTTTACAGACAGTCGTTCCCTTTACTAGCACAAAGGACAGACACCCTGCAGACTGGTATGTGTGAAAGATTTAGGACGAGAACGTTCAATAAACCAGGATTTTTCTGTCTGGCAAGAGGACGGAAAACATCGGAAGCATTGATTTCTGCCCCTTCTGTCTGAGCCGAGCCCAAGAACAATAAGCAATGTTTCCTTCAATCATTTGTGACGCCTCCCCAGACAGCACGGTGAGGAGGTCCAATCATGGCAGAGAACGCCGCTAAAGATCAAGAAGTAATTTACCTCCTACTGCAGCGAGGAAAACCAGACATGTTCTCGCATAAACGTGCGGCTCGTTAAGTGAACAAACTTCATGATGATGATGATGATGATGTCACCATTTGTGACTGTGTGTCCATCAGAGCTTAGAAACCACTGTTAACCAAATTAAATAGCTTCTTTACTTGTGAACCACAAGTCAAAGGAAGCAGATTTTTAGCCGAACTGAACATCGATCTTCCCCTGAACACAGCTGGCGGCTGCAGCTGGGCCAAGATTTAAACATCTGGATAAAGATGAGAAGGAGCAGCTCAACAGTGTGCCGCGGACCCAGCTGGCCATGATGTGGACCCGTCTGTTAGAGGTTCAGTCTGAGCTTGTCACTGGCATCTTACCTCCTCAGTTTATTTCATTTCCTCATGTTTGGATCATAGGGGCAGAATTAAAAGCAGAAAGAAACACCAAGAAACTAAACGACAAAGCATCCTTTTTTCACACCCGCTCTTTGATTATTTTTTTTTACAGGTAAAGACAATTTTATAACCGCTGTAAAAAAAAAAACAGAAACATAACCTTTTTCTGTCTGACATCAAATCAAGCAACTCAGTATCAATACCAATAGCTGATTCAATTATTTTAATAATAATTGATAGAAACTGAATTCCACTGACTTATATTTTTAGCCTCTTAAGGCAATTTATTGTTTTTAGCTGTTTAGGGCATTTATTCGTTGCGTCTGATTATCTGATCTTCAACTGCAGGAAGGATGTTAAATAAACTAAAATAAGTAAAGCTGGGCTCGTTAAAACGGTGTGATTTCAACCCATTTCTGTCCAGGATTTGTTTATTTATGGAAAACCCATCAGGGGAAAAAATCACCGTTGGGTTCCATGGATCAGAACAAGGTGCTGACTACTGGTTTCAGCTCAACTATAAAGTGGTATTGCAGCAGAACCGGAACTCGTCCCACAGCTGTCTGGAGCGGTGGTTCCTAAAAGCTTCACTTTCTAACTCACTAGATAAAAGTAGCAGTGACTCCCCACTCAGACCATCACAGACTGAAGCATTAAACCACTGGTAAAAAATAACCTTACATAAGGATAGTATAGCTGAACCAGTGTCAGCTGGGTTTATACCTTTATAAACACAAGTCTTACTTATTTTTAAAGTTAAAATTAGCATTTTGCAATCATGTGTAGATAGAACATTTTTCTTTTTTTCTGGAGCGATCATTAAGCTCCTGAAGGTTGTTGTTTTTTCCTTAACACACAGAAGGACCCTGACCCTCAACATCTGGGAATGCCTCCATTAACACCAGGAAGAGCTGAGAGAGGGAGGTCATGAAAGATTCCTGGTTTAAAAGACAGTTCAAAGTTGAGAATATTAAAGAAAATGGAAGGAGAAATGAAAGAGGAAACTGAAAAGCTGCAAGCTGAGATGGTTTAGGATCACTTGGAAGGTTTTTTACACAAACTATGACTTCATTAATTTGCAGACAGAACCACCTACACCACTTTTGGTTTGGTTACTGTGTTGATTTTATTTACCTGCCTTTATGAGGTCAGTAATCGGCTGCAGCGTCAGAGCCGAGCCCTCGATGAACAAAGAGCTGAGGGTGAATCAGGATTTTACCGCTGAAGAAGGTCAGCTTCATTATATGAAGGATTCAGTTTGTGAGAATCTACTGTATCAGCCTAAAGACTGGCATAACACATGTTATGTGACTTTATCATCCAGTTTGTGTAGATCACAGGTTTAAAAATAAAACAGCGGACCAAAAAGTATTTCACTGAGACAGCGAGACAGATTTATGGCAGCATGACCTTCTTCACTTCCTGACGTTGGAAAACAAATGAGGAAGACTCTCATTAAAAATAGACCAAACAGATGACAGGAACTCGTCCCTAAAGTTTCGTAGTGCTGTATGAGAGATTGCATTATGTTTTTCAAAATGTTATTTTTAAAAAGATCAGAATTAGAATCAGATTTATGTAACAGGTATGTGTACATTCAAACAATTTCACTCTGGACTGTACTGCTCACAATAATCCAGAACTGAATTCCTCGTATGTGTACACATACCTGGCAAATATAACTAATTCGAAAAATATAATGCAATCTCGCATACAATACTAAAATATACACTATAATGTTTTCATTATGTATAAATGTTACTTTCAATATCTGTGCACACGTCTAGATTGATATAAAGTGACTGTTCACATTTGCCCAAATTGTCGGACTTTCAACTGCAGTTCTTCAGTTACAGACACACTCAACAATGATCTGCTGCTGGAAGTTTAAACTCTGCGAACATGTCAAGTTAAGCCAGAAAAAAAAAAAAACATACAGAGGGGGTCTGTCTAGGCAGACCTTTACCTATGCAGCAGAAGGACAAAAAAATGAAATGTTGAACGATGCCACATGCTAAGCTTTTGCTACAAGCTAATTCGAAATGCTAACATTACACGCTAATGCTTCAAGCTAATGCTACAACACAAATTTTTGAGAGCACCTTTAGAAGGTTAGTAAAGCACCTGTATCTGCAACAGTGATGAAGTAAACCTCTGGGATGACATAAGCTAACGCTAGCTTTAAATATAAAATGTTAAATATTAAAAATGTTCATCAGATGACGGCTCGGTCTGCCAATAAATAGTGAAACAACGACACAAACCAGTGTATCTCCTTCCTTTACTTCTGTTTAATTGTAAAGCTCTTAGAGGCTAATGTGGCTGATAATAACACAGGTCATTGTGGCGGGCCAGATCAGTGTTTGCTTTGATACAAAATTGATTTCAGTTTAGAATTATCATTTCTTTGCTCCTCAATATTTAACATTTATATGTATCAGCAGCAACTTAACAGGCTAATGGAAGCACATAGCGGCACACTAGAGATGAGCAAATCTAATAAGTACCGGATAATGCTCAACGAGGTGTCCATCATCAGAAATTAATGGATGACGTAGAGATTTGAACCCTGTTGCTGGTCACTTATGAAATAAATAAATAATAAATCAATTATTATAACTTTAATTATTTTAACTTGCACATTTTTTCAACCTTGAAATTTTCACAAGAAGCAGCTGAGATAACTATTTAATATCTCTCGTTATGCGTTACCAGCTAACGTTTGAGCCAGCGCAATAATTTAGAACAATCAGGCTATTTTACTGGAACTATTTTATGAGTGTTCTATAACACGTTCTAACGGAAAGTCTGCAGTCCATCAGAAAAGAGTATTCACCCAGACCATGGTATAAAATAAAATAATCGTATGACGGATTCAAAGGTACATATTTCCATAAAGGATAGTCAGATATATAATGTTAGTGTTATCATGTGTGCTGTTTTGCTAAATAGGAAAGTAACACTTAAATTAAATATTTCTCTAAATGATGGCTGATTTGTCCCCTTCTTATTGGGCTTTCCCTAATTAAGAAGTTAAGGTTAAGTTTGTTACACTGTAATGAATCATATTTTTTGTTTTTAACCAAATAAATATCACTGTGCCTTTAAACATGTTGCCACGGGTTAAAAATGATATCAAATATTTTGACAACCGTAGTGCTGTGTGTGCTTAAAAATGAGGAACAAGGGAAAGGACTAAAGAAAAGAAGTGGAAAAAACAACAGAGTCAGACTGCATGGAAGGAGAACATGAAGAGTGAAGTTTATTTAAGTCTTTTGCACAATACTATAAATCTTTAATGCGCAAAAACCTCTGAAGAGTAAAATGTATAGTTATAATGCAAGTATGTGATTTCAGTAACCTAAAAAAATGGATGCAAGTAATGGAACAGGATAACCCTTCAGATCGCTCATGTGACCTCCTTTCTTGCAGTCCTGACGGATCCTCATGGTTGGAGATCAGAATGAGCCTCCAGCAGCTGCTGGAGCTCTTTCTCCAGCAGATCAAAAGGAATCCCTGCGAGAGTCATGCACGTTCAGGAAAACAATAAAAGCTGTGAAATGTGGCTCTGCGAGGTTGGGAAACAATTTTGGGTTCGCCTCAGGAGAACAGTGGGGGCTGGTTTGGTCATCTCCATGCAGGCTGAGACCTGTCAGGAGAGATGGTTTCCAGATTACACTATCTTTAACTGAAAGGAGCTTTTGTGCGTTATCTCCTGTTACTATTAGCAGATTGTGACCGTGCTCCGTGATGAGCTGTAAGGCTGCAGGGAAATTATGAAAGAGGCATCCATTTTTAATCAGAGCCTGTGTCGGTGCGGCAGGTGGTTGGGAGGAGACATAAAATGAGCTAATTAATTGTTGCTCCACTTGAGCAGTGAGCATTCTGTCCACACCAAACTAGATTTAATATTCATCTCAGCATCTCCTTTTAGGCCCACAACCACAGATGTTCTTCTGTGGTCAAACTTTTAGCACTTTATATCCTTCATCCACGTGCTTCTGCAGTATTACTCGGCCGTCATTCTCCACTAATTTACCTGCACAAACCATCCGTCTCTACAGCGACATCCTCTGTAACTGGGTTGAGCCCCAACATGTCTCCAAACGGATCACAAGAACAAAAGTGTAAACCCAGAACTCTTGCTTCAGTGATTCAACCAAATCCATGCTCTGACATGCGGCGAGTCAAAAAGCCGTTTAGTGCCAGTTAGGAGGCTGTTTAAGCCTCAGCTCAGGCGTTCAACCTGAAACACGTTTCCTGAGTGGTGCCATAATGGGAATTTTGCAACCTGGTTACAAATACCAGCAAAACCTGTTCGGTTCTGGTCAGAAGTTTCTGCCCATTCATTATTGACATGACATTAAAACTGGTGTCTTTTAATTGAGCTGTATTTTTCCAAGGTTGAGGGATTATACAGCATAGTTGTTTTCAAAAATGGACACACATTTTGGATCATCTGCAGCTAAAATTATACATACACTCCCACTGATATTTGGCTACATGCTTTTTGTATCCATCAACAATTCAGATATTAGATAAATCTTCAAGTAGAATTGGCGGAGTTGATATAAACTGGTTGGCTTCCTGGCTCTGCTTTTAAAGTATAATCCATAAACATTTTGAGGACCAGAAACCAGAAGTTTAAACGTAGCCTGCTTTATCCATTCAAACCCAGGTTGGATGAGCGCTTGGGACCTAAATGTGTCCAGGTTTTAAGCCCCTGACCCAATCTGCACCCCTCAGTTAAGAGAAAATTGGTCAGGATAGTCCAAAGGAACCACCAAAGTCAAAATCTGCCATGAACCTGCTGGGACATCAGTGTCCCTGTCTACAGAAAAGCCGGTTAAACACCACCAAGACAGAAGCTCCTGATCCAAAACCTTCAACCTGAACTAAAACCTGCAGCTGTCCACAAGGACAAGCTAAATGTCTTTTGGAGAAACGAGACAAAAACTGAACTTTGGACACAACAACAAGAAGCCTACTGGGTCAATGCGCTATGGTCCAAGCATAGTGGTGGTAGCATCATAGTATGTAGCTGTTTCTCTGCTGGCGGAACTGATCCATTACTCAACGTGGATGGAAAAAATGAAGGGGGATTCCTGCCTCCTAGCAGTACTACAGGAGATGGACACCCTACCTTCACATTTTCTACAAGCATATTTTCCCCGTGCATGTGTGGGTTCTCGCTGGGCACTACAGATTCCTCCTACATTTCAAAATCATGACTTTTAGGCTAACTGATCTCTCTGAATTGCTCTTTGGTACTGTCAATGATTACCCAATCCCTGCAAGGACAAGCAGTTATAGACAATCAATGACTTAGAAGCTGGAACCTGGCAGGAAACTACCCTATTTAAATAAAACCCTACATATTCTACTTCTACGATTTGGTTAAATAGCAGTCAGAATAACACCAAAAGCTTGTTGAGGTCTATACAAACCACACTGTCAAGGTGCAACCTGCTAAAGACATTCAACCAAATTAAAGTGGGGGTGTACGTATGTAAACAGTTGGGCCTGTATGTATAATTTTGACCATATGCCCATAGTAAATTCAAATATGGACTGCCAATTTTTGTTTTTAAAACCTTTTTAGTTATGTTGCATAATTTTTCAACTCGGAAATGTTGTGCATATAGTGATTTTTTTTTAGGTGCTCTTTTTCCAGTCAGAGGGATGCCCTTGATAAGTGGATGGTCCTGAGCAAACCTTTTATCCGTAGGTGTCAACCCAATCATCTGACCCCTTTAATTTGACAGAAGTTGTTTGCTACTCCGCTCAGCAGGAGCATATGGAAAACAATGATGCAGACATAAGTTTGCCTTAAGCTGCACGTAGCGTCATGGAGAGAAAGTAGAACAGCACCATCTGCCAAAGTGAGGAAGTCCTACTTACAAACACTCAATGAATTATTCATCACAGCAGCAGCAATGACAACCAAATCATCCCCAATAATGAAGATGATGATCCAGTCAGATTCTTCATCACAAAGAACCCCAGAAAAATATAATGACTCCAATGTATACTGCAGCTGCCTGAAGAAAAACAGTTAAATCAAACAAGTTTAAAAAAACATCTATAAAAGAAGAAGTAAATCACAAATCTGTTTACAGAGGTTTCATCATTCATCCACCGCACATATGCATGAAAATGAAGACTGTGAAAGTTTAAATGAATAAAACTTTGTTATTATGGTTGGGTTATCAAGTTGGAAGTGCAGCAAGTTTGTACAAACAATCTTAAACAGTCACTGAGCAAACACTGGAGGTGGTATTAAAAATATTCTTAAACTGTGAGAGCCAGAACCTTCTAGGAGCAACACCTATATGCTTCTATCTATGTATCTGTGGGGTTTTATGTGGGGAAATGACATTATATACACTGCGTATATGAGTATGGCAAATTAGAGTTTGGAAAAAGACATCTGAAACATAATGGGTGTGAGTCATAGTGTGCTTTTATCTCTGCGGAATTGAGCAAATGTGAAAAAATGTTAGACAGCAGAGGGAGACACGCTGAATGAAAGCAGACAAAAATACCTAAGTGGTTCAAATTAAAAGGTTTCTGAATATTTTAAAGGGTCAAGATCTGTTGTTGCTCTAAGGAAACTGCCGAACAACACAGGAGTTTCACAGATGGGTCTACAGATGTCCAGTAATTAGTGTACAGAGAGAAGAGAAGGGGGGAGAGAACACATCCCTGGGTGGCGCCAGTGTTCTGAAGATCTTCCCAGCCAGAATCTTCAGGAGGGAAGCTGGATTTCCACTAACAGGTGAAGGGCAGCAGTGTGAGCTGGGTGGGCTTCTACTGGAGGATGTCAGGGTTGAATGTGTTGGAGGCCGAGCCGGAGTCTGCAAACACGATCTTAGCCGATGCCCCTGTATGGTCAAGGTGGAGCCGGATGAAGGGTAGACCCATGCTGACAGCATCCTTTGCTGATCTTTTAGCTCGCTAAGTCAACTGCAGGGGGTCCAGCATGTGTTTCAGATGCTTCAGCACCAGTCGCTGTAAGAATTTCATGACTACAGGCGTCAGAGCACCAATCATGATATTAAGCCGTAATTATGATGCAAGAAGTACCCAGGCTTCCAACAACGTTCTTCAAAAATCTTTGAGGAAAATAACTGATGCTCGTAGAATAAATGTAGATATATCTGTCATGTTGCATGGGTTTAGGTGAAGGACCAAAGTGCAGACAGAAGCGTGGGATAAGCATAGTGACTATGCTATTAACGAAATATAAAAACTGGTAGGACGTTGCAGTGAGAACAGGACATGGAGCATGGGCAGAGGAATATGCAGTGATACGGATAGCAGGAGGAGAATCCAGCAGTGAGCAATGAAAACCAGTGAGCTTAAATGCTGAGGGAAGAGTGGAGAATGACAATGAATACAGGCGAGTTAATCAGAGGATAACGTGAAGCAGCTAAGGCAGAACAGAAGCATGTAAGCTGAGAGAGGGAGACTAATTAAAACAGAGTGATCTGCGTTAACATAAAGCAACTACTAAACAAGAGGAAAACACTAATATTGACCGAACGGAATAAGCTAGTTTGCACAGGGAACAAAACAAGATAAAGGAGTGAACAAATAAGGCAAAAATAACAACTGAACCAGGCAAGACAGTCAGTTGTCTTTAGAAAGTAATAAACAAGGAAAAGACCAAAACAAACAAACAAAAGAAAACCAAAACCAGTAACAGAAAGACCATGAAGGAAATGAAAAGAACAGATTTATTCTCCACGATCCATTCTTCAGGTGTAATTTTACTGGTCATCAGAGGTTTAAAGCAGAAAAAGCCAGAGTTTAGGACACATAGGTGTGATTTAAGTGTTATTGGGCTTGACGGGTCTGTAACGGTCTGTTTTATGCTCATCTTGCAGCTTCAGCAACAAAGAGCTGCAATTATACGTGTTCCACAAAACTTTCCGTCCATTTTGCCCTGAGAAGCCTTACTTCCACTCAGAATATCAGCATAAACAGCTTCAGCAGCTCAGAACATCACAAGGAAAACGTGACTCTCTTCGATTGCTAGTTGTTTAGTGGAGAGCTCAGTTTTCCAAAGCGCGTCAATACTCCATCTACCCTACAATGAAGCTGTCATTTGTCAAACAATGAAAGAACCCCTGCAGACATGAATGTTTGTGTCTCCTCTGCTTTCATTGCTTGTGGCTACACAATCAGATCAATAGGTCAGACAGACGGCAGCTAAAGTGGCTCATTCTCCATCAGAGCAGATGTCATTCTCAGCTGACAGTGCTGCAGACGCTCTCCGTTAGTGGATCGATGCTGGAGTCCGAGCAAGGTATATGAGTACAAAGCTAAACACTCCATCCGCTGGTAACAAGAGGCTGGGAGTCAGAGAGAAACCCTGACTGCTGCCCTCAGGGGTCACAATGTGGGGGTAGATGATTAAACATGAGGCGCACTGAGAATTCACCCTGAGTCATTAATTGGTCTCAGCAACAAAGAAGATTTAAAGCATGAAACTCAAGAGGAAGCAACTCCTCTATTCAGATCACTGCCGGTTTACTGTTTCCCTGAAAGTGCCTGATGACGCAGGAAAAGTGTGGGTTTGTCATTGTATGCCTTAAAAAGATGCAAATTAGCAGAGTTCTATAAGATCAAACACACACAGGTAGTGTAAGGGTCAGGATGATTATTTTCACATAGATTCATAGCCGTTTCTCTGTGCTTGCTCATCATCTGAAAAGAGTTTTCAGCTAACAGCTCTGTGGGATTCATTTGGATGGATCAAAAAATCATAGATTCTGCTACAGAAATGGGGACAAATTATGTCCTTCCCACAGACTGCTGGTAAAAAATAAATAAAAACATACATAAAAATCTATTTCAAAATTAGTTCTCTTCTACAAAATTTTATTTTGAGTGAACATAATTGTTTAGTCTGTGCTTTTTTTTTTGCACATTTTACTGTTTTTGTGACCAAGTTTGACTTTTTAATCTCAAAAAGGTTCTACCGGGTTGCACACGGGAAGCTTTCTACGTCTGAATGATTCATAGAGTTATATTCTAACATGACCAATAATTAAGAGGTGGCGGTGGTAAAAGTCTTCCCTATGTGGTGACCTCATCTCGACCAGAGCCATTTAAAAATTGTCTTAAACAAATAAAAAGGTATGCTTCTGAAAATGACGAAAAATAACCTAAAAACTTTCAGAAAGCCTGGATAATAATCTGTTAGAACAAAGTTTGGCTGCAATAAACCAAATGAGGGGGACTTAAAGCATTTACACATCAATGCATTTTAGAAGATTAACGCAACACAGCTCGCTCCCATCAGAAGAAACTTATCTCTGTTGTTCTCACTCAGCTTCTGTAATCTACGAGACTCAGAACTTCCTGACTTTTCCTTCTCTATTAAAGCTCACGTTTATCTGCAGCGCCTCACTCGGAAACTTTTACCAAAGCCTTCTTCCTCTGCAGAGACCCAGCTGGCAGAAGGTTTTCAGACTAAAAGACAAATGACAGCTACATTTTTATAACTGGAATAAATCTAGAAGGCTAGTGTTCAGTTGGAGCGAAGATCTGCCCAAATTAGAATTTCATATTGGTGCCATTTATCCCCGGTGCAAAAAGCCAATTATGTGTCAACAAATAAAAGATAAAAGCTCCCCGAAAGCTTCAAGATGCAGAAGTAATGAAGCTGCAGCAACGTTAAATTCCAACACACTGCATGGGTAAAAAGATGTTTCAATAAAATGCCCTTTACTCTGCTTTTGTTCCTGATATGATAATGAAACATCCATAATGTCAGAAACTATAAACGTGTGTTCTTACAACTACAGTGGCACAGATTATTATATATCCAACTCTAGAGCAGTTTTTAGTTATTGAAGTAAATATATATATATATATACAATGAATTTATGAAAGATAAACAGAAGTATGGCTTTAAATATGAAGATGGATAGATGACACAAATGCATGGATAAGAATCCCAGCATTTTCAAAGGATAAAATTTCTCTGATTTTTGTGATGTTTCTGAGATGATAGAAGGCAGTCTTCATCACCTCCATCAAATGAAGCTCAAAAGTTAGCACAGGGTCAAACCACACTCCAAAGTTCTTTATCTTATCCCTACATTTTATCATGTGGTTGGCAATCTTAAAAGGTAAGATATATAAATGAGTGTAGTCAATTCTGAGGTCCGATTACCATTAAGTCTGTCTTATCTGCATTAAGAAGCAGGAAGTTATTAGACAACCAGCCCCTAATGGCTGATATACAGGCCTCTAATTTTGACAAGTTTGCAGAGTTGTCAACAGTAAAGGGTACGTATAGCTGCAGATTATCGGCATAGAAATGAAAGGTAACGTTAAAAGAACACAAATGGGGACCAAGAAGAAGAAGATTGACAGAAAATAGCAGAGGACCAAGCACAGAACCTTGAGGGACCCCATGCTCACAACACAAGACACAGAGGTCTCGTTCTTAAAACTAACATACTGAAATATTTCATATAGGTAAGATCTGAGCCATGAGAGTACATTTCCAGTAACTCCAGTAAGATTTTCAAGCTTATCCAGAAGAATACAGTGGCCCATGGTGTTGAATGGAGCACTTACTGTAGATCTAGGAGTAATAGAACAGAGATGTGGTCACTGATGTCTGGTGGGCAAACCACATATTAACCGCACGCATTCCAGAGCAATTGCGACCACTTCTCGAGCATTTTCATTTCGGAGGATTTCAAGCTGGAACATACTGATAAATGTCCTCCAATACCAAATACATCTCAGGACTGAAAGACGGCAAGCCATGACAGTCGGTTCCATCTGGCCATGACAGATGGACGGATAGACAGATAGATGGACGTAGGAAGAATGGATGGCTGGACAGTTGGATAGATGCAGCAGGATGGACGGACGGATAGAAGGGTAGATGGACGGATTTTAGGTGCATTTAGACCTCAACAGGCTCCAGCTGACAAAGTAATATTAAGTAGTTTCTTTATCATTGGTGGAAATCTGCATACTTAGAATAATAAATGTTATTTTTATTATCCAGAGATGATGCTGTGTTTTCATTGAGTGTTTAAATGCTGGGTGGTCATTTTCCAGACAGAAAATAGAAGAAAACCATTTTTTGGTTTGAAGAGACATCATCAAAGAAAGAATACTTTCTCTAAATATAATAGAAAGTTAAATTTGTTTGTGCCAATTTAAACCGGCATCCATCCAAAGGACTTCCAGACTGGCCGGAAGCCGAGACGCTTCTGAGAACATTTGTCATCTCACCAGCAGCGACCAACCGGAGTGGACAGGTATTTCCTCCCACAGGACCCCATAAACCACGCTGCAATGCATCAAGCCTTCTATCTGTATGTGGGGTCACACTGACTCAGATGTTTGATGGCCAAGACTATCAGTCCGTGTCTTACTTTGTTAATTCCTACATAAAATCTGCAGAACAGGGGAGGAAGGACCAGCTCTAAAAACCCTGGTTTAAATATATACTCACCTCTTAGTATGCTGCTAATAACCTGCATTATTCAGTTGGTGTGTCCAACATTACTGACGCCTGCTTTGACTGAAGTAGATCAGTTGCAACAACTACGGTGTAATATACTGCATAATATGTTATAAAGAATAGTGCGAACATGCACATTATAAAGAGACTGAGCATATGTGGCAACAGACGCCTAATACTGTGAACGTTTGCTTTAAAGTGGTTTTAGAAAGGGGAACCAAATGGGTTTATCTATGGGTTCTATATTGTCCCAGTCATTTACAAGACTGACCGTTGTCATGTTGGCTGTCAGTAACATGGTACTCTGACATTTAGCACACATTGTGGGAATTTTGTCTATATCCTGAATAAATAGCCTGATGAACTGTTCTATGGGGGAATTTCTTGCAGATTCCACATTGGTCCAAACTGTGCTTTTATTTCCAACTCACATTGGAAATAAAAGCTACCTCCACAAAGATTAATATATCTGCTAGCCAACATGTGTACGTGACCCCCTGAGGTTAACACGGTGTTGGAAAAATATATTTGCGGGACACAATTCATATGTGGACTCTAGGTTTTTGACCAATCTGTATAATATGATTGAACTTGACTTTGTAAAGTGCCTTGAGATGACAAGTTTCATGATTTGGCACTATATAAATAAAATTTTATTGAATTGAATAGGTTAATAATAAATGATTTGGAAAAAGGGCCCCATGTGTGATTGCTCACAGTTTCCAAACAGGCCAACACTGGTAATGTTCAAATAAATACAGTATGGTATGCCCAAAATGGTTGCTTTTAACCCATTTGAGCTGATAAATTTTCAGAACTTATGGACGCCTATGATACAAAAACTATTGAATATTTAGGTCATATTTCAGGCTGGTTATAATTTACTCAGCCAGACAAAAACCCACAAACTAAAAGTGGGTCTTGCCTTTATAGTGAAGACAAACCTTTTGGGGCCTATTCCCTCAGTACCCATGTTAGGAGCCCAGGCATTTTCTAATAGAGCAGCTCTGTAAAGGCTGGAATATTCCTAACGGGGACCATTCTTCAGATTACTCATCGTTAACATGTGGATTTGGCAGCGACACGTAGTCTCTGGGGTGAAATATTTTCAGAGCAGTCTTGGTAAGGTACTGGTCCAAAGTCAGCTGCATACCGCACATTATAATTAAGATGCTTCAAAGTTTTTTTTTCTTAGTCTGTGGCCCCGAGGCTCAGAAATTAAAGGACCACTTCAAACAGCAAGTAATTAAATTTCTCAACAAATTAATGAGACCCAGTGTTTACGCCTCCATGAGACAATCACTGAAGCAACAAGGACCATGCTCCGGCGGTGCTGATGCTTAGCTCCAAACGCGTGCATTCATTTGCTGCTGGGCCTCTCAAGAGAGCAGATAAATGAAATGTAAACAGTAAAGGCTAACAGGCCTCGGTTAGCAAACCTCCATCATATATTAATCTGTTAGTCAAAAACAACTTAGTTTCTGCCTGTGGCTTCGTATTTCTGATGTATTCAAAACATTATTGCTGTTAGAAATCTTTATTATTTCCCCATTGGGATTTTTACATTTGTAAACGTGTTAAGCATGTCATATTTTTGTCTGTATGGGCCTGGAGGACCTGATGGTGTCTGTGTCGGTTCCAATATTAAGCATCAATACGTTCTAGCTTGCAGGAACAATAAAACTCACAAACATGGAAGAAACATTCAGCTCTGCAGCGATGAAAGCAAAAAAAAAAAAAAAAAAAGACAGTTTCAATAATGAGGCACAGCAATGCTTTGTGCTTCTGATTCAGAGCTGCGTATTGTTTAAGGTTGACTATAATTTAGTTTTATTACACTTTGGAGGATAAGTATCTGATATCTGTCTGGTTTTGTCAGGAAACTGAACGAAAACTGAGGAATGAGGAAATAAACGCACCTCTCCAAGGACATAAAAACTGAAAATGATGAAGCTTTGAAAGTGAACTCACTGAGCAATTTATTTCCCATTCGCAGAAACACTTGAACGTCTCCTTTGTTCTCTGTCGACTATTTCACCAACACTTTTCCTGTGCACAAATACTCCAACAGTCCCAGAGACCAGAAATGAATCCACCAACCTTCACATTTAAGGGCAAGAGCTCCTTTAAGCTCTCCATTTACCATCTACCTGTTCTATAGAGCCCACATTAGAACATCACAGATTAAAAACAAATCCTGGAGCATCCATTATTATCTTCTAGGGGGGAAAAAGGTGTAACAAAGAAAAAAACACCCCGTCTTAGTTCAACTTTAGCACCAAACCCATTTGTTCCTTATTCCTAATGGAGGGTATGAGGAAATCCTTCTGAACTGAATTCAGATCTGGATTTACATTCTGTTACAGATCATCTAAAAAAAAAAAAAAAAAACACAAGGACCTTATATTAAAACTTTTTTTATTTATAGAAACAAACTTTTATCGGCTTATTTTTATTAATATATAGGTTTGATTTGATAAAATGTTGCCGTTCTTTCTTATTTTTCCAGTAATAACAACTGTGAAAGATTACCTGGTTAGTCAGCTATTTCTATTAATTATAATTTTTAATAATTTAAAACAAACATGTGAAAATGACAAGACACACAAGCTGAAGGCTGACATTCAAGATCTCAATTGTTGAATTTGGATCAAACAGAGTTTTCAAGAAGACATGTTTAATTTCTCCCATGGATTGGTTGGAGTCAAAGATGTCAGACTATTTTATTTATAAAGATTTTATTTGATCATGAACCTGTGATGGACTGGTGACCTGCCCAAGGTGCCCCCACCACCAATAACTCTAACCATTCAAATAGTGGCTTAAAACTTGACATCCATTAGATAATCAACTAAATTGGGATTTATTTTCTTTTATTTCTGTAGTTTATCAGTCGGAAATGATTTTTAAGCACAATGTTTTTCTTTTTGATAATCTTTCACATTTTTAGACCCAAAATTTCGCCATGGTTAGGTAATAAAGTCTGGACAAAAAATAAAAACAAATTGTGTTTCTCCAACAGGCGTCTGGCAACAGAGAGCCTAAACATCACGTTTAAGTCAAGTAGTGGCCTGACAAACAATTTCACCATTTTCAGTCTGAAAATTGCTGAAAAAACATTCAGGATCCGGAGGAAAATAAAATGTTAGATGGTTTGATGAATTATTAATAAAGACCACTTTAACGGATCACAGTAAACCCTGCCTACTTACAAAGAAGATATAAAGGATTTCAATGTGGTCTGGGACTGTGAAGAAATTGCAGAATTAAAGCAGAAGTTGAAAAAAATGTCGGAAAAATATTACTTACACCGTGTTCATATTAAGGACATCATCCGTTTAGCCCATTTCAGAAATGAGGAAAAACAATATTGGCTTCATAACTATTGTAATGATTTAGTCATTGAACTATCAAACATTAAGATCTTTGTTAATAATATTTAATTTTTCTCAGAATAACTGGATGTAATCAGAATGCAAATAACCAGTGATGATTAAAAGGGGGCCACAGTAAAATCCGCAAAGGGCCCTTTAAGAGTTATATACGGCCCTGGATAGGCGGCATCTCTGCATATTTGGTATTTTAAGCCCGTCTGAATATAGAGTCATCATACATTATATGAGTACAAGTAATACCAATAAGAAGTAAACATTTATTTTTCATAGAACGACGTTCTGTCAGCAGGGAGAGGACCCCCAGGCCTCCGGGAAAACAGCCTAATCTTAGCCTGAAAACGCTCCGTCTGTCTGTGGGAAGTGATGCATTTAACCGCTGAATGTCAGCGGGAGATAAGGGAAGCAAGCCGGGAATATTTTGGAGGCTCAGCTGCAGTTAATCCTGCCCTGCTGCGGAACCCACAACCGGACAGTTCTGGCTTTCTGTTCTGAACTCCAGCTCGGGTCGAAGGGGCAGAAGCAGAATCAGAACCGACCAGGAGCCTCAGAAATGTCTCCGCCGGGTCTGCCCTGGAACCAGAGAGCCGGAGGCGGCGGCTCGGTGGTTCGGGTGTTGGTCTGGACTTTGACCGGACCGGGGAGTTAAATGGATTCGAAAGCAACAAAAGCTGCGCTGCTTTATAATGTGAGACTAACTTACTACATGAGAACAAGTTCATTTCCATAACATATACCAAAGTGAAAACTACCGAACCTTCAGAACAAACAAAGCAGCAGAAACAAACAAAGCCCCTTCAGTGGAGTGACTTCGTGGCTCTGCGCGCTGCGCTTTACGCGCAACTTTGAGGGAAACTTTCTCCGTCCCCAACAAAGCAGCTCAGGAGAAATGCCAACTAAAAGTAATGACCCGCTCACTAACACTCTCTCTCTCTCTCTTTCTGGCGTTTCTTACCTCTGTCTCGTCTGCAGGAGGCTGAGCTGAGGAGGCAGGAGAGCCAGACGGCGCACAGGATCCAGGAGGGAGACGCAGGCATGTTGCTGCTGCCGCTGTTCATCCAGGCGACTGGAAAGTTAGCAGGAAACCTGCAACTTTTACAGCTCAAGTATGTGTGTGTGTGTGTGTGTGTGTGTGTGTGTGTGTGTGTGTGTGTGTGTGTGTGTGTGTGTGTGTGTGTGTGTGTGTGTGTGTGTGTGTGTGTGTGTGCGTCAAAGGGTGCGGGCTTCCGTTTGATAAGCAAGTCACATTAAATGAAAACTCCCAATAATTTCAAACTAAACAGATGAACTATGATGTCAGCCAGTTGAGAAAGTTCACTTCTACATTTGCTTGGGTCAAAAATGGGACACTTGACCCAACGTGAAATGCTTTAATGAAACTCTGATTATGTAAAGAAAATGTACACGTTGAACATATTTAAAGTCTGCCTTCTCTGTGCTTAGAATGAATAGTTAAATAACAAACATGTACAAAGGTGACGTTAACTGTAACTATAATTACTGTAATAACCAACGTTCAATAACTAATGTGTAATCCTATTTAATGCACTGTGCAATAATCCTGAAAGAAGTGACTTCTGCTGCTATTACCACCTGAATATATGTCAATACACATGTATATAAGTCACTGTGAATGTACATAAGACATCCTCTGCCTTATTTCTGTTTTGTATTTTTATTCTCATTTTTCTTATCTACTTTTTTTTTTCTTTTTTTTTGATCCACTGTATAAACGAGGACATACTGTATATAACCGATGCACCTTATCCTACTTTGGCACCTTCGTCTGATTATTGATTACTGAGCCGATGTGAATTTCTCCAATGTGAGATCAATAAAGCGTATTTTATCTTATCTTATCTCTTATCTTATCTTAAAGTCGGGGATTACATACTGATTGAAATGACTCTTCTGAATTAGACAATTAGCCTGTAGCAACAATAGCTCACCTGTAGAGACCTACTGGACATATAAACAAAAATCTGAAAATTATTCCCAGGAAACACTTATTTAACTTTATGTGTATAATCCAGTGTGATTTACTATTTCATCCTCCTTGTCTCCTCGGCCGTAGTTTCTTATTTCTTATTCTACCGTCTTTTTAATTATTGTAATCTGTTTTCTTTAATGGATAAACACATTAACACGTTTTGCACATTTCGCCCTGCTCAGTGTCACTCTTCTCTGTTTTTTAGATCATGCTTTTTAACGAATAAGTGTAGTTTGTTTTCTTATACTGCAAGTTAACCCTGATTGCACAACGCCCTGTTCATATTTTTTTGTTTTTGTTTTTATATACAGCAAGTAAAGCAATAAATACATCAATAAATGGATCCGTGGCACCTTTGTCACACACAGAAACATCCAGTATATGCCAGATTTGCAGACGGTTCAGTCCGCCATGCATTTGCCCCGACCAGGACAGTATGAGGGAAATTTTCCTTTGTGGTCTGTAAAGCTAACCTGTACTTTGACATCTTGTAAACAGCAGAAGTCATTAAATATAGCATGTTGTGCAATTAAATGCATTTTAGTTACTTAATTTTTAATCAATAATCATTCTTTCAAATAGTGTCCTATCAGTCCAATTTGGATTTGATATCAGGACAACAGATGAAAGAGGGAATCGAGCTCTAGGATTCTCAAACAGCAAACTCTGGACACATACAGAATAAACTAGTGACAACTTCTCTTCAAATATAGGAATTTATTAACAGAAATAATTCAACTTCGAGTGAAACATACTTCAACCAACAGTGCTAACTAAGCAAGTGAAACTTGACTAAAATTACTCAGCAAAATTAAGATTAAAGAAAACTATTGTAGACACAAAAGAATACAAGTGGTTTAAAAGCCTTACCATGAACATGATACAATAATTTTAAAGTTGAGTGAGGATATTTATGTTTGAGAAACATTAAATAATTTGGAATGAGGTCAAATTAGCTTCAGCTAATTCAGAAAAACAACTGGTTGTGTGTTCAACCCATTCACAATGCAACTCAGAGAGTTAGATAAAACATTATTTTAGACAATAAGAATGATTTACCAAATAAAAAATCAGTTACCTTTCGGACATTTGATTCTTATATCTCATATTATGAAATTATTTCTCAGGCAATAATAGACTTTAACTGATAACTTTAAAACAGCGGAGAGGAACAATTTAGAAACAGTGATGTTATGATGTTGGGAGCACATCCGGTTCACCAATAGCTAACAAAAAAGCAGTTACCTCAATAGCCTCCTTTTAAGTTTTACAAAATACCATTAACCAACATTGATGGTCCTTGTTAATGTTATGTGAATGCTCGTGACATTAACAGATGAGTTAACAGCCAGTTTAAGTCCATGTCCTGGATACACGTCAGCATGTTGGGTCTGACAGTTCTCAGTCAGTCCACTTAATATATCTCCCCCAAACTCTTAAAAAAATTTGTTGCAGTCCTCTCGAGGCTCAAATTATCCCTTTTCTTTATGCACCTTTTTAGCTGCACTTTCTCTTTCTACAAGACTTTATATGTATATGCTTGCATAAAGGACTCTGTGAGCAGCCAGCTTCTTCTGATCCAATCAAAGCCGGCAGAAGTTTATTCATGAAACAAACTAAGAGGCCAAAGGGCTGTAGGCCTGCAGTTCTTTAGCAATGCAAAGCGCCATTGATCCTCTACTGAACAACAATTCAGCAGTCTCCCCCATGATTGTCTAGTCCAAAACATGCTATTTCTGGTTTAATAATCGTTTCTATTGTTGTGAGGTGACATTCTAATTTTATGAAAAACTGAATTCTGGGTGTTCATTAGCTATAGGACACGATCATCAACAAACTGGAACTATATCACTTTGTGTGGAATATGCAAACATGTGTTCCACTTTTTATAGTGTCACTAAATAAACTTTTTTGAAGACATTCTAATTAATGAAGATGGTAAATGGACTGATCTTATATAGTGCTTTTCCATTCACACTGACCATTCAAAACACTTTACACTATCAGCACATTCACACATTCATTCATGCACCGATATGCAGATTGTTAGGCAACTTGGGGTTAAGTGCCTTGCCCAGGAGCACCTCGACACGTGATAAGGAAGCTGGAATCAAACCCACAACTTTCGGATTGCAAGACATCTCTACCCATTAGGCCACAGTTGCCACATATGGGAATGGAATATATTGAATAACTGGTCCCAGATGGGACTGTCCACACGTCACATGGTGGCCCGGTGTTAAACGCCTATCAGGGTTCTATGCTGGGTTCTGGACAGCTCGGGGGTAAAATGTGGGCGCCTGATGTGTTTTGCAATTTAAACGAATTTTCTCCATATTCATCTAAAACCCGTTAAACACATTTGGGGCTCAACTGCTTTAGCGTTATTTATTCTAGTCAGCTGGGTCCCATCCTAGAAACCCGAGAAGAATCAGTTCGGAGCCCACAGTTATATGTCGGCTGTGGGATGTTTAACGATCATTAAGGGGCAAAAATACCAAATGGGAAAAAGTAATATGAGCTCAGTGGGAAACAAGATCTGCCCTAAAAACACACAAGCTCATTTTCTCTCACAGAACATGAGAGATGACTGCTGCATGCTTTCAACCCCTTAACCTGCTGTAATACATATCAATATGAGGAGTTTCCTGTTGAAGTCCAGCCAGAGAATAAAGGCAGGATTTTTTTTCCACTTTTGGAGAGCCCCTGAATTCCCTTCAGTGCCGCTGGGGCCTCTGTGGCTGATGCATAATGTAACTGAGCTCCAGGATGACAACTCTCTGCTGAAATGTCAGCATCCTCTCCGTACTTCATGCTGTCACACGCATTTGTGCAAAACCCAATCGGCTGCAGTCATACAGTCATATTCTGATATACTGGAAGATTATCGAACGGTTCATTTATTTCATTAACTTCATCACTAAGAAACACAAAATATACATTAATTACAAACAAGCCTTTACGTCCGTTAATTTGGATGAATTTCAATTTACAGCTATTGAAAACACAACATTTAAGATTAGAATTTTACACCAGATCACAAAAACAAAATATTGTTGGTACAGAAATGTGGGCTTAATGAGAAGTATGTTTGATACGGTTGTTATTTCCAAAAGGACAAACGAGCCTTCCATCATCTTCCTATCCGGGATCAGGTTGTGGGGACTACAGATCCAGGAGAGAAACCCAGACATCCCTCTCCCCAGCGACCTACTCCAGCTCATTCTGAGGGACCTCAAGTTGCTCACAGGCCAGACTGGATATATAGTCCCTCAAGCCAGTTCTGAGTCTTCCCAGGGGTCTCCTCCCAGTAGGATTCCTCCTGAACAAACCTCCAAAGGTATGCACCAATGGTCCCACCCTCACCTATGGTCACAATCCAGAGATTGTGACCATAGGTGAGGGTGGGAATGTGGATGGACTGATAAATCGAGAGCTTTTCTTTTTGGCTCAGCTCTTTCTTCACCACAACAAATCAGATCAGCGCTAGCATTACTGCAGATGTGGTCCCAATCCATCTATCCATCTATCACTCTATCCTGCCATCATATGTGAACAAGACACCCAGACACGTAAACTCCTCCGCTTGTGGCAGAGACTTCCCCCAAACTGAGGGGTGGTGGGGGGGGGGGTGCAGGCCACCTTTTTCTGGTCAGGGACCATGGTTTCAGTTCTTAGCCGCTCCACACTCTGCAGCAAACCGCTCCAATGTGCGCTGAAGGTCATGCCTCAACAGAACCACATCATCTGCAAAAAGCAAAGATGAGCTCCTGAGGTTCTCAAGCCAGACACCCTCCTCTCCACGACTAAGCCTTGAGGTCCTGTCCATGAACTCCACAGACAGGATTGGTGACATGGGTCAGCCCTGAGGGAGTCCAATGCGCACTGGGAACAGACCCGCCTTTGTGCCAAGACGGTCTTGCTTTGGGCATCCAGTGGCTGCACGTTCTTACGCCTTCTACAGAATCACAAAACACACGTAGACCGAAGAAGCATGCTTCCATGATCCCGTCAGCAACTCTGCGATGGTAAAGATCTGGTCCACTGGTCCACAGCCAGGGAGAAAGCCGCATGGCTCCTCCTGGATTTGGGTTTCCACAATCAGTCAAATGCCTGTTCTAATTTATTGAGTATGGATACAGAGTCCCCAAACCCACATTATACAGGCAGACTTTAGTAATGTGAAGATAAATTGTTCCCTGAACTTTTTCCACCTTAACACGTTTCTCAGATATGTATAACACTGCTGAAAAATAAACTTAAACTGAGTGAATCCACAGGTTTGCTCTCCCTCGCATGAGTGGGGATGTTGAAAGAGAAACCTTATTTCGTTCAGATCAATTTGACTTCTCCCCGTCATGCTTCTTTGTGTGACCTGTGGTTGTGAAACATTCTAGATGGGGAAATATGTTTGTTTTTTTTCCTGCATGTTGCCTAAATATGTTCCAAGTAGAAGAACAACTGCACATCAAGATAAGGAGGAAAGGTGAGATGGAGTTCAACTCTATTTACCCATAAAGTCGTCCGTTGTCATTGTAGGAGAATAAATGTAAGCCTCTATGAGCTCTTAGTCATCATACTAATGATTTATGTACAACTGCTCCCTAATGAGTAACAATTAAACAAATGAAAGAAAAGTTGTCAGCGAGGCTGGGAGGAGGCCTGCGGGAAGATTAAAGAAGCTGCTGTGCAGTTAATGTGACAGCTATGTTGGTCATTTGTCAGGGTTATGAGGTCAGGCGGCCTTTTCTACCCGACAAAAACATCCAAGCCTGGCTGATTGTTTTTAAAACCCAGCTGAAATCTCACTAAGGTAAAGTGGCCACACAATAAACAATAGATATTATCACTGGAAGTAATTTGCCCTGTTATAACTTACTGTATATACAGTAACGTCTGTATTGGTATCATTGGTGTTATGTTGAAAATAAAAATCAGAAAAGTGTTTCTCCTCTCTGAATTTGTAATTGTTATTTA
Source organism: Fundulus heteroclitus (assembly GCF_011125445.2). Taxonomy (NCBI): domain Eukaryota; kingdom Metazoa; phylum Chordata; class Actinopteri; order Cyprinodontiformes; family Fundulidae; genus Fundulus; species Fundulus heteroclitus. The sequence goes on from NC_046367.1 coordinate 40,762,015, forward strand.
TTTTATTATTTTTTTTAGTTTTTAAAATAAATGACATCCAATTACATTATGTTTATATTAAACCATATGCTATGATGCTATGATTACTTACTTGGTGCTTGAGTAATCTTCCTACAGAAAACTTTATTACACTCATCATTTCCTGGTTGGCTACTTTTTACTTTTACTTAAGTAAAAACATGTTGAAGTGGCGCCTCTCTTACTCAAGTACATTTTTGGTTTACTCTACTCACTTCTGGATAAAATCAAACGGTGGTAAAGCTGTGTACAGTTGTGTTATTCAGCAACAACTCTCCTGTTCTGTATTTCCGTTTTTTTATTTGTTTGCTGCGCAGTGGCGCAGTTGGTGGCACTGTTGCCTTGGATCGAGAAGATCCTGGGTTCATGTCCTTGGGGTCTTTCTAGATGCCCTCACTGTGCGTGAGTGTTAAGCAGTAAATCAGAAAACAATTGTCATGAGATGTAAGACTGCCGCTGTCTGCAAGGCTGCTGCAAAGTGTCTGGAAGCCATTTTGGAATTTTAAGTCTAAGTTGGTCAAAAACGTCAAACTTTCCCAACTGAAATGTTGACTACAGAACACCTTTCTGTTAATTTTCTTTTTTTCAAACCTGTCATCAGTAATAATAAACTGCATCCTTTTTATCAAACATAATCTGCCACCATAATGTTATTTTTTTCTTAGTGACTAAACACAAACTAGAAAAGATCAAATCCTGCACTGATGTAACAGGTCTATGGTACTATGAAAACTGACCAAATTATTGTGTCAGGTAAAAATATAAAAATGTAAAATTTATTTTACAGCATGTTTTACAGTTTTACCTTTTTGAATAACTGACCAAGACCATCTTACCTCACTTTTCCACTAAAAAAACAAACAAAAAGTGTTTCTGAACAACCTGACCAACTATGGCTTTAAGGAAGAAAGGAATATTTTATAAATAATGAAAAAAAATTGACTAAGGTAGTGTGATACATGAAGCAATAGTTATTGTATTTGGTTCATGTTCAGATTTATGTTTTTCTCAATAAAACGTGTGAAATCACTCATCTAAAATCAAAAATTTTCCATATTTTTTTGATTTTTTGAAATCACCAAACCTGGAAACTTCCTGAGGCTAAGCAAAAATGTGTGGGTTCTCTGTGAAAATAATGATTCATTGCTTTGCATAAAATGATTCAGGGGAAGAAGCAGACGTTTTGTTGTTTGCTTTACCATCCTCTGATGCCAGAATAAACTCTTTCCAGGGGAGACAGAGGGTCCAGGCTGAGCTCTAAGTGAGAAAATCTAATATTTATTTCTTCTCCCTGAGGAAACGCTCAGGTCTGATGAAGCCAGCAGAAGTAGCAGCTGCTCCTATGGAGCTGGTAAATAAAAGCCCAGGCTGACCAGCGATCAGCCTCCTGAGGTGACTTTGTGGATCATCATGAAGTGTTTTCGTTCAGATATGTGACAGTAAAACCATAAAAAGGAAACAAATTTCTCTGGATATGAATCAGACAGCTGAGGGCGAGCATACACTGAATTCTATGAGTCATCTTAAATGATATCTACACACCCTGCGTAAACTATGACTATCGTTTTTCACGGGTCAATGTCTGATATGTGAATATCCTTATATTCTGATCTGCTTCATTGGGTCAGTGGTTTAAATAACCGAAAACAGATCTCCAATCAGTCAGTTTTCAAGTATGTCTAAAAGCTCCACTGATTGCTTTCTGTTCCTGTACTGTAAAAAAAAAACGAACAGTGACGTTTGTCCTTTATTCCTGCTAAACACTAAAACAGAACAGGAGATCAGTATCTCAGATCTTATTTCCTGAAATTCACACCTTGACGCAATGAAAAAGCAGAACATTTCCATTAACGCATAAAACCAACCATTTTTAAAGATGCCAAAACTCCTGAATAATTCTGCTGACCACAGAAACCTGCTGATTTTGTTACAGACCCACAAGTAAGTGACAGAAACAAAGGGTTAAAGGAGAGTTCAAAGTACTCTTTAAACTGAAAGTGTCAGTTTGTTTTTCTTTTTTTTTAATGTGAGGTAATGTGATAAACCTTAATAGATAACTGTGACAGACAGATGTGCTGTCCGAGACAACAGATGGATTTGGGCCATTTCTGAGCCGGGTATTGCACATCTAGCTCAGGTCCAGACAGAGTTAGTTTCAAATGGGCCAGCTAGCTTTGGCTCACATACAACACGCTGGCTGTAGGGAGAAATGTGGCCTGCTTTGAGTGGGCCAGTACTGAAACATGTCAACCCTCAGCTTGGGAAACAACACTCAGCTTGAGATATGGCACCAGACTCGGCTGATGAGACACAAACCAGACAGAATTCTGGATGCTAACGTTTGTGCCAAATTGAGCCTAAGTAAAAAAGCTTTGAGTTTAGATTGTGCCATTAAAGTTTGATCTACGTTTGTTTCTACCAGGAAACAAATAATTAGCAGGCAAGAACACCCTGAACCTTTACCTTTTTACAGTAAAGGTAAAAAGGTAAAGGTGTTTGTGACGCTAGTTTGTTTAAATCAATACATTGGCGTAGCATGTTTAGGTTATTATTGGTTTGGATTGGCGATGCCCTTGCATTGTTTAAGTAAGGGGGATTGGGCTGTTAAGGGTTAAGAGAGTATGCTTATATTTGTTTTTTACTGTACTAGGTGCTTTTGTTTATGTTCTGTGTCACTGTACATCTGTTCTGTACATCAGCAGGGACCAAATGTTTGGCATATTATAAAAAAAGCAGCATTTGACCAAAAGGTTTGATGAAATACCTCATTGATAAATTTGCTGACTGGCTTTTACAGCTTCAGTAACAATTTTATTATTTGCTCTCTTTTTTTAATTAACTTGACTTCTTATTAAAAAGGTCCAAAAGTTCAGGAGGGAGGTCTTCATAAGTTTCCTAAGTTATCTAAAAAGTGGATGTTCTAATGCTATCTTATCACATGAAGGCTAATTTTAAACACAACTAATTGGACAATAAAAATCAAAATTTACAGTAGAAACTGTTTATTAAAAGAGATTTCTGCATTAAAATTGTTAAAAGGCAACAGTAAATGTATCTTTAGCCAAACTGGTGCTGCTGTGTGTTGTCAGAAATGCTTTCTCATCCATGACCTTGTTTCTGGGCCCAGATGCGGGTGTGAGTTAAGCAGACTTTGATGATGTCAGCCATGAATGTTGGTGTTTTGTGGAGGAGGTGAGGCCTGGTTTCATCTCAGCTGCAGGGTAGAAAAAAAAGGGTGGGAGGTGGAAAGCTCCAGGGATCAATGCTAGGTGAGACTGATTAGCGTTGCTGTGGGCTTTGTCTAATCAATCTCCCTCTCTTTTGATATGCAGCAGCGTGCTGAGGACCTTGGGACCACTTGGACACCAGCCATAGTCAGCTAATGCAGAGTGTCTGCTTATGTGCTGCCCCAGTTGTTGGGTGAATTGTGTACAATACAAAAGACTTGGATCTGCAGTTCCTCCTGCAGGGAGGGCTAGATGGTGTATACTCAGTTTAGCTTAGGGACTTATAAATCACCTCTAATCACTGACCAAAAATACTCACAACTTTACAATTAAACACAAAGCAAAATGTTTATAGACTTGAAAACTGTTTACCCACATTTATGGAGGCTGTACACTTTAGACTTAAATTATATTATCATTCACAATGTACACTAGCGTATTTTTTTTAAAAGCCTCACTTTATAAATATAAGTATGTGCAATATAAAATAATTAAAAGGATGAAATAAAAATATTAAAGAAACAGAGGCTAATCGAAAATATTGTGACATTGGTCAAGAATGTAGCTGCAAACCATAAAAGACATTTTATGGTTCATATAACAGAAAAGTTGTAATATATGAATTGTGCAAGTATGTAGCAACAGGATGTATTGCAACAATTAGAGGACCTTATGATGATGCATATAGTGCAGTGTGACCACGTAAAGCAGACGTGTCCAACGTGTGGCCCTGGGGTCATTTATGGCCTCTGTATTGGTTTTGTGCGGCCCCCCCACTGCATTTCAAGAGATATTTAGCCCACCAGCAGATGATGCAGATGGAAACTTTTTTATGTTTAATTAGGGCAACATTTTTACAGACAAGATAGAATCTTAAAACTAAAAAAAGTTAGGTACAACGCAACATATTTTCCTTTTAATAGCTATTAAGATTGCAGATCAGTTCCAGTGTCAACTTCCAGCATTCAAAAGAACCCCACCTTTAAAATATTTTCACGTGTTTCTTCAAACTCAGACTGTTCTGACTGGTAGCTGCTGCAGCGATCAAAATAAACAGCACAAAAGCATCAAATAATTCAAACTATCCCTTTATAGCTTTACCCCTTTGTCTTTGGGATTAGGAACATTTCAATTAAAACTGCAGTTTAAAACCAGGTAAATTCAATATTGCAATAATTATTCTTAAATTAAAAACATTCTAGGTTTTCCATGCCAGAAATCTAAACAACTTTCAAGCTTGTAGAACATTGTTTCCAGGTTGGTGAAAGAAAAAAAAAAAAGAAACAAGACACAAAAAAATATTTTTTCTCAGTAAATCTGTATCAAAAACCTTTATAGGATCAAAACTTATTCCAAAAAGTGTCTTTAGATTTTGTTTCATTGGAATGCCTTTCACAAACATCGTGCAGCTAATTTTGAAAAGGCAGATATTTGCAGAATGGACAAGGATTTCTGAATAAATAGCTGAAGTCATGTGCGTGTTAATAGACTAAAATTAGGTTACAACTCTTCTGGCTTAAACACAAATTCTGGCTTCTGTTGAGATGGTTACGTTTGCATTCAGTGTTTCCAGAACAAACAAAGACAAACACAGCTGGGTTGTCTATGAAACAGACTTTTCCCCCTTGTCTAAAAAAACGTGCCTTGAAGGCAGAAAATAAGGATGATTCATTGGTGGTAACATCAATCCACAGTCTTGGCAAGCATGTCTCTTGGTGTGTGTGCTTTTTTGTGAGCTTTTGTTCGAGATGTCAGTGGACAAGAATGTGCCCGTCTGTGAGCCTAATCTTGCAGAGAAATTACTCACACTGTTCAGGGAAACTGAGCTTCTCTGTTTGGTAAGTTAACGAAGAATAGAACGAAAAGCAAAAGTCTAACTTTCCAATCTGCAGAAAGGCTCGATGGTATTTCCTGGGTGCAAATTTTCCCACAATGTGTTGACCTCAATATTTTCTGAGTTGAAACAGCGTGGCGATCTCTGACTCTGCAGCTAGCAGATAAAAGGGGACATTGTCTGTCTGTTTTTTCAAGGAATTTTCCCCCGTTGTCTCTGGAGCTGAAGATTGGTTTCTATTTCATGTGTCCACATTGAAAAACAAGAAATTTTGATGAGGCTTTATTTTTGTTGCAGTATATTGAACGATGCAGACTATGTGTATGCATCAAACTTTAAACTAATTTATATAAAGCATAGTATAAAGCTCTGCAGATTTTTTTTTTTTCCTTAAAGAAAACTTTTTTTAAAAACCTAAGACAATTACTTATTATCCACAAAGACTAGTTTAACACAATGTTCCTTTATGTCATTTCATTTTCCCTCCTAGCAACCAACTTTCTTCTGTTCTCAGAAAGTGATTCTCCGGGCAGTCTAAAGGTCATTCAAAGGTCTTCTTTGGTATTTGGCTGCTTTTTCACTCATTTTCTGGTCATTCTTTGTATCAGACCATGACAACAGAAGGTCTGATATGTCCATAACAGAATTTGACAAAAATGACAAAAGTAAAAGGATGAAAAAAATACATTGCAGTCCTTGAAAGAAAAAACGTTGTAGAAAGATGTACATTGTGCTTGTAAGTTACATTTGCCTGTGATGTTACCATATTGTTTTCTTTTACCATAATACATTTCCTTATCACCATCTTGGGTTGAAAGTTCACAGAATCTATGAATGCCCCCAGGTGGTCACTGCCGTCATGCCAATCACTACAGGCATTGGAGGTGGTTCTTCATCAGCGCAAACTGAGCCTCTGCATGTTGTAGCATGAGATTAAATAATTTTTTAGTTAAACGTCATTGCTGGGACATTTTGCATTATTCCTAACATTTGCATATTTGTCCCTCTAAGCTGCAATAGTCATGCCACACGGTTTTGCTTTCAAGTCTAAACTAATCGGAGGATTAGCTGGAGATTAATGTGTGGATGCTCAAGCAACAGATGTTTAGAAGGATGATACTAAAACCTTATTTACCTAAAGCTTGGTGTTTTTATGTTGAAAGAAAGAAAGAAAGAAAGAAATTCTGACCCCCATAATATTTAAATGCTGATCAGGTTGCACCTAGCCACGTAATCAATGTCCCCCCACCCCTTCCTTTTTTGGATGTTGAATGAGTGAAGTGTGAGAGTACAGCTTTAATTATCCGTAAAATAACTCTCATATCACTCATGCATTGGCTTTTTCAGCAATCGTCTGCCACTAACTCGCTTTTGCAGCGTCAACAGCATTGTTTCTTTTGATTAATTATGGTTTAATATTCTCCAAATGCCTTTATTAAATATTTCTAATTCCACTCGTGGGAAATGCACACTTCGAGGCTTCTTATTTCCTGCCATGGCCATGGTGAATCTCGTTATCTGTGTTCCATTCATGTGGGCTTCTTCAATGCTCAGGCTCGTGCTTCACTCAGGGTTGATTGGACGGTGAGTTTAGTTGCCTGATTGATATCACCTGTTCTGAAACGCTGAGTATGACAGTGTCCGAGTAGCTGCTTTCTACTCAGGGTACTTCGGCCATTCTTTCTAAAATGGGGTCCAGGTAGGCAAAACTAGATTCAGGAACATGCCAAGAAAGGGACCAGAAGGGGGGGGACACTACATAGGACCTGATAAAGTCTGCAGGTGAGCTGGCTGAATAAAGAGGGAGGAGACAAAAGGGGAAGACAGGTGAAGCAATTACACACAGGTGAAAGATATTAGGGTAATTAGACTGAGAGAGGGCAATAATTTGGGTATGAATAGAGAACAATAGAACCTAACAGAAACCATGTGGATTAAACAGATGATGATAAAATAAACTATCCAACTAAACTGAGGTAAGGCAGGAATTTAAGGATCTGATAATAATAAACTACTGAAATCACAATGAGATAAAGATGTTCAGATAATCAACAATACTGAAGTGAGAAAACACAAAACAGAACTGCAGGAACCCTAGGAACCTGAACTAAGTAGTCAAATTCCTGTGGATCCTGACACAAACCAGACATTTTTGGACTTTGTTCTTACTTTTGTAAGAACAAAGTCCTTCTCTTTTATTCTTTTTAAGAATATTTTGTGTCTGTGGTCCATGTGGTCCTTCACAGCTTCTATCAGAGTGCCTAAAGATCCCGTTTAAAATATAACACTGGTTCAGTTTAGAAGGCATTAGTTTAGAGTTCAGTGCCCTAATAAACCAAATCCTCCTAAAATGATCTGGGCTTTCACTTCCAGAGAAAAAGGGAAAGACCTTCAGAAATTCATCATAATTCACATGAAGGCAGTCAGGGCTTTCCCTTCCAGAAGACTGTTCAATTTTAGGTTTGGCCCCACAGAATAAAAGCTAATTAGCTCAGTTGTGAACATTTTAATGCAAGTTGTCCAGTGGTGTCTAGATCTGTATCTGGATCATTAAAGAGGTTGAATTATTTAGTTTGGGTGGATTCTGTAGATTGTGTGCTGAAGCCATTCAGCAGGCTGTTTTAGTTGTTTGTGCTTTTTATTCTCAACCTATGTCGATGTTTGCTGTTATAGAGAAAAGGAATCACCGCCACGCACTCACCAACCCAAAGGAGTCAGCCAATCACAGACGGGCCTGCATAAATGCAAATAAAATTACCATCAGGGCAGTAAAATCTGAGGATTTACTGTATGTACGATTCCATTCTATGTAATTTTTCTCTACCGAGCAAGTTCACGCAAGCTGAACCTGGTGCTCATCTGCAGCGTTGAAAATAACAGCTATTAAGCTATTACCAGCTATTTATACAGTGAGTCAGAGCCAATTATCTCTTAATGAAAGGATGTTCCTGTAGGTTCTTGTGGGTATGCACATTTGTTAAGGTGGATTTATGTGTTGAAATATGTGGTCAGTTGTAAATTAATGCACAGAGCGTGAGTCAGAGCGGCAACACCTGCTGGCTGCTGTAACCTCCTGGTATCTGTCTCTGTGCAGGCTTTGGGAATACAGTTAGAATGATTCTTTAATGTTAACCAGCTGAAAAAGGTGCACAAATGATTCTCGTCTCCAACGGCAGTGCCAAATGTATTTTTCCTCCACACCCGCTGAGAGACGGATCAATGATACGAAGCGGGTCGTCTCCCTGACAGGAGGGTGTCTGAACGTCTGAAACACGCGGCACTTTGTTGTGGACGTCAGGAGGGAGACAGATAAAACGATGTGTACATTAGTGTTTACAGCGCTAACATCTGTTAGCCGAGCGCCATGTGACCCAGCGTTACATCAACGCCTCGGCTGATTATATGAGCAGCTCTGATCTCTGAGGGGTGAGGAGCTGCTCTGCGTCATATCGGGGGAGGAAGAGCTTCTATTGTTCTAAAAATAAAAGCAGGTAAAGCTGCTGCTGCTGCTGCAGAGATGTAAAATGTCTCACAGCAAAACACGTGGAAGTTCAGTCACAAACCTTCCTTCGTACTCTGTAAATGTATTTTAGAGTCGTGGAGAAAGTAGCACAGCTGCATAAAAACTAAGTCCACCCTATGGTCCATCAGCTTGTAGAACCTCCTTCAGCAACCCATCAGCAGAGGTTTTCTGACTGAGTTCATCAGTCTCACGTCACTTTAGAGGAATTCTCTTCTCAACGTTGCTTCAGTTTATTGAGTTCAGTTTATTGAAATTAGACTCGGCCATTACAACACCATGATTGTTCTCTTTTGCAGCTATTGTGTTGTGGATCTGCTGCTGTGTCTGGGATCATTGTCTTGTTTTTATCCAACACTGCAAAAACGGATCTAAAAATAAGTAAAATGTTCTTAAATTGTGTGTTTTTGTCCTAGATTTGAGCAGGTAAATAAGATTATCTGCCAATGGAATGAGTATTTTGACCCCTAAAATAAGATAATTAGACATCCTGCACTTGAAATAAGATGATGGGGATGAATTGTTCCTATTTTAAGTGCATACATCTAATTCCATTGGTAGATAATCTTATTTACCTGCTCAAATCAAGGACAAATACACTCATTTTAAGAAAATTCTACTTATTTTTAGTTCCGTTTTTGCAGTGAAGCTTCAGCCTGTGGACAGATGGACTTGCATTTAACTCTGAGATATTTTGGTCAACAGAAGAGTTTGTGTTCCACTCAATGAATGCAAGGAGCCCAGGTCCTGTGGTTGCAAAACAACTCCAAATCATCAGACCTCCACCATCTCTACATTGGTGCCATCTGCATAAAGGACATTGTTCCAGGAGGTCGGTACTACATTAATATGTGCTGAATCTGCTGGGAAGGTTTGCATCCCTCTGAAAGATTAATCCTAAGAAGATAACCTTTCTTTCTGAAGCCTATAATCTCTATGGTGATTCCTGATGTCTTTCCATGAGGGGGGATTGCTTTAACACACTTCTGTATGCTCCAACTCCTCCTTTTCTAGAAGAGTTCACAATGATGATGATGATCAGCAGCAACTGGCTGATCCTTTCTCTCCTAAATCTGTCCACGTGATTTTAACTCGCTGGCTAAATCCATCACGGTTTGTTTTCATGTGTCCTAAAGGGGCCCCTAATTAACATTTGTCTGTGTCACGATGATCTGCCTGTGGTTTCTCTGTGCACACTGTTGCTAAAAGCATCCATCTCTGTGTCATCCGAGCCAAGTTCAGAGAAGGACGCCCTCATCGTGTAGCAAAACATATTTCAGTGTGCAGAATAAGTCGCACTGCATCGCCACATTAAAGCCGAAGTCCTCCGGAACGCAATTAAAACGGTTTCACTTTCCCGGCTGACGTCAAACAAAGGAAGCTTGAGGGGATTTTCAGCTCACACAATTACTTCCTACAGATTTGGGTCTGTACGGGCTTCGCCGTGCAGTTCCAGTTTTTATGCAAGCCCTGATGTATAAGTATCTGAAAAAGGTTTTAGGGCAAGAGTAAAAATAGATGTCTAGATATCACATCTGACGGCAGCACAATCCTTGAGCTGTAGGAGAATAATTAGGCTCTGATAGCCCTGAAATCTCAGAATGAGAACAATAAAATGTTTTGTGCTCTTACTGAGGAGCCGATTCTCGAGAAAAATGATTTGAATGGTTTAAGGATGGGACTGCCAGAAATACCCAGCTACACTTTGAATTTTTTCATATTAACAGTACTTTCATGGAAGTTCCTTAAAAGTTTAGAGTCAGATTCCATCTCATTGCTCAGGTTTAGGGTTGTCTTGAGCTGCACTGCAAAAACGGATCTAAAAATAAGTCAAATGTTCTTAAAATGTGTGTTTTTGTCCTAGATTTGAGCAGGTAAATAAGATTATCTGCCAATAGAATGAGTATTTTGACCCCTAAAATAAGATAATTAGACATCCTGCACTTGAAATAAGATGATGGAGATAAGTTGTTCCTATTTTAAGTGCAAAAGTCTTATTCCATTGGCAGATCATCTTATTAACCTGCTCAAATCAAGGACAGATACACTCATTTTAAGAAAATATTACTCATTTTTAGTTCCATTTTTGCAGTGTGTATGTAGATCCCACCACAGCATTTCAGTCAGACTGGGCCTTCAAGCTTTTCTGTTTCAGCCATTTTCCTTTAGAAACGTTTTTGTGTTTGAGATAACCAGAACGATGCTGTTGGGATCCTTTGAGAGTCGGCATTCGTCAGAAAGACGGTCTAATTTCTCTGCTCCTGCTGGTCCAGCTCAGACAACCTGTTCTGAAAGTTAAAGAGCTCTTTCCTCGCCGAGGACAGAGGTGAGCGCGGACAAACTGACTGAAACAAGCTGCAGAGCCACTCATCTGATTCAGATGTGTTGGAGAAGGGATGCATCCCTGCAGGATAGTGGCGCTCCGGGTCTTGAGATGGACACCCCTGCTCTGGGATGTAGGACAAGATACGTGAAGCGACTGCTGACTCTGATGCATGAGTAGGATGGATGGGCTTTTCCACCTGGAACAGCAGACTGGATCTTTATTCATTCTTAACAGAACATTGAGCATGGTCCCCGTACAGAATGGACTCAACCAGGACGGCTCTTCTCTCCCATCTTGTTCATGTCGTTAACGGGTTTGAGTCGGAGAGAGAGAGGAGGGTACCTGGTTGGGGAACTTCAAGGTCTAATCTTAGGTTTTTCTACTGGAATCCAGGATGTAATTTTTTCAGACGAAGTCCATATCTCATGACCACAGCAAAGGCCACAAAGTAGATCGACCGACAAATTGAGAACATGTTCTCTTTTTTTTGTTACTCGGCTCTTTCCAAAAGATTAATTTACACCACATTACTTCAGAAGTGGACCCAGTCCAGCTATCAATCTCCTGCCAGGTTCTACCATCACTTCTGAGCAACACAGCCTTGCGGAGGCAGACAATGTGCAGACAATGGAGCCGACCAGGGTGGTTTGTGAATAGGCCGCTCTGTTGGAAGGCTGCCACTGCGATGTTTACTGGTTCCTTTCTCTGGGAGTTTAAGGTCTGCAGGTCTCAGATCGTCCATCCACCGATGTTACGTTTTACCTCGCTGTCTCTGACGCCTCTCCATCATTGTTTCATCCTGGCTCTCCTTCTGGAAGACGCCCTACTCGTTGTCCTGGCTTCTGGTTGTCTTCTGGTTATCTGAGGCACTTTTTCTGCAGGTCTCTGGTGTGGAGAGCTTTCAGGATTTTCTGAGAACCTGCCTCCTCCACAGTTAACATTGCCTTTTTTCTAAAAAATAAGGATTCAGTGAAATCCTCCAGCTTCCTTGAATAAACAGCATCACCACAATTACATAAAATAAATATTTTATTCTGTAGATCAGATTTAAATGTATGCGTGTAGGTTTGTTTTGCTCTTAATCCTCTTTAAATCATCCGTTTCTGCTGCTGTGTGTCATGTTAATAAAATCCTTTGAAATGAGACTGGGTTTCATGGGTTTGGACTTCTGACAGGATGGCCTTTCTCCGCTTTAAAAAACTGAAAATAAACATTTTTATCCCAGCATCAGTGAGAAAAAAAGAAGAAATGTGATATTTCAAAGAGAGCTCTTAGGATTAAGTGATATAACAATATGACTTTTCTCGAGGGCGTCCATGCTCAGAGACACGAACGCTGTCAGGAGTGTGGACTTTTTTATTAAATCAAAGGAGACGTCCAATAGCTGGCTCTGACACAGCTGCACTGAGTAATCTCTGATAAGCTACAAATAATATTTGCTGCTCCCTACTGCCGGAGTCGGGTACAGTTGATACCAGGGAGAGACAGAGGCGGCGGATCAACACGAGAAGTCAGAAAAGGACAAGAGCAGATTGACCGGGAAAATGTATTTAACTGAAAAGGTTACAAAAAGACCAGGAAGACTTCAGTAAATAAAGTTATTGTTTTATGTTCTAAACACACTGGAGTTTTTTTTACCCTTATAGTTCATAGTAAATTCTAAGAGTGATGACTGTTCAGAATGCTGTGTGGGAGGACGATAGAAAGCTGTGGATCAGTTTTCATCAGATCAACAGATCATAAATAATCCTGCAGGTTATTACTTTCTGGAGCAGCAACTGCTGGGAGTTTGTAACTTTCTAAAGCTGTGTTTTAAGATGTTAACTAACTCCAGTTAAGTCTGATTCAGTGTCTGGCTCTTTCCCTTATGATCTATATCCCAGGTGGTGGTTGAAATGTAGATGGAGCAGAAAGTCCAGAGCGTGGCCTTTTTGGCTTATTCTTAACCAAAGAGCAGTTCAAGGCAGCCGATGTTGCAGATAAAGCGCCAAGCTGTCTATTTATCTCGTGCTTCATCTCACCATGAAGCCTGCAAGTGGTAACAACAACCAGATTTTACCAGATTGCTACTTATGTTCTGCAAATAATACCTTCCTGCATCTGAGGTGGTGGACAACGTCATTTGCTTCTGGCTAACAACCTTTTGTACAAAAAACAAAACAAAAATCTTCACTTTCATTACAGGTTTAGGTTTCACCAGTTACCTTTTTTTATTGTATTGCATACAGAAAGATATGCATAGGCTGCATCTGGAACTTTCAGCTTCATCATTGTTTATTCTCGTGCAAATTCTCAGTCATCCAGGTCATTGCAACAGCAAGCAGAGGCAACTGGACTGTTGCTGTGTATAAACATCTTTTTTGATAGTTCTCCACATCACAGACATCAGTTCAATACACCACACAAAAAACTCCAGTTATTGATTTAATTTATAATCTCAATTAGCCAATTAAGTTGTAATGTGTTCATAAAATCACTGTCAGATGTGAGAGAATACAGCGTAGTCCAACCTCAGTTACAGCAACGGTACAAATAAAGTCAGCTGATCTATGCCAAGGATCTGCAAAATTTACAATTCAAAGAGCCAATTCTGCTTTCTGGCCATCTGAATAGGGGGTTTTCAGCTGACGTCACGCTCACGTGACTACTCAGCGCGTCCGCCATATTGGGTGGCAGTCGTTTCGCACCGTTGACCTGCGTTGTATGACGCCTTAGGCAGTATTGGAAGTGAACAATGGGGAAAACGTGTTTAATGGTTGGTTGCACGGCCCGTGGAGGTGGAGATCAACGCTCTTTCTATCGCCTACCAGCCGTAATAGTGAATCAGTGTGAAAAAACAAAACAGCTCTCTGAACAACGCCGTCACCTATGGCTGACACGGATATCCAGGTCCGATTTGGACGGTGTTAAGCTGGAATACGCCAGAGTCTGCGGTGCTCACTTTGTCACAGGTAATTAACTGTTAAGTATTTAAAACATGTAAGAAGAATATATTAATAATAGGGCTTGGGCGTTATGACCACTGAGCTATATAATACACTGGAGTGCTGATTTTGCCAAAAAACTGAAGTCACTGGCCGCCATCTTGCTACTCCCTACTCTCACAGAATCCCATAGGATTTGGTTGCAACAACAAGCAGTTTTCTGGCTGAGTGAAAATATTTCACAGGTAATTCTACAGTCAGTGGATGTACTAACACTATTAACTACTAGGAAATTAGGTGCTGAAATATTTTACATGTTATTCATATTAAATATATATATATATGTATATATAAGTATGTGTATATGTATATATGTATACACATATGTAAATATATGTTTTTGTACATTGTTATTTATATATTTATAAATGTTAAACATATTATTTAAATGAATAAAATGCAAAATATTTCAGCACATGACTTTCTCAGTACTTGATATTTTTAGAACATAACATAAAAGTATATGGCATTTTACATTTTAAAAGTTTTAAGCCCCCCTGAACATGACAAAATCCTCGTTATTCGATGCTGTAGCGCACATATTCCCTAGTTACTGGGGGAAAATAGGGAGTACCAATATGGCGGCTGGTGGCTTCAAACCGACTCGTTCAAACAGACGGTGATTAGCACTCCAGTGTATTATATAGCTCAGTGGTTATGACTTATTACTTTCCGCGGCTGCCATGTTGACTGCCTCCGCCCCCTCTACTGCCTATTACTACCGCGTACTGTACTCCCTCTCTCAGCCGTGTTTTAATTTGATTAATTTCACCTTAACTTGATTTCAACCATGGTAAACCGTTGCTGTATTGTGGACTGTAACAGCGCAACACATGATCGCCATGGGAAAAACATAGAAACAGATTAATTTTCCACCGCTTTGCTGCCTGGAGGCGCAACCACGGAGAACAAGTGTTAGAGATAACAAAGAGTCGTCGGCTCGCTTGGATCGCGGCTGTAAGTCGACCGAACATAACTTTCCACAGTATCCCGATGTCAATGAGAGTGTGTTCTAAACCTTTGAAACACATAGCAGCAAGTTAAAAGTACATTACATGCGTGAGTGGTTGTTAGCGCTAACGGTTAGCATGTGCCAGAGCCCGTCTGAGCACAGCTTACCTTTGAATGAGTTACTGTGTTCCCACTGTTTGCTGGCTTTATGATCTGCAGCTCCTACCGGCGCCAATACGGTAAATACAACTTAATTTTGCACTGGTCATTGTTCTGCTTAAATAATTAAAGCCGCGAGCGGCGTCGATCGGCCCTGCAGCCAAGCGCCTTCGCGCACCGCCGGCCGTCAGCCACCGCAGAAGCATGCGACGCATTTGCGTCGGATTGTTTACATTTTTACCATCTTATTGAAACTCACCCGTCCACGTATGATGGCGATTTCCTTGATGTACATAACCAGATGTGAACTGGTTGTGAGCCTCTAGATCCTTGTAAGCTCTCATTTCCTCAAGAGTGTGCAGAGGGGTTTCACCGAACACCAGGTAATGCACTATGTCGCCGTGCTCTACATTTGGCCAATCATCTGGATTACGGCTAAACAAGGCACCGTGGAGGGCATAGGGGTCCATATGGTCGATCACGGAACATTTCCTCAGATATACGTCCTTACCTGGTCGCTCTAGCGTGCTGGCGTACTTATCCATTCGCGATACGATAATACGTGTACGACAACTAGAGATAAGGAAGTGTGCCACCCAATATGGCGGACCGGAAGTTGGCCAGTGACGTCAGTGAAAACCCCCTATTGGAGCTCTGGGAACCAGTTAGCTGAGACGGGCAGGAATGGCAGGACATAGCAGAGTCAGGCTTGGCCAGATGCAGCTGATGTGGCCCATTGGGACCACATGGGCTACTTGGTGCCCGCGGGCCCCATGTTGGTGACCCCTGCTCTGGTGAAAGCAACGAGTAGGGATGTTATGAGATGAGCCGAGGTTTCGAGGTGTGTGTCGAGTAATGGAGGGGGCTTGCTTTGTTTAGGGGAGGAGTTCAAAATGATGACGGCTGAAGCCTTGCCACCCAGCCATAGCACGTTTAAATACCGAGGCGCTCAAATGGCTTTTCTGACAGGCATTAAAGCGCCTTAGTATTCAGTCAAAAGGTGGTTGTTTGTTGGAGAGTTGCGGTCAGTTCAAGTTGTGAGTAGAATTTGGGTAGCTTGGAGAGTGAAGCTGGAAAGAGTTTTCATAGTTTGGAGACAGTTTGTAAAGTTTAGGTGTGGAGAAGCTTGGAGAGGAGATGATAGAGGATGAAGTCAGCTTGGAAGAGGAGGATTTCACCTATCAGGGAATATTTGACTTGATTTCTCCCATTAAGGTAAAGCTAACATACTCAGGATTCATTAGATTTGCTTATCAAGAACTGTATTTTCACTGTTTATTCATAGGTGAGGTGCATCAGATGGCCCACAAACTGACATCCTTTCATTAAAATCAGAGGAAGTTAACATGTTTGGTGAGACTTTCTTTGCTGTCTCCATTTTATGATGCAGCTGATAACTGTCTGCAGAGGAAAATGTTTCTGCCTCCAAGTGGTTCAGCTCCACAAGATCAGCAGGCTGAGCACCACATATGGGACAAAGCACATGCAGCCAGCAAGACAAGAAGAGGTGTTCTGGCTGCGGGAAGTGAGTGAGGCAGGTATAACTAGGCAGTGAACCAGGTGGAATGACTTGAGGATAATTAGCAGCAGCAGCAGGTGGAGCTGATTGTGGCTGAGAGGAATGGAGCAATAAGTGGAGAAGGATCAGTCAAACAGTCCAAAACACAAACAAAAAACCCAAATCATGACATAAATAAAATGTTGAGAGCCACAAATCTTACATGACCTTTTAAAAAGAAGAAAACATGTAATTTTGGATACATTTCTACATTCATATTCAAACTGGTCTGGTTATTCTAATGAGGCTCATTCATCAGATTAAAAGTAACTTTAAAAATGAACAACCATTAAGTAGGTATTAAACATAATTTACATTAAAGCCACATTTCTGTATTTGAAAAAAAAAAAAATATTGGTCTGCCGTAATATTCTGATGTTAAATGTTGTCATTCACTGGTTCCAAAAAAAAAAAAAAAGCATAATTAAGATAACATACATAATCAACATAATAAAGGTTTAGCCACATCAGTACATGTGTAATTCATCTACTTAATGTGTTTCACTCAGTGAACTGAGTTACTGAAATGAATAGTCTTTTCAATAATGTTGTAATGTATTGAATCTTGTGACAGAGTAAGGACTACCATTTCATTCTTATTTTACGATTTTAAAATATAAAAAAAAACATTTAACTTTTGCACACAAAAAATGATCACTACATTTACCACGCTGGGATGTTGATATTTGTGGAAAATGCTGTAAAAAAAAAAAAAAAAAAAAAAAAAAAAAAAAGCACAGCTTTCAACCTAATGGTAAGAAAAATAGATCCACTTTTAGTGTCATTCTATGGTGGAAATTCAGTGCAATTGTTCCAGGAAAAAAGTGCTAAAAGCTGCATTTATTATATCTATATGGAACATGATTTCTTGTTTCTTTATAATTTTAAGGCACAGTTGTTAAGAGCCATTATGGGAAGTTAGAAAGCCACCTGCAGCTCCAGAGCTGCACCTTGCAGACCCCTGATCAAAAAGGATCTGTCCTTTTGAACAAACATAGGGTTCAGTGTGGAGGAACAACAGCAAGAAACCTGAAGCAGGACCAAAACCAGAACTAACCATGAGTTACTATAAGCAGTTACAAGCTGGGGATCAAGATAAATCCTGTGAAAAAATCTCAAACCAAACTGTCCTTGTAAAGTTGGAGGATGTCTAAGAATAGTTCAGAAAAAAGCCATCGGAGGAAACATGGCTCTGTCATATTTTAAAATGCCGTTTATAATTAACCTTAGAATTGAATAGAATAAAACAGAATAAATGTTTTTTGTCCCCCCGTGGGGAAATTTCTTGTATACACCAGTAAGAGTGAATGGGATCTTCTGGCTCTGGCTGAGGAGAAAACTATAATTACTTAAGTGTGAAAATCTCTGTAGTTAATTCAGAATCAGAAATACTTTAATAATCCCAGAGGAAAATTACTGTTTCAGCACAACCGCCATCACATGATACATCACAAACATTTACTGAGGCCATGCTGCCAAGGACACTACTGTGCCCACAGGGCGCTGCCATTGAATCTGTGGAAGGGTAGAATGCCACAATAGGGGAGAAGAAGAAAAAAAGCCAAATAAGACACAACCTATACTCTCACGGTACAGTGTGAGATATCTGACCAAAAAAAATCCTTATGCACGAGAAGCACAAATAAGACGAGACACATTTAAGCAGAACAGTAAACATTTGAGACTAGTCGCGTGTAAGTTCATCTGTTTTTTTGAGCATCAGTTATGTGTGTCTGTTTGGGTGAAGTGTTTATATTTCCGTGAACGCTCTCCAGAGGCCATTGCCCTTGATGTTATCAGCCGGCCAACAGTTCAGAAAGCATCCGCAGATGTCAGCGGGGGAGGAGGGAGCTGGGGAGAGTTCTGAGCTCGTTCCTAATAACAATCCAGGAGTGATTAGATAAGGAAGGCATAGACCAAATACTTTATTTGTTATGAGACAAGCTGCTCTGACTTTCCCGTAAGCTTTAAGTCTTTTGCTGGCTCCAAATGGCAAATCCAATTTTCCAAATTGTTGGGCTTCTCCGAGTTACACTTCCAGATTTTATCCAATCTCCCCTTGAGTTCAACCACCGAATCCAGTCTGCGTTCCAGCACATCCAGCTTTTCGGCTCTGCTCCTTCACCTTCCAGATCTGTCCGTTCACCGTCTTTAATGGTGGACTTTAGCAAGGTAACCTCTAATTACCATGAGCAAGGTTCTGTAATCACCTTTCCAATATCCTGACAAGGTATCAAAGAAGTCCATCCAGAAACCATTTTATGGTGCGTTCACACTGAACACTTTCTGGGTCAGAGAAGTTCCTACAGCAGCTAGTTGTGCTACTGGCTAATGCTAGTTTATACATAAACAAGTTCAACAGATGGAGTTGTTTTCAGTTTTTATTATTTTTTTGTTTCTGACAATAAAAATTAGTCACAACGAGACTGCCGAGTTTTAGAGTTCTATTCTCAACACTTTCTGGATTAGAGAATGAGTGAAAAACTTTCTAACTAGCAACTGGCTGTGGTACTGGCTAATGCTAGCTTGTATGTAAATAAGTTCAACAGGTAGAGTTGTTTTCTATTTATTTATTTATTTTCTCTCTTCCTCTAGAACAACACTGTGATAAAAAAAAACATGATATTCTTTGCTGCTTGAGTGAAACGTTTATGCTGAGCGGTTATGAGTCACTTTCCACACTAATGTTTCCTCATGTAAATGAACCATATTTAGATTTTTTTTTTATGTTTCTGCTCTCAAGTCTGTGTCTTAATCACGTCCTTTCAGAGGCGTCAACAACATGACTAATGGAGTAAATATTTAAATCTTACCCCTCCTCCTTTAAGCTCCCTCCCTTCCTCCGCTCTCATGTCCTTTTAACAAGATGAGAGCTTGCTCCGCTGTTCTGTGATCTATTTTGAGCTTATGTTTCCTGATGCATCTGCCAAGCCTCATCAAGAAGCATCAGCGAGGAAAGCAGCACTGCAGAGAGGAATAAATTCCTTCATATTTTAAGTGCATTTTTTCTAATGCACCATGAGCGAATCTGAAATGATCTGACCTTCTGTATATATTTATATCATATATTCCATCCAGCTTAGCTCCGTCTAAGTAGGCAGCACAGTGGCTAATGTTGTGTGTACTTAAAATTTTGTTGATTCATCATCATTCCAGAGGAGAAAAATCTCATTTAAAAATCTTTCAAAGATTTAAAGGGTAAAAACAGAGCCCTGAATGGGCAGAAAACACAATATAACACACAAAACACTAGTTTGTTGTTAGTTAGTTTAGTAGTTATGTATCCTCAAACCTCAACGTCCGCTCATTTGTTGCTCCTGTTGGGCATTAAACTGAAACCATCAGTTCACAAAGAAACATCCATATCTGCAGCTGCAGACAGTTAAGAGCTGCAATTTAATCTTCCTGAGCACAAGGAGGACAGCTATGCAGGGGTAGGAAAATGATGAAAACCCAAATGAAATGTAATTAGGTTTATTTATAGAGGCCATCTAAAGAAATTACTGTTGAACAAAGTGCTCTGCAGAACATTAAAGACGAGAAAATAAGGTAAAAAAGCAGCAGTAATAAAATAAAAATGCACCAGGAATAAAAATGTGTATGTCAGCAGATCTTGAAGGTACATATTTCTGCGTTTTTCTTTTCTTTTTTAAATATTATGATTCCTTGAGCAAATCATGCATTATCATTAGTGACCTTCACCAGAGCTGTTTCAGTGCTATGATGAGCTTTAAAGCCTGACTGAAACTCTTCAAATAGGTCATTACTTTGTAAATGTTCACAAAGTTGATCAGCAACTATTTTCTCAAGACTTTTAGATAAGAATGGATGATTCGATATAGGTCTGTAATTTATTAAGTCATCTTGATCAAGAGAAAACGTTTCTTAAGCAAAGGTTTCATTAAAGCTGCCTCAAAAGCCTTTGGTACATATCCGTTTACTAAGGATAGATTAAACGTAACTAAAAATTAAAAATGGGTGCAGTGATCAAAGGGAAAACAAAGGGCGGCAGTTTCTGCGAACATAACCTACAAGTTCTAAAAACTTCCTGCAAAGGAAAATAATACTGTAACATAGGGACTCTATAATTTCCCTAAAATGCTTGGGTCCTGGAGGTTCTGAGTTCAACTCCCACAGACTTCCACTCTGGGTCCCTGAGCAAGACCCTTAACCCCAGACTGCTCCCTGGGCTTTGCACAGTGGGGATGGGTTAAATGTGGAGAACAAATTTCATTGGAATGTATTTTGAAATGACAATAAAGATGATTATTATTATCCATCCATCCATTCATTTTCTGACCTGCTTAATCCCTCATGGGGTCGCAGAGGTTGCTGATGCCTATCTCCAGTGTTTATTATTATTATATTGTGAATTGGAGCTATGTAAATAAAATGTAATTCAATCAATTAAAGCAAGGTATAATGAAGAGACATGAAAAGCGACTATGTTTACCTTAGTTTAAAAACATTAACATCTCCAATTATTATTAGAAACTCAGTCTGAAAATAGTTTGTAGTGAGATAATTAATCTAACGAGGCTTCTTCCCACAGCAGCCAAAGATCAGATGAGCTGCTGACCTTATCCCGCTGACGGATTCCTCTCTGCTCATCATCGCTGAAGCAGAGAAAATTTTGTCTCCAATAAAGCAAAATAATTAATTGTAATTGTGTTACAGGCGAACGACTGCAGCACAATTACAGCTGGACTGAATCCAAACTGGAGCTGGGGAATCAATTTCTGCCTTTTTATTGGCAGCGGCAGGTCCGGCGGTGTCAGGAGGTGACAAGTCGTTGCTCATCACACCTGGGGGGAGTGTGACAGTGGGAATAATGAGATTGGGCTGGATCTCATATACATCAGCAGCATTAAATTAGCCTGAAATGAGATGGGGATTATAATTCTAAAAGTGTTTTTTAAAAGGAAAATAATCTTTTTGAATCCACTTGTTCTGTCTCCCTGCAGTTTGTGATCCTCTGGCAACAAACATGCAAAGGCCTTAAAGGAGTCACTGACAGACTGTCTGGACCTAAAGGTCACTGCGAGACGCTTTATACATATAACCTTTAAAAAGAAAATGTTCTGTACGAAACAGAAAAAAAATCAAGTCAAAGTTCAAGATAGATGGACTGAATTCAAAGAAACCAAAAGAGTACGTCTGAATAAAAAAGTGGATTAAGATTCATCCATCCATCGCTGCCGTCTCTGAGGACCAGTAGGTAAATTCTTCAGGATGTTGGTCCCTGGTGACACTCTCCATCACCGCATTCCATCTCTCAAGAAGTAATTTGTTGTTTGTCAGAAACTCTTTAATGGACAAGGTTAAGAGTAACTGGGTATTTTTTGTAAAAAAAAAAAAAAAAAAGAAAAAAAAACAAGTCTCAATTTTTTTATATTTTTTAGAAAAACATTGAATAGAAAACTTGCTTTTCCACACACAAACTTATCCTGAGTCCTTAGGCTAAAATTGTAGACTAAGAGAGATGCTGAATTAAGGGTCTTTATGAACATTCAGCTCATCTGAACAAACAGAGACAAATCCTGGAAAAACAGCTGGACTTCCCATCTCCAATCAAGGTGGCAATGAGTCACGTTTACTAATTGATATCGACTTCAGTATATGTTTGAAAAGAATGTACATTACCAAGACACTCCTGAAACTCAGACTTTATAGACCTGACTCTCATTTTGGCCACTTTCCAGGCGGATGTCAGGGCTGTTCTCTTGGATCTGGCTTGGTGCTCTGGAGCTCAAACTCAGCTCTGTGGTGACGATGTGGAAACAGTTTGGGACCCAAAACTCCGATACCCGTGAGACCACAGCCTTGAGATGATAAAGCCAGGGTGTAAACAGGGTTCATCTCCTTCAGACAGCATCAGCTGGATCGAACAGACCTCATCTCAGCTCAAGATTTTTCAAGTTGGAACACATTGGATTCCACTCATGTTCCACTCATGCATCTCATTTCTAACAAACACGTGTTAAAAACATGTTTCCTTGTTGCTTTCCTTTGATTAAAATAACTTATCAATTATAATACCCAGTTATAATTGGTTTTAATATTCATAATGATAAGGGCTAAACTGCACATGTGTCTTTGTCCTCGTGTTGTTTTGTGATAGACTGGTGATCTACTATGTGGATTCCCTGCCTCCCCTCCACTTTCTACTGGAGATAGGTGCCCCCACATGGGTATGCATGTGGATAACACAAATGTTATCCACATGCATGTGGATAACATTTAAAAAAATAAAATAAAATAAATCACATTGGTATGCAAACAGGTAGCATGCAAAAGTTGCCATCAAACACGTATAAAACTCCTGTAAGTTCCAGAAAGTACCATGCAAGTTCCTCTAAAGCAGCAACTCCCAAAGTGCGGTGCTGCCACCAGGAGATGTACGAAATGGAAAGTGTAATGGTGGTCTGGGAGTGTATTTCCCTGCACAATAAAGATGTGTAAATTAACATTTCCTTTGTAAAAATTTAAATCAAAAACTGTAAATTTAATAAACAAATAAATATGTATTCACTCAAAAATATATTTATTTACAAGAAATCTTCTACTACGATTCATTTTAAGATGAACTATAGAGGAAGTTATCTTCTTCTACGCATTGTGCTGTATATGCGCACCTAGCTTGTGGCCTCTCCGTCATTCATTCTTGCAAGTATGCTCAGTTGGCTGAAATCAGGGAAACTGTCATGCAGGTGAGACATCTAAGGTCAAAGTTAGTGATGAAGGAGGAGAGGAACCAAGAGAGAAAGAGAGGAATCAGAGGCAACAGAGGAGATAATTGCAAAGGATCCAGGAGAAGAAAGCAAGCGAGAATCAGAAAATGGCTCTATCTCTCTCCTCACTTCACGTCGTTTTTCAGTAGAGGGAAAATTTAATTTCGGCTGAAAGTTTTATTTATAAGATTAAACTGAATGACTCGGTCTCTCTATCGATCGTGCAGCACCTACAAACTGTGCTGCTCATGGTGCAGTGACTGAACCGCTACAAGCACTGATGCTCATGTCACGCCACCACCGCTGCTGCTGGTGGGATAATTGGTGGTAGACGTGGTTTCTTGACTATGCTCACGCACAGAGCTGTAATACTTTTCATTGTGATTCAGACAGGTGCAGTTCATTTTAAAGATGCAGTTTTAGCGCGTATTCAGACTGGAACAGGGAAACCGGTGGTGGGGCTGTGGGGAGCTGAGGTGTGTTGCCATGGGCGTGTTTACCTGCTGAATGTAACCGCTGCACCTGAAAATCCTCAGGATCCTGTTGTGGATGTTGTATGTAACCCTATTACAATTTAATTCAAATGCTAATATAGCTGAAACTGCAGTTTTCTTCTTTTTTATGTGTGTTCTGGTCATTTGAGCATGATTGAACATGCTACCTTTAATCTGGCTACAAAAAGCTTCCTGCATTTATTTGTATATTTTTGTTTGTTAGTTTTAAAAGATCGGGGGTGCGTTAACCCGGCTGGGACTCAGAAGGGGGTGCACGGCTACAAAAGTTTGGGAACTTTAATATGCACAAGAAATGTTTTATCCCCAGTGCTGAGCAAATGTAACTAGTAAATTTTGTAAAGACCTGAGTTATTGTAAAGTAACCTGTAAGTCTTGGAATGTATTATATGACAATTTAAATTGACCTGCAAATTATCATAAAATAACATTTGTTTTTTTCTAAATGAGTTTCTTTTAACCATATTTTTATTTTAAGAGAAACACCTAAGCTCTGCCTCCTCCTTCCTACAACCACTGCCCTGCCACATGTACCAAGCCACTTTCTGAACTCTTTCTGAACTCTTTTTTTTTGTTGTTTTTGGCTAATTTGGGAATCAGTGGTAGTCCTGTTTTGGGGTTTTTGGCTGTTAGTCATGGACAGAAAGGGAATAAGTCCAGACTGGACAATGAACTGCTTGGCTGGTCAGAGGGTTTTCATCCTTTTGTTTATTTTGTCCTCCTCCTCCTCTTCCTCCTCCTCCTCCTCCTCCTGCTCCTCCTCCTCCTCCTCTTGGACTGTTTGTTAACATAATTTCCATTAAACCTCAGTTCAACTGGACTTTGTAGTTGCGTTTCCTTTGAACCAACATAATTCATGGACTGGACTTCTCTTTCTGATAACCTTGAAAGTTCCCAGAGTGCCTCATACGTCTCTGAGAGTCTTCTCTTTTCTTTAAATCTTCCCTCTAAGAAGTCAGTCTCTTTGAATGTGTTTAGGTGATCTTTATCAAAAGCTCTCCAGGCTGCCTCGAGGCTGCCTTTATTTTGTTTGTCACAGTTGTTGTCTGTCTGGTACCACCATGCCATCCAGTCATTTTTAAATGAAAATATCGAAAACAATTTTTTGTGAAAAGGCTAAATTATGGCAATTGTATTTGGTTAAATCTAGAATTGTTTGGATGTTTAGCATCTCAATCAGTTGACAACGTGAAGCCATATCGAAGGACTTGGAGAAAGTCATGTAAGCTTTTATCACCTCCCATCTGGACTATTACAATTCATTAAAAAGTCTTCTGTTCATCTTCATCAACTGGTTTTAAGGAGCATAATTTCTAGCCAAGCACTGCTATCACATAAACCACATAACTGCATGCAGTTAAGTGCACAAATAGTCCAGGAGACCTGCTGTCTTTGCTTTTTTTCTTTTCAACAAATGATGCATTTCCCACGTGGACCTTTGAGACATTCTGAGCACTCTGTGTTAACAAACCCGGTCGCAGAGGAGCTGTTGCTGTACGAGAGGGAAGTTTTGGAAAAGAACAGTTTGACTTTCAGGAATACAAACTAAACTTCCTCTCTGGTGATATCCAGGAAACAGTTTATAGCCCGAATACCTCAAACGACCTGTGGTGTCTCCGCATTTAGGGCCAGTGGGGCCTGGCCTCATCAGATGTCACCTATGTTCACAATAGTCGGTGGGACATGATTTTTCTTTATAGCGTAATATTGTTAAAAGACTGATTCTTTTACCAATGAAATTCTGTTATAAACATTTATGTCTATATATCCAAGTCTGCCAGAAAACTGATAAACTTAGGAAGCTAAATCCTCTTTAGGCGCCTTGATATCGGGGTCGGCCCACCAACGTTTGTTTAAATAATGAACATGTGAAATCGCAGAGAGCATGCCCAGTACGCTCTCAGTAGACAGCCGTGGGGCACAAATCCTCTGGCCCCAAGCTCAGCTCGTCCAATCAAAATGCTGGAATCACACGTTACGTTTACGTTCTGCTGGATAGTGTGCAACTATCTGGTGTTGGTTGGCCTTGCTGGTTCATTGAACAATTGATGCAAATCTTTTCTAGTCAAGAAATTAACATTATTATTATTATTGAAACTTTATTTGTAATTTTAGGTATAAAAAAATAAATTACATTTAGGTAATATAAACTGTCATTTCTGGTGTGTTGGTTTATGCTAATTTATCTGTTTAATTTAAAATCGATCAATGTCAGGTTGTATGCATCAAAAAACAATATATTGCTGCTTAATAGGTGTTGAGTTTCTGTGCCCCACTTAACTTATCATGCCAGAGACGCCACTGCAAACGACACTTTAGAATAAAATATGTGGTATTTGCATCCAGGAGCAGAACACGGTAATATCTTGCTGTTTACCACCATTCTCTGAATTTTCCTGTTTGATTTGCATTTTATGATGATAAACTTTTTAAATTCACAGCAAAACATAAAGCAATCCAATAACTTTGGAGGAGACTGTCATGTGCTTTAAAAGAGAGTTTATGGGAGACACGACTAAAATGATTTTAAATCATATTAGTTTGTGAGTATCGTTTATGAGCACCAACATAAAGCATTTACAGGGTTTTATGACTTGAGCCAAACTATATTCCCCTGGTTTACAGCTTCAGTCTTCAACTCACGTTTCCAAATAAGAAAAATATCAGCAACAGGGAGCAGTTAAGGCACCCGTCCTGCAGAAAACAACAGTAACTGAATGCTTTAAAGGAAGTTGTTATAACAGAAAAAATTGTCCCTCTTAGAATGCCACAATAAATATCTGATGAAATGCATCAACTTCTGAGCTCACGCTCTTTACAGCATTTGTCCTTGAGCCTCTTGATGATTCCATAATGGAAACTCTGCAGAGACATCCATGTAGTGGAAATCCATTTATCTCCCCGAGTGGGATGTCACTTTGGACATCTGAGCCTCTCGTTTAATGTCTTTTTAGCGATAACAGCCGGTTTAAATCCAGGGCTTTCTAGAAAAGCTAAACACAGGTGACAAAGACTGAACACACACACACGGCAAAACAGACACAAAGGCTCACAAGCAAACAACAAGAAAGGCGTCTGATAAGATCTCCCATCCACAACGATTGGTAAAGGCTGTTTGTTGCATCAGGAACACCATGGGAATCAAGGCCCGACTGCTTCTGTCGTTGCATTAGAAGTAAAGTTCAGGTTAGAAAGCAGTTCTGCTATCAGTTGAAAGCATTAAACGACTTTAGAAGAAAACCACAAGCTGAACCTGTGCTGCATCAGAAAAGCACCTCAGTAAGGAGGCTTTAGATTGAACGTCCCCTCTCTGTCAAAATCAAGATGTTTCCATTTATCTCTGCTGAATGTTGAGGAGAGACCTTTCAGTTCAGAGGCGTTATCCTCCAGCTATTTTACTATAATTTTCTGTCGCTGGTAAAATGGGCAAACAAGTCATCAATTTTACCAGAGACAGAACTGCAACGTGTACAAGGAATGGAGGAGAACCCAGATGTCTTCATGGTGTTTTACCTGAGATCCTCTGTTCAGATGAAGGTAGGAGGAGGTCTTCATTCTGCTGTGCTCAGCTGGAGATGAAAACAGAAGAAGAAGCTTTCTTTGCAAACTCAGTTGTTAAAGCTAGGGTCATCAATTTGTCCGGAGGTTTCCCCAAATCCGTTTCTGAAGAACTGCGCACGTGCCAGACCGTCTTTACCTGCTCTTCCGCTTCTCCTCAGGGGAGATCGCGTGAAAAAAAATCTCCCAAATTCACTCTGGTCTTATTTCTTTCTACTGAGGCCTTCCTCTTCTTCTCATAAATGTGCACGCAGTTTGCTTTTTGTGACTCGCAACTAAGTTCAAAATATACAGTGATAGCAGCGAAGCTACGATGAAAGGCTAACACCAAACCTAACCACTGAGCTAACCGCTAAGCTAACTGGATACATAGCTAAGCTAACTGGATACATAAACTGGATGCACGCATTCTGCCGTTGCATGAGCGTGATAACCCTGGAACTGAATACATAATGTATTGACTACTATCAGGATAACAAAAAATTGTTTCTGAACAGGATTATCAACTATAGCTTTAAGGACTGGAGTAAAGCATGGATGTATTTCATGGTTTCTAATACGTATTTCACAATAATCAAGTATTTCACAAATCACCTCTTTCAATAGTTTAGTTTCAGGAGGTGATCAGCCGATCAGTTATATACCTGGTTACAAAATCAATTAGGTTTAAGAAAGCAGATGACAGATTATTTAAAAAAAGACAGCGATATAATGGAAGATGTGTGAAAAACTAAGTACACCCCATTGTTCAACAGCTTGTGGGTGACCCCCCTATAACAGAAACCCTAATTGGATTCAGATATTTGACATTTGCTAATATTTCTTCCTGCTCAGCTTTCTGAAGGCCCCACTACAGCACTTCAATCAGGCTAAGGTCTGGACTTTGACTAGGACATTGCTGCATCTTGATTCTTTTCTTCTTCAGCCCTTCTATTGCTGACTAGCGGCTGTGTTTTAGATCACTGTTCTGTTAATAACCCAGTCTCAACTAAACTTCAGATGAACAGGGCAGATGAACTCACGGTCCTGTGGCTGCACAACTAGCCCAGATCATAATTCCTTTACCACCATGCATACATGGATCTGAGCATTATGGCCAGACATCTCCGCTTTGCTCTCTTCTGTCCAGAGGACATTGTCGCAGAAGTCTCGTCCTTCATGCAGGTGCAGCTTTGCTAACCTAAATCTGGCTGTGATCTTGTTTTAAAAGAGGCTTTTTCCCTTAACCTTTTTTTCAATTGGCCTGTCATGACCTGCTAAGAATAATCTTTCTGTCGCACATGGGTGGACTTCTCTGAGTTAATCGCTGATCTTTTGCCACCCTGGGGTTGCATTGACCAGAGCAGCAAAACTTCAGTTTTAAAGAGGCGATCACACTGATGATAATCAGTTAATCATAAGTTCATCAACAAAGTCTGGCTGCTTTCCTTCAGTTGGAAATCACAATAGAGGATTTAAGCTTCAAGCTGTTTAATATATAATCACTGTATAAAATCTGTTGTGCGTTTTTAGATTTAGGATTTGAATAATTTTACAACCTGGAAAACAGCAAATGGGTTAATGGACTGATATAAAATGTCCTAGGAGTGAATGATAGTGCAATTTATTTTTACAGTGGGTGTAAATATAGTTTTTTTTCTCTTTCTATTGTTGTTCTTTCAGTCATGGTTCAGCATTGATTCTGTTCTGGTTTTCGGAGCATCTCAGAGTGCAAAGCAAATTAAAAAAGAAGAAAAATGACGGGGCTATTCACCCTTAGTCATCTCTGCATGAGCAGTTTAATGAATGCACAGAGTTGTGTTGTTGGATCCATTGATTCTGCTTTACCTTTCCACAGTCCACGCGTATTCAGTTCACCTGATGTCGGCCCAAAAGTAATTTGCTGCCTGTGGCCTTTCCCCGCCTGACCTTTCGGTGATTAATGCACAGCCTGTGGATCTGCGTTAACCTCCTCACACCTCTGCCACTAACTCGGATCGAGCTGCCGAGCTGCTAACGGGCTGACGTTATCAAAGAGGCGCTGGAGCACGAGGGGCCAGGACACGGTGGGCAGAGTGTAATTAATATATATGACAACATATTAAATGTAGAGCACTTGAGTAGTTTAACAGCTCCCTAAAGAATGATTTCCCACCAGGAAAGACACCATTCTTGACTTATTTCTAGCTGTTTTTAATGCTCATGTTACATTGACCTTTTGGGTAATATTCTGATTTAAACGGATAACCTGACTGTCTAAATGCATAGTTCATTTAAAGGCTTGTTTCAGCCAGTGTGGAGCTCTACCATTGTTCTACAAATGTGCTACTTTGTGATAAAAAGATCCTCCTGAGTGCTTTCCAGTTAGCCTTTAGACCACTCTACAGAACTGAGACCGCATTGGTAAAAGTTTTGAACAATGTACATGTTTAACAGCTGGAACTTCTGTCTAGGTTTTACTCAATCTCAGGGCAGGATTTGACCCCTAACATACAGAGTGGTGCTGAACTGGTTCGGCTCTTATTTGGTAGACTAGAATTGCTTTGTCTCTTTAAATCTGGGTGAACAAAATCGAATTGTGGGGTTCCTCAAGGGTTTATTCTTGTGCCACTTTAGTTTAACATCTGTATGTTTCATGTTTCGGATAACCTGTGCCTGCACCAACCTAGGGTTGCTCTTGTTTTCTATAGATAGAGACAAATGAGTCTCAAAAACTTAAGAGACTGCCTTTGAATCAGTATCTGGTTGACACAAACATCTCGTTATAATTATCACCGTTGTTTTGTAATAAGGAAATCAATCTGGAACTGTCCTATGAATACTTAGGCATTATAATTGTCATGTGCTGTCAGAAAGAAAACACATTGAGCTAAACAGACAATAATAATATTACTGACACCTGAGGTCCCTCAGAGGAAGCACAGGAGTTCTTCCTTTGTTTTATGCCCACTAATAATGAGTGATTTGTTGCTCTGCAACACCACGGGTTAGAAAAGTCTTTCCATCATTAAATGAAAACATGCTTCTGATTGTAAGCCACCCAGTCAAAAAACTTTATGGCTCTCCGTCTCATAACATCATGGTATGGGCAGCTGATAGCGTCTCTAACCCTGACCACGATCTGAATCATGAACAGTGACTGCTATTATCAGGTTAAAGGACCAAGTATCCAGTTTAGTGAGCATAAACTGAAAAATGCCATCATAAATCAGTCAGTCCTGAAGTGCTTGGACCACAGTGGAAGGCTATTATCTGCTGACCTTACAAAGTTGCTTCTGGTTATTTGTGTTTGTGATCATCAGTGTTGTGATACTAGACAAACTTCAGACTCGCTCTGACATCAAGGGAACATCATACTGCATCGCATGCAGAACCTAAAAGTTTATTGAAAAACAACTTCTCCAGAGGATTCTCCAAACATGTAAACCCTTGTGTGTCTGAACTTTTTCTCTTGGAAGATATGAGAGGTTAAAGAGATCTCTAATGGTGCGTTCACACCGAACGCGGTTTCAGTGAAATTTCCACCTGCACCGTGTCGGGTTGACTGCTGTGAATTTTATATGTACAAACAGTGACACCAGCGTCATCGCGTCATCAAATGAGCTTCTGTCTGCTTCTCAGGGAGAACCAGAATTTAACGCAGCGAGTCATGGTGCTGCAGTTAACGGGGAGAACCGAACAGCGCCGCTGGCATCCCTGCGGGTCCACCAGGTCCTCCAGATGTGCTCCCAGGAGCTACGGCTGGATCACGGTCACTTCCCACAGTGCTTTTGTATGTCCAGGATCCAAAACTGTCAAGGTTTCTTTATGCTTCATGCACTTAGGTTCCGCATGCAAATGAGATGAGATGTGCAGACCCAACGTCTGCAGTATTTACGCTCCACGCAGCTCTTCCTCTGAAGTAGCACTTTTCTGGTGGACACTAGAGGGCAGTGCTGCGCTCCCATGCTAGGCGTTTTACACCCCACTATACGCAGAAGTAGAAAACTGTTTTTTTTCCCTAACATTTAAGCCTCTTACCTTCTTCCAAGATTGACACACCGATTTCTGTCCAGGAATTGTTAACAATTCATTGATCAAGGTGATCTTTTTGGACCGAATCATTGATATATCTATAGTTACAGAAACAGTGAAAGACCAGCGGTAGAGAGAAGACCAACAGACCAACAGACAGATTCCCTGACCCGCCCAGGGAAGGGTTAGGGTTGCTGGTGAAGATTCTAAGTCATCAAGGTCGTGGTCATTCCAAAAAAAGTAAAAAACAAAACAACTGGACTTGTTTTTCGTAGTTGAAGACGTTTCGCTTCCTCTCCAGGAAGCTTTCTCAATGGGGTACCGCGCACGTGACGTCACCGTCTCAAGAGCAATGCCCCTTTTGCCGCTTAGGTAGGGCATACAGGTAAAGAACGCCCGTAGCAACCAGCTATTACACGCGCAACAGAAACAGCGATATGACCGACTTTGCAGCCGTTAAACTTTCCCAAGACGATGTCCCAGGCACACGGTTTACTGGTCGCACTGTCGAAGAACACACCAACCTTCAGCTCAAACGATGGCTTGAGTGTCGAGGGCTTAAAAAGACTGGAAAACGGGCCGAGTTGATCGAACGGACCGCCGCATTTTCCTGCGCGGCGGTCATGGCTTCATCGGCCGTTTTTTTTGTTTGTAATCACCGTCCAGGGATCGGTATATGTTTAATGTTTGTCTTATTTGAAATGTTTTTGAGTAAGCTATCCTGTTAGCAGGGTATCATGTTAGCGCCTGCTACCATGATAGCCTATATGCTATCATGGTAGCAGGCGCTACTTTATTAACATGTCGGCCACCAAAATACTCTTACCTGTTCACTACTTAATGTCGCTGGAATTGGGTCAGGATGTTCTTCGGTTGGGCCCTTTCCTCCAACAAAATGCTTGCTACATATGTAGGCCGACCGCACCGGTGTACCCAGCGCACACATTTGTCCTTGGCAGTCTCGAAGAAAACATCCTTCATATGCGGCCGATCAGCGTACCTCGAGTCGCTGTTGCACGTTCCATAGCAACAATGTTTAAAAACCATGGTTTTAGATTTGGAAAAAGCAGTCATTTACCGAGTCAAACCAAGGGTAACGCACGTCTCTTTTACAGCGAAACAGCGGCGGACTATGCAAGCTTGTCCTACTGCGTACCACGTGATGTGACGTCATCGTGACGTTACGTTTCTAAAAATAGCTCGCTCGCGGTACGCCATTGAAAAAGTCTGGAGGAATGTGGAGTACCAAGCTTTAATACTCCTGTCCAAACAAAGGCCTTGTAATGGCTTAGATAACATGCAAATCCAAACGAAACAGGTCCACCCCTTAGTAATGGGTGGTCGTTAAAGACATTAAGCCAGCAGATTTAACCGAAACTGGTCCACTCATCTGTAACGAGGAGTCATTAGGGTTGTTGTTGGCTTGTCTTTAAGGAGCGATGTTTTGATCACCCAAATGAGGGTGAGAACTGAGGGGTAGGGTTAGGCCAAGACGCACCTGGCTGGAGACCTCTGATCCTCTTGGGCTGGCCAGGCCAGTTCTGGAGATATGAGGACAAATGTTGAATGGGTTAACAGTCCGTTTTCAAAGCCACCCTCAGACCTCTAAAGAACATTCCTTACCTCATCCCATATAAACATGAATTTCTCTCCTATTTATCAATCAAAATCTCCTAATTTGATTGATAAAAGCTTTGCTGTGAGTGAAGAGAGAACTAATCTGAAGTCTGTACAATGGATGAAAGAAGAACAATTGATCTATTCTTTGAAATCTAAATTATCCATGAACATAAAAAAAACAATGAGCATCAAGCATCTTTAATCAATATTTTATTTATATTTCCCAAGGTGTTTAAGCCTGGAGTGCACAACATCATACTATACACTAGACAGTCAAATGAAAAAATGATCCAGTTTAAACTGTGACTGCTTAAAAACTGTAAAAGGTATCAAAAGGCCACTTCATCCAGATAATGTCTAACTCTCTGTGAATGCTTTAGGCTCTGAACAGTGTTTCTACTATAAAATATAATACATTATAAATACATAAAATCTACTCTTTTTTTTCCTGGGGAAAATTTTCAGTTGAGTGTAATACCTTAATATTACACTAAATTACACTCATTATACTGAATTTATGGCAGTGGGTCAGTGTCCGTTGTTCCCAACAGGGCAACACATTTGGAAGTTTTCCTTTCGTATGTTTTTATTCACAGCTCTGCAGGAAAAACGATCATCCAGAAATCTGACGACAGAAGCTGAAGAATAATTGTATAATGAAGCCAACAGGATAGTAAAAGCACTTCAGGGCTGATCCGATGACTCCCCTTAATAAATCAAGATGAATACTTTATTGCGTAGTTTCTTGTGCCATCTGCTTTTCTTTATAAATTGAGAAATATGGCCGCGGAGCAAAGACTGAGGACAAAGCAGGGATTGATGACTCTTGTCGGCTTGTCAGTAATAATTACAGTTCTTTCTGACTCTAATGAAATGAGGATAATATGAGTCTGCGTGGAAGCAGAAGATTCCTGATCATAGCTCTGGTCTGGTCTGACCAGAGGCGTCTCCGACATGCGTGTGACTGAGATCATGAACTGAGGGAAGTCATCTATCGTCTCTCCCCCGATTTAACGGGACGCAACGAGGCAAAAGTGCAAAGCAAATGAGAGTTATGTGACTCGCCTCATGCATTTAATGCAAGCTGCTTATTTGCTGAGGCTCAATTAGACAGGATTTCAAGTCCCTGTGATCAGCGTGTAATTAGTTTTTTTCCCAATATAATTACACACCATTAAATCAGCTGCGAAATTAGGATCACAGACAGGTGAAAAGGAAAATACTGATCATTTTCTGCAAATAACTGATGTTAAAATAGTGGTGTGTTTGTTATTGTGTGTGTGTGTGTGTGTGGGGGGGGGGGGGAGTCAATTTAACAGATGACAACACAAAGCACTGAATTAACCCCGTTACTGATGTTAAAAGTGAAGTTTCTGCTATGATGTCTTTAAAACTTTTAAACATTTTTTGTTTGGGTTCATAAGTTTACATACAGTGGCAGAGTTTCTAAACTTATGACTGACACATAAACATTCTTCCTACTTAATCTTTATTTTGAGAATGAAATTGACAGATTATTTACATCTATCTGGAAGTTGCAGCATATTTTCTTTTTTCTTTAATCATCTCTGGGCTAAAATGGACTCAACACTGGGGTTAGACGGGTGCCGCCTCGGCATCAGTAGGCAGGATTGGTACAGATCATTTATATTTACACTCCTCTTTTTCATACCCACACAAAACCTGGCAGCAGAACATTGTGAGATATTTTCAACAAAAATGAACACATTTTTTTTGTTATTATCATTATTTTACAAATGGTAATGGTGTAATTTTCCATATCTAGTAAGGAGAGCATTTTTTTTTCTTTCTGTGTGTGTGTCCTGTCTGGCAATGTAACAATATTAATTGTTATCCTAATGCCAAGAGAGACCAACAGATTTTACTTTCACCAGCGGAGCCTTACCGCTTTCGCCATAGTGCTCCGCTTGATTTATACATGCAAGAAGCTTCATTATAATTTATGCAGGGAATATTTCATGTTAAATGGACACTGAAATAAGAAGGTAGAAGAGAAAAAAGGAGAAAAGGTGAAAGAGAAAGAGGAGAGAACAATACAACATCCTCAGTCTGCTTCTTCACCTGCAAAGAGATGTAAAAAGAACAGCAAAACCAGCAGATCAAGTATTAAAGATACAATCAACCAAAGTCTTGATACCATCATTGAAGAATATACAGTATTAATCAATATGACATATATAAAGTGACAGCTGAAGGTAATAATAGGGGTTTACTGTATAGAAGTGAGTTTGTAAGTACCTGGATCAAAGCACCTATTGTGTACGTAAGGTTTATCCATGAGAAAAATGCTTAATAGTGGTTGTGAGGAGCCAAAGACCCCCCACCCAGAGCCCCGAGGCAAAGGCCAGGGGAACCAGAACCCCAGATTCCCAAAGGAAGAGCCTTTGGGAATCTGGAAACAGCAGCAGGGAGAAGACCTTGAAGAGAAAAAAGTTTGAACATATTTGAGGCTGTATGTCTTATTTTCCACCCTGTATCAGTTCAAGAGAATCCAGCGTAAATTCAAACTTGGGCAAAACATTGTGGCTTTTTAAAAAAAAATCATAGCAGTTTCATGGTGCGTAATAATTCCACGCTGGAAAAAGAATGGCTCAAATAAATCATTAAAAGCCCCAAATTAATGTGAGGCTCATGTCTGTGAAGAGTGGAACGAAAGTGTGGCCGCAGGGGAGGATAAACGGTGTTAAGAGAGGAAAAAAACAAACAACAAACAGGACTGAGCTGACCTGAGAGCAGAGCTTCCCCCGAGTGTTTCCAGCAATTTGTTGGGGGTCTGGTAGGAAGAAGGAGGTTAATAAACCACAAACATTGATGGGGGCATGGAGAGCAGCCGCTGGAGCTCAGGAAGGTCCGCGGCCGTGGACACAAACACTTTAAACAGCAGCTGCAGTTAACAAATAAAATAAAATCTCTTTTCCTGAACGTTATTTTTCTGAGCCCAAGGGGAAACGTCTTACACACGTTTCCACAGAAATTTAATAAAATCAAGCGCCTCGTTGGATGTTTTGGGTGAAGGAGTCGTTTTTCCTCTTGCCTACAGAGGAATCAGAGGTTAGCATGACGCCGGCTGTCGCTCAGACGCTGACGTTGTCCTTTCACTCAGGAATCTTTGGTTGTGGGCGTCCTCCAAACAGGGCAAACACTGGAGACCGTAAGGAAAGTCGATGGAAATCAAGTTTGCTGCTTGGCTAACATATCAATGTCCAAATCCAGTTAGGGCCTCTGAGATCCAGCATTTCACTAATCAGGTCCTCCGCTGAGGGTAATCGTTTAATAGGATTCACGTGTTCCACGCCCGCCGTTCGCAGCTTTTTTTTTTTTTTCTCAAAGCCTAAAAGCTACAGTCAGCTTGATCTGAAATATTTTCGTCACGAGATGAGCTGCCTGGATGTCTGCAGTAGCAGCTCAAAGGATGTTTCCTCTCATGAGGCGCTGCAGTCTCCATCAGATGTACATATACAGAGAGAGGAGAAGCCACTTCTCAGTTCCGTCCCAGCGGCACAGCCCGACCGGGAAAATCCACAACTTTTTGTCTGACTTGGTTTAAAAAAGTTTCATGACATTAAATCAATCTGAAGGCAGGCCAGGTCCAGTTCTAGGATGCAAACCTAGAAATCCACCATCCTGTGACGTCGTCATAAGAACATGTCAGCATTAATAAAAATAGGACCTGATTGCCTCTTGGAGATCATTACATATCTGGCCTGCTCCATCTGTGGGTCTAAACTGGTGAAACAGCATTTATCATCTATATGAAGTCGGTGTTAGCACCACGCAAAGCCTTCAGCTGATTCAACATGCTGCAGCAAGACTTATGATGAAAATTAAAAAGAATTTAGAATTCTGCTTCTAACGTATAAAGCCCTTAATGATCAAGCTCCATCATATATCAGAGCTCTGATTACCCCGTATGTTCCTAACAGAGCACTTCGCTCTCAGACTGCAGGTCTGCTGGTGGTTCCTACAGTCTCTAAAAGTAGAATGGGAGGCAGATCCTTTAGCTATCAGGCTCCTCTCCTGTGGAACCAACTCCCAGTTTTAGTCCGTGAGGCAGACACCCCGTCTACTTTTAAGACTAATCTTAAAACTTTCCTTGTTGACAAAGCTTCTATTCAGAGTGGCTCATGTTACCCTGAGCTATCTCTATAGTTATGCTGTGATAGGCTTAGGCTGCTGGAGGACATCAGGGTCTATTTCTCTCACTCTGCTGAGTTCTCCTACTGCTCTCCAATTTGCCTTGTTTGTTACTTTTAACTTTTTGTTCTCTGTCATTTTCTCTTCATAGAAGGTACACCTGGTCTGGCGTTCTGTTAGCTGTGACATCATCAGGGGAGGCAGATCATCCTCTATTACCATCTAACATAGAAAGTACTCCTGGGTCAATGTGAGCTTCTGAGCTTTCTGTGTCTCTGTCTTCTCTAAGCCCCAGTGGGTTGAGGCAGATGAGCGTTCACACTGAGCCTGGTTCTGGTTCTGCTGGAGGTTCTCCTCCCTGTTAAAGGGGAGCTTTCCTCTCCACTGTCGCTTCATGCATGCTCAGTATGAGGGATTGCTGCAAAGCCATCAACAATGCAGACGACTGTCCACTGTGGCTCTACGCTCTTTCAGGAGGAGTGAATGCTGCTTGGAGAGACTTGATGCAACCTGCTGGGT
This sequence comes from Fundulus heteroclitus, assembly GCF_011125445.2. Lineage (NCBI taxonomy): Eukaryota > Metazoa > Chordata > Actinopteri > Cyprinodontiformes > Fundulidae > Fundulus > Fundulus heteroclitus. The sequence goes on from NC_046367.1 coordinate 40,799,680, forward strand.
TTCCTTAGAGAGGAAACTTTCTCACCAACCTGGAGGATCTGATGGAATTTGACTTTGTAAAGTGCCTTTAGACGACATGAGTTGTCAATTGGTGCAATATAAATAAAAGTTTATTAAAGTAAATTGAAAATTGAATATTTCATGCTCTCACAGTGAACCTTAACTCTGCATGCAGATGATGCCTTTACGGAATATGTGTGTAAAGTCATCGTTGGTGTCATGCTAATTTAATTTGCTGTGCTGCCTTTTCTCTTTTGCTCTACGTTCTCCACTTTTTCTCAGATTTTCTTCTATTATCTTTTTCCTTCAATATTAAAGTAAACAGAAGCAGGTTGTGCAACTGTGAGACCTGCACCCTGTGAAGAGTAGAGACCACCGGGGGGGGGGCTGGGGGGCTCAGTTGGTGGAGCAGGTGCACCATGTGCAGGGATTAAAGTCCCGGTTCCCCTGGGTTTGATTCCCCGAGCTTGGGTAATTTGCTGCATTTCTTCCACTTCTCCATCCACCCTCTTTCCTGTTAAGTTCATGTTTAATAAAGGCTGCAAAAAAAAAAAAGAGTAGAGACCACTGAAAAGTATGAAATTGTTTAAATTAACCAAAGCAATGAGTCAAAGGTTTTTTTCCCCTTGAGAACAATTTGTAATTGGTTCATTTAAGTCAATGATCAGCCTTGAATTCAATGTTTGACTGGAAAAAAAGATCAAGAATTCTTTTTTTAAGTCGAGTATTTATTTAAACACTATGAAAAATCACTCCATGATATGAACTATGTTTCCAGTAAGTAAAATAAACAAAATAAATAAAAACTAAAGTTTTGTATAGATGTTTTTTGACTTTCTTATCTACTGCCGTTATTTCACCATAATGGGGCAAAAGGAAGGTTTTTCTGTCTCACTTGATTAATTATTATAACATTTACATCATAAATATGTGTAAATTATACACTAGCTTCTAGAGGAATATGTGCATTCTTAAACCTACAATATTTTAAAAGGAAGTATATGTCTGAACTTTGCCTGTGGGCAACATTTTACGATTGTGGGACAACCACTTAAAATGAAGATCTCAAAGAGTCCTAATCTGCTTTTGATGTCTGCAAACTCTGCAATGAAGATAAATGTCATGTTGGTTGCATATATAGTCCTATATACTACACACCATATACATCTATTACTGGGAACTCTTCTTAAATTCTCCATAGGTTTTCCTTCATTTACTATTAAAGTATGCACAAAATAACACTTTAAAATAGACCGTCTGTTTACACACTGTAAATAGACTCCAAACAAATGCACTAGGTGTAAAACTCCAGCACAGACTCAAGAGGAAAGCAAAAGAGAGTAAAGCAATTTTATTTATATAGAACCATTCATACACAATGTGATCCAACGAGCTTTACAGAACATTAAAAGGTGGACAGAAAGAAAACAGCATAAAAATAATGCACAAAAGAAACAAACGTGTCAAACAGTTCATTCGTCAGATTTTTTGATCAAACGCAGCTGTGAATAAAAATGTTTTCACTATTTAGTGCTTTATGGACCAATAGCAGTGTAAAAACTATCATTTAGCAAACATAGAACCTATGCATTAAAAATGGGTTCTGTTATACTGTACTCTTTTTCCAGTACTCTTTTTGTCACCTTTTCTTCTCTTTAGCATTTTGTCTCATCTATTTGCCCTTCCTGTCTTTCCCTCTTACCTCTCCGCTTTTGTCTCTTTTCAACATGAAATAGTCCCAGATTAATATCTAATAAACATTTTGCTTAGATCAAGAGAAGCACTATGGCAAAAGCGGCAATGCTCCACTTGTGAAAGTAAAGCTGTTGTCCTCTCTTTGGCATTAAGAAAGCAATTCTTAGTGCTGCACTGCACACATAAAAAAACAGGTTCTGATAAGATCCATTTCCTGGTTTTGGTCAGAACCCGAGCATCAGCATTATGGATGAGCTGCAGCTGCCTGATTGATTTGTAACATGAATCAGTAAAGACTTTGTTGCATCTATCTAACCTATTGAAAAAAAGACAGGGACCAGTTTTCCAGTTTCCTGTTTTGACAAGAAAAACTCTTTATTCTGGCTTTATTCTGTTTTAAGGTAACTGTCATGTTCTGGATCTCCTCTTCTTGCCTTGCCTCCGTCGGACATTTCATTGGCTTCGGTTTTCTGGACACACCCTGGACTGTTTCTCGACCATGAACCTTGCCGAGACCCACCGGACCTGTCTGCACATCATCTGCCTCACCGTGTGTGACCCTGGCCTGCCTCAAGGACCAACCAGTCTCAGCCCTTACTGCTGTTCTCCTCCCGCTGTGAGCAGACACCGCCCAACCTCACCAGACTCCTGCAGAGGTTTTGCCCTCCTTCACCAGGTTCTCTAGGGTTTCTTTTTTTAAAATAATAAACCTTTTAAAGCGCAACATCACATCTGGCTGGATATCGGCTTCTCTGTCAGTCTGGGCACAACAACTTCAGCTGATTTAGACACAGACTTTGTGTTTTTTTTATTTAGATCCAAGTACAAAACCCATCCAAACTACACTGACATATGAACACATTGACACAGTGAGTGTAGTGGATTAGGGTCCATCAACATACATAGATATGGATATAGATATATCTAAACCACAGTACCAGACAATCGCACCAATGTCTTCATTTTGTGGCAAACGCAGCGCTTAGAAACATTAAATGCTGTCATGCTAGTTAGCATCTGCATGTCGGCCAATAATAAACATGCCTAGGCTGATGGGTAAACAGTCCTTTAGACAAAATGTACTTTTTAGACCCACTTGGGTTGACTAAATACACCTGGGATCAGCAAGACCAGCTGGGGATCTATGTAGATCTTGGCTACAGCTGGTGTTAAGAAAATCAGCAACAGCTCCAGAACCCATATGGGTCTCACTTTTTTCAAAGGGTGTCTTGTGTCACACATGCAGGCAATCACCATGGTTCTCTTATGGAACATGTCAGTCCCATCTTAGGGGTTTTATTCCACCCTTTTCATTCCCTTATGGGCCCCAGATGTACGGCAAATGTTAGTTGGGGAAATGGAATGAACTCTCCAAAAGGAATTTTTCTTTGTTTCCTGAAAAAAATAAAATGTTTTTCATTATTACAATTTGCTGCTCCTTCGCCTGTAAGTAGATAAAAACGTGGAGAAGTTTCTCCAGAATCTGAGTGGGAAAGATTTCTCTAAAGTATGTAAATGAAGACCTTTCTGATGCATCAGCATGAAGCAACTTTTCCCTCATATCGATTCCCGACTTTGACAGAACCACCCGGATCTCCTCCTGTTGGTTCTGTGGGAGGAACACCAGCTTAATGTGGGGAACCGCTGTTCCATATGGATGACTATGATCTGGCAGGTCAGTGGTCAGCATTTTCTTTATTTAAATAAACAATTCCTTCCCTTCCTATCTAAAATACTCTCATTTCTACACAAAAGTCTGTTTTGCAAGACAAAAAAGATCAGGCATTATGACCTTAATTGAAGGAAAAAGTTCACTTTGAAAATGTTGCAAAAGGGGAAAAGCATCATATTTTACCAGAAATAACCCGAGTTAAGCAGGCGCTCTGAAAACATCTCCTTTTTGGGATTCTGGGGTGTCAGCAGGATACCCACCTCTGCCTGGAACGGCTGCTTTTATATCTCTGAAGCTTCATGAGCGCTGATGAACACCTGAGTGCCAATGAGGCCAAATTCCCTTCGGCGCTCCAGCAGGGATGACAGCGCCATGACAGCTAACAGAGCCAGGCGTCTGCGCCTTGTTGTTTTTCTTCCACCTCTCCCCCACAGTGAAAACTGAGAGAGTTTGTATTAAAATGTTAATCTGTCACTGAAAATAATACACCTGTCTGCTCAAAGTGCAAAGGTACACACAGCAGGATTAGAAACATCATAAAAATCTTGTCAAAAATGTCGAGCAGCTTTAAATCCGACCCCAATATGCACAATATTCAGCCACATGCAGGGTTTGTGGGTAGACTGTGTGTGGAAATAAAGCAAAAAGAGCATCTTTCTGCAGAATGATGATTCAGCTTCAGTGAAAAAGCAATTATCCCAGAATGAGAGAAATCCTAACCTCTTGCTGCTTGCATTTGTCCCCGTTATCTGTTCAAATATTATTATTAATTAGAGCTATAGTTGGTAATCCTGTTTGGAAATACTTTCTGTTATACTGGGTGAAATGATCCTTCCATCCTGACAGTAGCAAATACCTTATGCATTCAGAAAAGGGAACGATAAAAACTTGCTATGTGTGAGAGCTGCAGGCCTGTAGCTAATCCCTGCCGTTCGGCCCAAATAGCAGGGATTGTTCAGAGTTTTGGTCCTGCCCACATCCCCCTCTTTCCCTCCAGTTCTGGGGGAATCTTCTTATCTATTGCTTGTCCCTCATGTCATTATTCTGACGCGCTCACGTAACGCCAGTGTGCGTGCTTGTTCCTTATTAGCTTCCACAGGCTGGCTGCACATGCGCACTTCTACTGTTTATGTATCTGGTTAGCTTAGCAGCTAAGTTAGCAGTTAGCTTAGCGGTTAGCCGTTCATTGTTGCTCCGCTGCTCTCACCGTATACTTTGAAAATGGCAGAGAGTCACAAGAAGCAAAAATTGATGAGAAAAAGAGGAAAAATTGATGAGAAAAAGAGGAAGGCCTCAGAAGAAACAAACACGACCAGAGTGGATTTGGGAGACTCTTTCTTAAGCGATCCTCCTGAGGAGAGGAAGAACAGGCGAGACAGTGTTTTACATGCGCAGTTATTCAAAAAGGGACTCTGCAACCATGTTTGTTTTCACCCACTGTGCTCTGCTCTGCTGATTGGTGTGCTGGCACGACCTGCGCTGACCTCGTTAGCCTGCGTGAGTTTCACCTGTGACTCCACCTATTTATACCTGACTCTTACAGCCCGTCTCTGCCAGATTCTTGACAGCCATTGTGTAAATAAACCAGCGGGGGGGTCCTGATTGCCTTGCCAAGTTGTGACCTGGTTTCGTGTGTGGATTTCCTTGCCCTGGTCAGATTGTCCAATTGGCCTCGGATTCAGGATATATACCTTCTGCTCTGCCTCTTAACCAAGCCCTTTGCCTGGACCTCTGCTTCATGGTTCTGACCTTTGTCTGGGTTCTGGATTTCCCTCTGCTGAGCTCAAAGTCTGCTCGGGTTGAACTTTTCACCTGTGCTGCCTGTATTTTTCATCCAAGCGCTATGTTGAAGCCCTCAGATCCACTGATCTTGTACAAACTCCTGGACACAGAGGTTAGTGGCTGATTCAGTGCACTTTTGCTTCCACTGAGTTTATCACATCCACTAACCTCTTACCTTCGCAGCGGTTCCTGTGTGGCAGTTACCTGACTTTGATTATTTTAATAAATAATTGTTTTACCACTCCTGTTGTCTGGCTGAATAATTGGGTCCTCAGACTGAGCGTTACAAAAAAGTGGAGAATTGGCGTGTAAATAAATCCAAAGTCTGGACTTGTGTGGTATGGGAAATTTTTAATTAGCCTTAATTAAACTGCAGGACCTTTTGGATCCTGGGCCTTGAAAACTGAACCAAAATCAGCATTTTAAATGTGACCTTAGAGTGAGATAAGATTAAGAAAATAGTTTTCATTGTCTAATGAAATCTGAGGTCATGAAGAAACTCGGAACCATTTATGGTACATTTTGTTGTGTCACGGACTTGTTAAACATGGCTGCCAGATTGGTTTTCAACACATGGTTGGATTCATGATTTTTTTTATGTTTTTATGCTAAAATAACATTGGTAGCCAGGCTGTTCAGCTCTCACTAGATATGTAACAAGATCTAGAATATTTGTTTATTAATGAGAAGCTTCTCATGATATCAAGGTCATCAGAGGTCCCGATCAGCTCTAACCTTAAAAAAGCTATTCCAGAGTTTTTCAGGGGGTCCTGGAGACTGCTTAAACTTCTCATTCCATTTTTTTCTGTTTATCCGGCAACAGGTCCAGGAGGAAAGCAGACATCTTCTCCCAAGTAGCACTTTCCAGCTCATTCTGGGGGGATTCTGGGCCAGAATCCACCACAGGGTCACTCTGAGCCCTGGGCTCTCTTCCCAGTGGGACCTGATGGGAAAATGTGAAACAGGGAAGTGCCCAGGAGGCATCCTGATCAGACGCCAGAAGCTCTCTCGACTCTTTTGATGTAGCACGGGAAGTGGCTCTGCTTTGAGCGCTCCCTGGAAGATGAACTCCTCTCCCTCTAAGGCACCTTAACATTCCCGCTGCTTGTATTCAGAATCTCTTTTTTTTTGGTCGTGATCATTAACCGGTGAGGATAGCTGAGGGTGTGAAAGTAAACAGATGAATGAACTGAGGGCTTTGCTTCTTGACTCAGCTCTTTTAAAAGCCTCGTAAACGCCAGCCTCGAACCAGCCTCCAGTGCTGAGGGAGGAATGTAACTTTTCAGCAAAGCAAACAGTTTACATCATCATATCCATAATTATACTTTTCAAACAATTTGACATCTTAGTAGATTCCACATGTCAGTGTTTAGATGGAGTGTGTAATTACTGAAGTAAAGTTAGAATTAAGCATATTGTTTTGAGCAGAAATTCTGGAAAAAACGCCCTGAGCCCGCGTTGCATGGCGTTTGCATGTTCTTCCTATGGGTTTTGTTCTCCTGCTTTCTCCCGAAGTCCAAAAACATGATTGTTGGCTTAATTGGTCTCCCTAAATTAACCGTACAGGAGAGAGTGATTGAGTGCTTTGTTGTCTATGTGTTATCCTGTGATGGACCGGACATTTCCAGGGTGGACCCCTGCTTCTCGCCCAATTACAGCTCGGCATGGACAAGCAGGTCAAGATGATGAATATTATTGATTCTTTAACACACAGTTTGAGATTTGTGAATGTACTTTGTGAAAACAGAAAGATTGGGTTGGATAATTTTTTCTAAATGAGTCTTTCGTGTGTCGTCATGTCTCGGAGCTGGGGACGTATCAGTACAACAGTCTAAGTTATTTCCATACCCCAAAACAAAACCGGTGCACGAAACACCAGTTCTGAAAACGCAGGTTCTCCAAAAATGTCTTTAAAATCTGCTGGAGGGGCTTAGTGATGGCGTCTAGCCTTTCAAGTTTCTGCTCTCTTGTTCTTCATCTCAGTTTCACTCGCTGCCATGTTTCATCGTCCTCCATGTACCCGGGCAGCACAGAGAGCTGTCTGCTCCGGTCTAAATTACTTCTCTCAGACGTCCTGGATGTGTGCCGCCTGGCGCTTTGACCTTGGGAAACATTCACTCTGCACCAAGACATAATCTGTCAGTGTTGATGGCGGCTGCAGGCGGAGGAAATGAGTAGTTTTCTTGTACCTGCCTGCTGCGTTGTTTAATGCACGAACACACCTCATATGAGGTGACGTGAAAAATGCTTCGCTCATGTTATTAACACAGAGATTTCCATGCATCACACTTGGCCCGGAAGCTGTGGAAACCCTGGAGAAATGTTGAAAGTTCCTCATATGTCTCATTTTAAGGCAGCTGACAGCTGAATCCACCTTTAACATAGAGACGATGCTTTTTATTCCACTTTCATTGCATTTAAATGGAACATCATCCTTTTTATCTGTAAAATGTGCCCCGGCATGCCTTTTACCAATCTCATTAAATATCCAGCAGTAAAGCGGTCATGTTAATTAAATGTTGAAAGAAGATAGATAACAGATAATGGAGACTAAAACCATTTTCAGCAGCCATGGACTGAAAAGCAAAATCTTCTGCATCAAACTGATGAAGGTAGGTTGCTTGGGTCCACAGAAGTCCTTCCTGTGTTTTCTTCTATGAAGACAAAGGGTTTGACTGCATGGGTCCGTGTTATGCTTCAGGTATCTTGGCGTCTCAAAGTCAAGCAGAAGACGTCTTGCTTTCTTTTAAAAAAGGCCAAAAAAGAAGAGAGAAAGTGCTTCTAAACACAGTCAATGGCACACGATGGAGTAGATAGGAAATATTTAAAACACTTTTATGTTCAATGGAAATTTAAGTCAATACTGACCAATCTTTACATCCAGGCATTGTCTGCTCTAGCAAGCATTTCTGCTCTGTTTGAAAAGCTGGTTCAACGTCTACCAATACCTAAGCTTATCTCATTGTGAAATTAAGTTAGGAAAAAGGAGAAAAAAGCAGAGAGGTGAGAATGGAAAAAGTTAAGCCCAAAATCATTCACACCCCAGCTAATTTCAGCTTTTACATTTTCTCTATTCAACCAACTAGTTATAATAATAATACATTTAATTTATACTGCACTTTCCATCAAAAGATCTCAAAGTACTACAGATAAAAAAGCATAAAAAAATAAATTTAAAAAGCTATTTTAGGTGTTAGGGAGGTGTCAGGAAGGGTATTCCACAGATGCGGGGCAGCAGCACAAAATGCCCTATCTCCCATTGTCCTGAGTCTAGTTTGGAGGAATCAAGGCTTCAAACCTAGGAACCCCGGACCAACCTCTAAGCACGGTGGTGGCAGCAACATGATGTGGGGCTGTTTTCTTTTTTCCAGCCAGCGATGCTGATGAACACCGTCACTGAAGAATGCAAACCACCTCCAAAATAGTTGCCTGAAATCAACAATTAGACAAACACAGTTGCTTCCTAAAGGCAATAGTCTCTGAAAATCATTAAAAGATGAAAAGTGAAATAAAATCTGCAGCAAAGATCAACTCTAGACTTTAATTTAGTCCTGATATCTGCTGTCTTTTCTATGTTGTTTTGTCTTTTCAGAACTCCTTGTTTCCCACGTTTGGTCCATTTTTCCAAGAGGTTCTCTGCTTATGTTTGACTGACAGGTTGTAGATAACGTACCTTCCATCTACCTGCTCTCATTTCTTTCATTTTACAATGAAAGATGTTTGCTTTAGTGTCCAATTTGTGAGACTATTTCAGTCCTGACCTTCCGCTGCAACAAAGGCGACAAGAGATGAAGATAAAGCGTAAAACGTCTTAAATTGAATTCTCATTTTAAGAAGAGGGACATGTTTGCACGCGCAGCAGTGATTGAATCTGTGATCCTTGTTCCAGTCATCCAGGCAACAGTGAAGGAGCAGCATGAATAAGTGGCTCAAACCAGCAGAAAGATCGTTGACTGTTTTAAGCTGAGACGCAACAATCAGTCAGAGGAGTGCCGTCTGCAGGAGGAGCGTGGAGACGTCCTGCTGCTCCAGGCAGGAGGTCGTAAAGGTTGAAGGCAACTGTGAGAACTGAGGGGGAAAATATATTGTAGGTTTCATCTTTCAGAGTGATACAGAAGCCCTTATATGGTCCAATCTGCAGGATGTAGGTCTACAGTCTGATTATTATTTAACCAGCTTTACTTTAACACTAAAAGAGCTTTCATTTATTTGGCCTAAACGGGATGTGTGGCTTATAATGCTCTTGATATTGTTGCCTATGGCTGCAGGCTAAGGCTTTTATAAACATGCTGTAGAAGGTGCTGCATGATGTATGAAGGGAACATCTGTTCCTGCATCACAGAGGAGACGTTGGAGCTCTTTTATAAAAAAAAACTCAACATGGTTTTCACATTCGGAGCGGCTTCATATTCCTCCTTATTTCCAGAAAGCCGTGCCTTGGTTTCTCTCCAGGAATCAGGGGCAATTTTCTGTGTCCCTGTGGTTGCTGAGTGATAAATTGTCCATTCTTCAATAACAGCAATCTCCTCACACAGCAGGTATTCTCCTTTCCACGCTGGCAGCACCAGAAATGCTGCCGTCCACTGAGGGAGGATTTTTAACCTCTAAACGGAGAAGAAGACGGTTACTGGAGGAATGAGGTGTCACGATAATTCAGGAGCAAACCTTCAAAGACATGTCACGAACTTTTGACAACATTCAACATGTGGGCAATAAAAGGGTAATAAATAAATGATCTGTTTGATTTAATCATTCATTTAGAGCAACATTTTCATCTTTGCATCAATCTTCAGATATCTGAGATCATGTTCATGAGGTAATGGATCTGTGAGAGATCACAGGACATTCCCAGGTAGGAATGAAGCTAACTTCTCCAGCAGGTTCTTTCTCTGGTTGGTTGTTCCCATAAGTCCTCCAAAAGGAAGTGTTCAGGAGGTACCCTGATCGGATGCTGCCTCCTGTCACTAATGTCATGGAGAGAAGGCCCGTTTCATCTGATTGTTCTTTCAGCCATGTTCCCTAAAGGAGGATGGGATTGTTGAAGGGTCCTGTAAATCCACAGCTTTGTCTTTTAGCTCAGCAACACCCACGTCCCTGCAGCAAAAATCCTGATCAGTCACTAAAAAGAACGCGATCAAATCCCTGACCATGCAACAGCCCAGTGCTCACCAAACATGGGACATCCATGCACATGTTTTATGGCAACTTCAGATCTGTCAGTCAGTGTCCCTGTTCAGCCCAGAAAAATACCAAAGAAACAGGACTTTGGTCCAGAATTAAACTAAACTAAGAAGTTAAAGTTGTGCTTATTTAGTCCCCCAGTAGCTGTTCCACCATATTAAACATCGCTTGATCTTTGCTTGGACAGAAGAACATGTCCTCTGCTGGGTGGGCTGTGGCTGCAGGACCACTTGGTCAATGTGAGTCTGTGTCGCTGTGTCCAAGTGGCAAATGTAACAGAACCATGTAACAGAACGCTTGGTGTGCTGTTACACCTGCTGCATTAACGCCGCTGATCCGGTTCTACCGCAGAACAGACGTTCCTGCTGATTTTCTTTCTTTGCAAAAACCTCTGATCCACATGGGTGACAAATAAATCATATAATCTGTGACAGGATAAATGGTGTTACTATCAAGTGAGCTGTGTTTATACATCATGTCACACAAAGGATTATGGGATTAATCATAGCTCCCTTAGCACCGGTAAGTGACATCGCGAGCTTCCTATGCTAAAGGAGACATGAGAGGAAGCATACAGGCTCATTTTCCTAACTTGTTCTCTACTCAAGGCACTATTAGGACATTACTTATCATAACGACTGCTGACGCACTTCCGCTTTGGGTGAAGAGTCCTTGCCCAAAAGACGTTTTTGGATGCAGCCAGGACTCTGGCTGCATCCATTCACCTTCTCTGAACCAGACATAAAGGGCAGGAAGTTGTCCTCAAGCAAGAGGCCAGGAGGAAAAGTGTGCTTTTCGTGATCCTTCTCCTTCCTTGAGGGGATAATGAACAATGAGACAGAAAAGGTTGATTGTCTAAGCTGCATCTGCGAAAATGGAAGCGTTGTTGAGCCAGAAGGCCTATGCTTCTTCTCTGCGTTACATTTCTCCCACTGAAGTGGACCAAAAAGAGGCAAAAGCTTTTGAGCGCTGGTGCCAGCTTAAAGGTATATAGCCACATATTATGCTTATTAAAAAAAACATAACCCGTTTTATCATGATAAAATATGGTTATATACACCAAACCTCCATCTTGATAGTGTTTTGATGGTCCTTTTTGAGCCGAAAAATAAGTTGCTCCCTTGTGCAATAAACAAATATAAATAGACGTGGCGACATCTAGCGACAGTATCGCAGAACTGTCATAATGCTGGTTTGCTTAATTTATAAATCACTTGTAAATAATGCCGGACTGAGCCTGATCCTCTGCAATGCCTCACAATAAAGTGGCAGCTCGGCGTGATCGAGGACCAACCGTTATTAATTAAATACACTAATTTACAGCAACTTTAAGAGCCTCATATCAGAACATTTACTCACATCCATCAACTCTGCTGTCATATCTGAGCCTCGGCAAGTTTATAGGTTCATACTGTATTCCCAGCGACGTATATTTTATATATATATATATATATATATATATATATATATATATATATATATATATATAAAACTTGGACGCTTTTTCATTGTTTCGCTGGGAGATGCTAATAACTATTAGCCGCTTCCTTGTTTTATCCCCTGCTGTGCATGCCCAGTACATACTTCCTTTAATTTTGTAAATAACGAAAGGCTTTATTTACTAACAAATTGAGCAAAAACAAAGTATAAAACACCAAAATAACAACTAATATGCCAGCAGGACATGATAATCTTTCATAAAAATTTATTTTGAATGCAAGCTGAGTGAGCTACTGGCTGAAAGGAGTTAAACTTGTAGCCGTCTCCTTTAGGTGGGTCCCATACAGGGAACTCACTCGTTATGTTTACATGCACAAAATTTCATGATGGGAATGAAATGTATTCGAATTAAGAACCCCAAAATAATCCGATTTCTATAGGCTCACAATCAATTAATATGATCAAAATGTGTGTTTATACACACCTGGCTTTATTCAGAACAGAACCACTCTGACATGCACAGGTATCAAATTCCCCTAAAAACACACAGAACACAGAAGTTCCTTCTTTTGCTGAACAACAAACTTTAAACAAAGCCGCATCATATGAGTTATTTTATCTGCCGAGCGCCCAGGTTGGACTTTCACCAGGTTCTAATTATGGTTGAGTCGTAACTGAATTAATAATAATTTAGAGCTCTTTTAATGTTTGGAATAGAAAGTATGTATCGGGAACCCCGACAGTTTTTCTTCCTGACACATTTCCGCCGCTCTCCAACGCATAAATGTGTCACTTTTATGTCGGGCGCATGTGCCCTCGGGTCAGTTTGCCACACTTGGAATAATTTGAGCCTGACAAGCGTTTATATGTGCCTTGATCGGATTATCAATCGGCATAAACCACCCTGCTCCAATTGAGCTTAATCCATTCACAATATTTGGCTTGTTTAATTTCCGCATTTTTATTCCGATCGTCCCTTTATTAGGCGCCCGCCATGGCGGAGTCTTCTACTATGCACCCAACAAGGGGTTTCTTTTAATATTATTCAATTTTATTCTTCCGTCACCGTTAATACAGCCCGAACCGTAGGGTCTACCCCCACAAACTATATATCAAAACGTGTGTCTTTTAACACTTGTATCAAACCTCTGCTTAAGAAGAACCTCTAAAAGCATTTGATTTAAAATCCCCAAGCAATAAAAGCCTACAACCAAGGATGATTTTTAAGGGAGCAAACATATTTGAAATGAGCAGCATTCTTTCTCAAGACCTTACATTTTCCTTTTCAGCGCATACAGATGGGTGGGCGCCTTATTAAATTTCTTCTGAAATTTTCTAGTTCTGATTACTTTTGTCCATATAAAAGTAGCTACTGTCAACACAGGCCCTCTTGGTATCTTTCCTCCCTGAAACAACTAATGTGGGTTTACCTTAACATTTGCACATGTTGCTGGTTACTAGGATGTAGATGTTTTTTTTCTTTCTAGGTTTTCCGTCATGCGGAAGGAGATGCGTGCTGGACCCCAAACCGGCTGGAGGGACTCCCAGTATTCTTTGGCCAACAGAACCGCTCTGGATAAACTGGGCGATGGGCCCACAGGACCCTGCTTTGCCTCTTGCTGTCAGAACCTGACCCATTTCTCTTCACGTATTGTCTTTCTCACTCTGGTGTTACTGTAGTTTCCTCAGTAAATTGTTCCCTTCACCTAATACTGTATATACCTCACAGAGGATGCAGCTGAAGTAGTCCTGAGTTTAAGTCTACCCCTCAATTTATTTATTTTTGGCTGCAACACTGGCTCATTAATAAGCAGCAGTCAGTACTTTATGTCTATAAAATTTACAACAACAGCAAATTAGTCTGAGAGAGAAGATAACATAGGTCATTACTGACTTTATGGGCGTCATTGTTCCATCAGACGACTTCAGTGACAATTTATAACCCAACAGATGATATAAATCGTTGTAAAAATATCAAATAATTTAGTCAGTCTTCCAGTAGCAAACACCTTTTGGCCAGTTATGCACAGGGCTGCTTGTATGAGCATTTCCTTCTTATATCCCATAAAAATGCAGGTTTAATTCCCACCAACAGCTCACAGGCTGAAATGTTGCTGGTCAAAACAACAAACTAAGTTTTGCTCTCTACTGTATTTTTTAACACTGACAGTATGTTCTCACTGCAGCTGAAGGGAACACAGCCATCAAACCCTTAAAGTTTTTTTTTTTCTGACCAGTTTTCTTATCTGTTTTTCATTTATTGTATGGAAAGATTTTCCTTTGCCTCTTTCTCTGTTTCCTCTTAATTATTTTCCTATCTGGGAACTTTTAATCTACTTTCAGTGAAAATACTTTCTACTAAACTTCATCTTTAATCGTGTAATTTGGTGAGAGGCATGAGAAGATATTAATGTTTTTACTTTCTTTGGTTATTTCTTTTTTCTACTATTGCTTTCCTTCCTTCCTTCCTTTAGTTGTTCCAGTGAAACAATGAAACAAAAGACGTTATTCTAGTTATAGCTTTAGAAAAGTTGGACACAATTACTTTAGATCAGAAATCCCCAAGGATATATTTAGATTATTTCTTATTATGAATAGAAATGTATTCATAGAAGTCTAATAAAGGATTAATTGTTGTTCTGTTCATGTACAGCATTTTGAATCATCTTGTAACTAAACGTGTTATATAAATAAACTTGCCTTGTCTTCCTTCCTTGATTATGCACGAGGCGGGAAAGGGGGGGGGGGGGGTTCAGAGTAGAAAATATGAAGAAACACTCAGAATTCCTCATTTTCACATTTAAATTATTACCATTAGAATTTTTGAACGTCTTACTCAAAGCTTTGATTTGTGTGTTTAGGGCCTGAGATCAGTGCCCTGACAGGGATGGTTGTAAAGTTATTGTCGTGGGTAAGGGTTTGTGGCTTAAGTTTGGTTCCATATTTATTTTTGTTTGTTTATTTATGTTTATTTCCACTGAGAATTGTATTTCCTGTTGTTTTTTAATTAAGTAATAATGATGTTTTTTCATTCTCCACATTTCTAACTGGCTCCCCGTCAGTGTTTCCACCTGCGTGTGGTCAGAGCAGTTTTTGAACCATTAGTCTTGTCATGTTCTGTGTTAAAAATTAAAATGTTTCAGTTTCTTAAGGGAAAAGATGTATATTCACATGAACGGTTTAAATCACTTAATTGTCCCTGTCGTCTGGTTCATTCTGTCCGCTTTATTTTACTCAGTCACAGCATGCAGGAATATTTTTTGATGATTTATGTCATAAAATCATAGAATAAAAAAACCTGAGTCAACGTTGTCTTTAGATGGATCAGATATGCTGTTACATTAAAATGTATTAAATCTCTGTAAATAATATTCATTGTCTTCTGAAGACATCCAAGCAGGAATGTGTGTTTGTGGCTCTTCACATGACATCTCTAAATACTTGATGGGTCCAGAAGGACCTCTTAGGGTCGATGATAAAATCCTCGTGGGTCGACTGTTACGGTGAAACCCTTTACTATAAAAATATCTCCACTTTGTTTTTCCCCATAGAAAGCACATCTGGCTCAGTGCCTCTTTCCTGGATGGGACGAGTTTTTGACTGAATTAATTAATTAATTAATTAATAGCTTATTTCAGATACATACGTACACCTCTGAAAAATAAACAAAATCACCACAGACAGAACATTTTGCAATCAGTATCTGAAAAAGGAATAGGCTGAAGCACACGGCTTATTAACGCCTATCCCATTAAAAAAAGTAATAACCAAGAATATCATTACTAAAAAAGAAAATAGATGAATATCACAGTTATTTAATGAACATGTAATCTTTAACTATATTACAGTCAAATCACCTGAGAACAAAAGCATGCATTATTTTGCATTTTAACATTTTCTTATGCCGTGACAGCAAAGTACAGAATTTAAGGCCATTCCAAAACTTAACACCAAAAACTGACACATATCCATATTTTATATTAGTCCTTACTTTACATATTTAAAAAATAAGTAATCCCATTAAATTATATTGTCCTTTTCTGAATTTAAATAGATGTTGAATACAAATAGGAAGACATTCATGTATTACTTGTAAAAGCAATAATTTTTGCTATAATCACTTTTATACATTCTCGTAAATCTTGTTTTTCGCGGCTACACAGTGGCACAGTTGGCATCCCTGTTGCAGTGAAGAGAAACTTTCCTGGGTTTGAATCACAGCCTGGTCTTTCTTCATGTTGTCTCCAGTCTAGAAACAAGTTTTAGGTGATTTAAACTTTCTACCTATGACCGCAGCAGACAGGCATGATGATCCATTTTCACAGTCAAAGGGCTTCACCGTATGGGTCGACCCACAATGGATGGATGGTTGTGTTCCTGTGTCATTGAAAGTACCCCTGGCCCCGTGTGTCTCTCTCTTAGATGGAACGATTGACTGAGTGTATGTTACTATTAATGTGCTGCACCAGCTATCTTGTTTTTTATTATTTTCTCTCTGTTTAAATCATCATGGATGTTGTGTCTGGTTGCTTCGGAGGAGGAGTTGCTGCAAAGCTCTAAACTGGATGAAAACATCTGGACTGGACTATAAGGTTGATTGGTCTGTGGCTTCTTCAAGGCACCGTATGATCAGAATAGGTCAGAATGAACTGGATTCATTATATTTAAAGTTGGAGGAAACAGCCTCCGGTGTCATTAAAACATCCTGTATTGTATCTGAACTACACTGAAAATGAGCTGTTCCTGTCTGTCCTCTGGAGTATGTTGTTGTATAATCACTCTCAGTGAAATAGATTATTCGCCCAGAAGGATCTGTTTGGAACCAGTGTTCCCCCCCCCGTGTGTTTTTCCAGGGAACTTCTCCCTTCCGGCTGTGAAAGGAACGCAGTGCGGCGCGATGGAAGTTGTCCCCACGCACACGGCGGGCGGTTCCTGCAGAGCGCCATCACACCTGCTGCCCGGGGCGGGGGGGGGGGGGGGGGGGGGGGGGCTCGCATCTGATGCCCCACCAGCTGCTGCAGCATGTGTCAGCTTCAAGATCCCGCAGGAGGACGTCTGCTCTGAGGGGTTGGAGATTAGAGGAACAATAAAACAATGAGATGCAGAAGTTATTCTGGAGCATGTAACATGCTGTAAACAGATCTCCAGAGTTACTGTTACAGGGTCCCTGTATGAGACCAGTGTAAATTTAACCTTTAACACAAACTGTTAAACTGAAATCAGATGCAGTTTTTTTTTCTATTTTGTTTCCAGAAATTTAAAATTTGCACCAAATTCTGGGACCACCGACTGTCCTGATTGTAGGAGGCGCTGTTTCTTCACCTTCATTGGAGCAAAGTGTTTCTCAGGAAGGCTTCAGAAACAGGACGTTCCTGTGGATGTCCTCAGATCCTGTCGGATGGACATCCAGCCCGATGTGTCTCCAGGCAACGCGTCGGGTTGCTGTGAGCCCTGTAAGCAACGCAGAGCATCACTTTGTGCCCAAACGAGCAGAGACGGTCAATTAAAGGCAGAAGGCAGGTTGCTGTGATTCAGACCTGAGCCTTCAAGGACACATGAAGACAGTCCCAAAGTCAGCCTCCTGTCACCTGAGGAACATTTCCAGGATAAAAGAACCGATGTCCCAACCAGATCTAGAGAAACTCATCTATACTTTTATCTTTAGTCGCATTGATCACTGCAACGGTGTCTTCACAGGTCTGCCCAGAAAACCAATCAGAAGACTGCTGCTCTTGTTCTCACTAAAACCAGGTAGATAGAGAACATCGACCCGGTTCTAAGGTCCTTCCACTGGTTCCCTGTAGCTCAGAGAATAGATTTTAAAATACTTCTTGTTATTCAGTTTATAAATCACTGAACAGCTTAGCACTAAAATACATTAAAGTCCTGTTGTTGCTGCATTAACCCTCCAAACCTCTCAGGTCTGCTGGTTCTGTTCGACTCTGCACACCCAGAACCAGAACCAAACCTGGAGAAGCAGCATTTAGTTCCTATGCTCCGCAAATCTGGAACAAACTTCCAGAAAACTGCAAATCAGCTGGAACACTGAGTTCCTTTAAATCCAGGCTGAAAACTTCCTGTTTAGAGCTGCTTTTACCCATAATAACAGGAACACTGACCAACATATTGATTTGTTTTGATGTTTTCACTTGATATAATTTAATGTTTGTTTCTGGTCTCACAACCAGTGTCTGTTTCAATGTGTTTTTGATGTATCATAAATAATTCATAATCACATGAACATTGCAGATATTATACTGTTGTTCACTATAAACATTATTATTCAGCATGAAAAACATCCCTGCGTATTCTGATGGGTATTCATCAGAGAAAATGATAATATATCTACCTTTAGAACTAAAGGTAATTTAAGTCCTGTTGCTATTTTATTATGTGGCATATAAGGGTCACTTATTTGGTGCTATGGGGTTTTTCCACATCACAGGATAAAATTGAAATATTGAGAATAAAGTCATGTTTATTTTTGAACTCCTCTTAAGATGTAAAGTAGAAATAAGGCAGGATGCTGAAACTATTATGTCCTTCCCTGATATATGAGATTTGTCTCATATCAGGATGTCCATCCATCCATCCATCACGTCTATCCCCTGTAGGGTCACCAGGGGTGCTGGTGCCTATCTCCAGCTGTCAGTGGGCGAGAGGCGGGGTTCACCCTGGACAGGTCACCAGTCTATCGCAGGATGTTTAAACGCTAAAATAGAAATTTATTATTGATCTTGTTCTAAGCTAAATAATTACCTTAGGGTGGCTGCCACATGTCTTTGCACCAGTGTCCTTACAGCTACTTTGTTTACATAATCTTCTGCTTTTTGTCTCATCATTTCAACTTTTTTTTGAATCAAACATAAGTGGTTTCCATGTTGAGTCCAACAGAACATTTTAAGGATGCGGTGGAACGGCAGATTCTCCTCTTGGATGTTGAGCCATCAGATCTGCTGCAGCCGTGTGATGCCGTCCTGTCAGTATGGGCCAGAACCTCTGAGGAATGGTTCTGGCAGCTTGTTGCGTCTGTGCAGAATGCAGCCATTACGCGTTCTGACTGTGGGAGGCGCTGTTTCTTCTGTTCAAGGGATCATGCAAAAAGTGCCAGCTTTGTCTGAATGCAGTCAAAGTAAAACTGAAAGCAGAAAATGTTTTAACGAGACGACCACCTTTAACGTCTTGTTAGATATTTTGCCGCAGCAGATCCATTGGCTCAACATCCAGGATGAGAACCTACTGTTCCACCACACCAGTACCAGGCAGGATGTTCACATACCTTCATGTCTTTACACCAGATTCTGACCCGACCGTCTGAATGTTGCAGCTAAAGCTGAGTCCAGTCGGACCAGGCGAAGTTTTGTCAACCTGCTACCGTCCAGCTTTGGTGAGTCTGTGTGAAATGTGGCCTCAGCTCCCTGCTGTTAGCTGACAGGATGAGGCTCGGTGGGTTCTTCTGCTGCTGTGGTCCACCTGCTCCAAGGTTCCACCTGCTCCAAGGTTCCACCTGCGGTGCATTCAGAGAAGCTCTTCTGCAAACCGTATTTTTAAGCAGAGGTGTTTTGATGACCTCTGACCTCAAGAGGGCTTTCTTCTTTCATACCAAAGTAACGGATTTTCATCAACACAGCTGTCTCACTAATCACCTCTGACAGTTTTCCCTGAACCATCGCCTCGGCTCTCCCTCGCCTCACCTCAGCTGTCTGTTAGAAAAAGCTAAAGTCAGGAAGCTGAGGAGCAACGGGATCATGTTATTCTGCAGCTAATCTGACTTTTATTAAAAGCTGTTTAGCTGTTTCCATGTAAAAATGAGCAGATCTAAAGGGAACCTGATTCAGGCGCCTGGAGCTCTCAGAGTTTCAGCTGGTTGTCAGTCGATGTGGATCTGATGAGTTCTCTCCCCTCGTTTGGTTAACAGGCTTCTTTGGTACCACAGTTGGTACTGTCATGGGCCCAGGCATGAGAAGCACCAGCTTAGCAGTGGAACCGGTTCCACTTTGCATGATTTCCAGTCTTGCACACCGATAATAAGCTCTGTGCTTCTTATGTGAGGCGGGGAGAGGAGCTGATTGTTGCTCGATGCAAAAAGCCTGAATGCTTCATTTATTCGAGCCCCTCAGAACCGGGCCGGCGCTGGGCCATTTAGCTTCGGGGGGTGGGGGGGGGGGGCGGTCAACTCATCACTCTTTTGTTTGCGTTAGTGGGTCAGTCCATGCAGGCCATGCTCTCCTGGTAACCCGCCAACATCCATTAAAGCCCTGCTCCACGCTCCTCATCAGCAGCTTTCCCTCCTTCCTCGTCTTTCTCTGCCTCTGGTTTCTGCTCCGCCACACTTGGGTCAGAACTTGTGCTCCCGCCAAATGGAAGTATGGTCCATAAGCTAGAAATTGCCCTTGCTGATCCCTTAAATGAGGCAGGGAGTTAGATAGCCGGGCTGATAGCTGCCACAGAGGCTCCACTTAGCAGATATCACAGTGGGAAGGTCTCTGCCGTTCCCCCCCCCCCCCCCCCCCGGGCATCCCCAGCTTTAACCTCCTGATAACGGATATCACAGGACATCAGGACTCAGAGAGATTCAGCGGGACTTTGAGAGTGAGGATGAGGATTTCAGCCTATAAATGAATAAACTCAATAGATATGTGTCTTTCTTGTTGGTTTAGCATTTAAAGCTAAACCTGCCCTTATCGGAACGCCAAAGTGGGACAATGCATTGTAAAAATATCTGTGGCGGAGTTTTATTTAAATGTGCGTTAGTTATTTCATTTCCCCCGGAGGTGAGTTCCCTCTGGGCGGAGAGATATTCAGCCTTCCAACAAACAATGAACAGCCTGGAGGTTTTCAGCGGTTTGATGGGCTGTCAGGCTGAGGATGGCAAACAGCTCGTCCTTTTTTTATACGTAACAATACAGTAACAGGATAAAACTAAGTTCACCGTTCTGCTTCTGTCACATTTAAGAGGAAAAGTCACAGCCAGCTACGGATTATCAGACGTAATAATTGACCGATAATCAGCAGTGAAACATTTTGTCAGTGTGCTGGTCCAGGGTGTGGAGGTGTTTAATTACAAAATGCCAAGAAGGAAAGACAACAGCAATGACCTCTGAGAAGCAGCTGTTTGGTGCCCATCAGTGCATTGCAAAAAGGGAACTATTTGCCTATGGAATGAGTATTATTACCCCTAAAATAAGATTATTAGCTATCCTGCGTTTGATATAAGATGATGGAGATTAATTGTTCCTATTTTAAGTGCAAAAATATTATTCCATTGGTAAATAGTCTTATTTACCTGCTCAAATCAAGGGAAAATACACCAATTTCAAGATTGTTTTACTTACTTTTAGTTCCCTTTTTGCACTGTATGGGTCATCAAGGTCATATCCGAACCATCTGAAGTTCTCCCTCATGCAAAGAGGAAAAGATCTCGGCCGGCTGCTGATCTTCCCAGGAGTGGACGCCCCAGCAGATCCAGCCCAAGGTCAGAGCGGGAAGCTCAGAGAAATGACAGTTTCTGGTCACAACAGGACCGCTGGGAAAAACTAAAGCAGCCTGGCAGCATGGAAGGGTTGAAGGAGAACGATAACCTTGCCTGTAAGCTGAATTCTTGTGCTATTTGTACATTCACGAACACACCAGAATCCGTCTCGTCCACTGAGCTATATCAGCACTGGAGTGCTGATTTTGCCAAAAAACTGAAGTCACTGGCCGCCATCTTGCTCCTCCCTACTCTCACAGAATCTAATAGGATTTGGTTGCAACAACAAGCAGTTTACTGGCTGTGTGAAAACGTTTCACAGGTAATTCTACAGTCAGTGGATGTACTATCCACTATCAGCTACTAGGAAATTAGGTGCTGAAATATTTTACATGTTATTCATATTAAATATATATGTATATAAGTATGTGTATATGTATATATGTATATATATATATGTATACATATATGTAAATATATATTTTTGTATATTGTTATTTATATATTTCTAAATGTTATATATATATATATATATTTAAATAAATAAAATGCTAAATATTTCAGCACATGACTTTCTCAGTACTTGATAATCTTAGAACATAAAATAAAAGTATATGGCATTTGACATTTTAAAAGTTTTAAGCCCCCCTGAACATGAGAAAATCCTCGTTATTCGATGCTGTAGCGCACATATTCCCTTGTTACTGGAGGAAAATAGGGAGTACCAATATGGCGGCTGGTGGCTTCAAAGCGACTCGTTCTAACAGACGGTGATTAGCACTCCAGTGTATAGTATAGCTCAGTGGTCTTGTCCAGCTCCCATCGTTTGTGACCGAACCCAAAACGGGGCGGGCCAATCACGTTGCAGTATTATGGTTTAAGGCGGGACATACCAGCGGTGATGAAAGCAAGAGCTGCTGACCGAACATAAGCATGGCGGCGCAGGAGGAGGACGCACGCGTAGCTGCCTCTATCACATCTGTTTTATAAGATTTCACGATTTCTTCTTTAAAAGAAGAACAAGAAGTGCCTCGACCACTGTAAGTTGTTGATGGGGGATTTTTTTTCTAAGCGTCCGCTGTCTGAACGGTCATGCTGCATTTTAATAGCTGGGCCGCTTTGTTCTTACCTTCTTCTTGCTGTTATCTGGCCTTAATATTGTCAGCTCACATTGCTCAGCAGCTTTCTAAAAATAACAAGGAGAGATGCCGGCCAGAATCCCCGTGTTTTTGTTCCTTGTTTTCGAGTTTTTGTTTTTTTAAATAAAACTTTATTGAACTCTACAATAAACCATTACATTCTCCATTACTTCCACAAACAGTGCGCTGCTCTGTGACGTCTCCTGTTATCTTCACATGGGGGGTCGCTTTGCTTTCTTGAACCGTTCAAACAGAAGTTTGATGACGGTCACATTTATTAGTAGCATGAACAGACACCTAAAAAAAAAAATCCCATTTCAGCAAATAATCGGAAATGAGCATCAAGACCTGCAGTGTGAACGTAACCATTGTGCCTGCTGCTGATGTTTTAATTTGATACTATAATTGGCTGGAACCAACCTTTGGTAGGTGGACAATAGGTGTTCCATTTATACGTTTCTCCTCCACCATTACTGGTGATATGAACCAAACCGTTGTTGGTACAACTGCAAAAAATAGCAAACGCACAGACAATAAATTTACGTCCACATGTGGATTGTCTGCATTTGGGGCCACTGGGGTCAGGCCCCACCAGATGTCGCTGTGGAGCTCTATGTTAGCAATAATCAGCAGGACATGATCTTCTTTCTAGATTAATATTGTAAAAAACAAAAAAAAAAAACGACTGATTCCCATAGCAATAAAATTCTGTTACAAACATTTGTGTCTCCATATCTAAGTCTGCAAGAAACCTTATAAGCTCAGTAGCTAAATCCTCTTGAGCCTTGATACTGGGGTTGGCCCACCAATGTTTGATTAAATAATGAATATCTGAAACAGCAGTAAGCATGACCAACACGCTCTCAGTAGACAGCCGTGGGGCACAAATCCTCTGGCCCCAAGCTAAGATTGTCCAATCAAAATACTGTAAATGCACACGTTACGTTTATGTTCTGCTGGATAGTGTGCCGCCATCTAGGCAAGGCAAATTTATTTGTAGAGCATATTTCAGTACAAGGACGATGCAAAATGCTTTACATGATTAAAACATTGGAATATTAAAACAGAATAAAAGCAAGCTAAAAAAAACTGTTGGAATAAAATGTTGGAAAATTTAAACTAAACGAAACAAGGAAAATGTAAACTAAAACCAAATATTAATCTAGTCTTGGTTGTCCTTGCTGGCTTACTGAAGGATTGATGTGAATCTTTTCTGGTCAATAAGTTAACACTATTAGTGAACCTCTATTTGAAATGTTATGTATAAAAATGAAATTACATTTAGCTTATATAAAATGGCATTTCTAGTGTGTTGGTTTATGCTAATTTATGTGTTTAACATAAAATTAATCAAAGTCAAGTTGCATGCATCAGAAAAAAACTTTTCTCTATTCCTTTATTTGGTTGTTATTTGGTTTTATAGTTGCATTAGGGTTTCAGCCACAGAGGAACAAATACATAAAAAATTATTTATCCTGATCTTTTCCTCAGTTGCTCCTTTATTATTTCATCTCTCAAATGATTAGTTCCTTCTTGTCCCCCTCCAGAAAGAACCAGCTCCTAGGTAGTGTTTCACCACCCTCCAATCATAAAGTTGTCCCCAGGATGGAGCTCTGTCTGAACGGCTCGTTGTGTTGCAAACGAAGCTTTTATCATTTTTTCTTGCCTTTCGACAACATTTAGCAGAGACAATAAGGCGTTTTCTCCTGTGAAATCTCCCGGCTCTCCTCTGAGCTTCAAATGAGCTCGAGTAATTAATTATCACGCTGGCGTCACACGCTCATTGACCTGAATAAATATGCATCAAATAAGCATTTCAGCTGCTTCATCACATTTAATAAACTGGATGACAGGTAGGAAATAAGATTTTAATGAAGCTGATTTACTATCGTCTGGCCACGGGCGCAAGGGCGACGTAAAGTTTTGACTTCAGCAGAAATTCTGGATGTTTTCCAGCACCAACATGGAGGCTTTTCAGCAGGTCTGCAAGCAAATCTCTTTCTGATGAATTCTCATACGCCCTGATTGCTCCTAATGAGGCAATCTGCTGCACCTTGCTGCAAAAATCACACTCAATGTGGCGTCAAGGAGCGCAAATGTCAGCCCACAACTCCTCTCACCTGGGTCCCCCAGGAGTCCTGATAAAACACAGCTCCTCTGATGGCGCTGTGATTGATTAAGCCGTAAAATATTTAAGAGTCTCACAGTTCTTGTTGTGGGCGAGGAAGGAAGGGGCACGTTGCACTCGAGGCAGGAGACCGATACTTGCAGCATGAAAGACTGAGGAAAAAAACGAGCAGCAACTCTAGCTCAAGTAAAAAAGTTTGAGATGAGGAAAAATGCTACGGCAAAATGTCCTTGAGGTTTGCTCGGTAGGCTGGCAAGCTGTTGATATCTGCTGTGGTGCATCTTTAGAGGCAGGAGGCAAAATCGATGGCCAACCCAGAGTAATGAGTCGCCGCCGGCCTGCAGCGAGGAGCGCTGCGGCTCTGCCAGCTGTGCATCACGGAGGGCGAGCGGCTGGAAACGAAGACTCCAGAGTCTGTGCTGGGAAACAATCCTGCCTCAGAGAGATGAGTCATGATTCACCCTTTAGAGATGGCCATGACAACCCAGTTATACATCGAGCTCCCCTCGGCTAAAAACAAAAAAAAAAAAGAAACCAATTTGGCTCTGGACAAATGAACCTCTGTTACAGTCGGATTCATCATTTCCCCTGCAGTTAGAGCGGAAAAGTTTCGCCTCTGTCAGGAGGAGCGTCTCGTTTCTGCTGACTTCTTGCATCCGTCAGGAGCGGGATAAGCAGAACCGGAAGAAGCTGGACGTTTGCCTCCGTGCCGTGCCGTGCATGACTGTGACTCATTCAGCTGAACGTCTCCACCAGATCCTGTCTGGGGGGGGGGGGACCTATTCTTGTCTCGTACACTTTGGCCTTGATCCCAGCTTGTTGCCGTTGATTTTCCCACCTGTTGTTTTGACGGGGTTCAGATCTGGGTCATTTCTTCGCCACAGTTCCAGAATTTGATTAATTCTTCGTCTCCTCGCTTTGTGCCCCGTTGCACCCACACCCACCTGCTGCCGAGGTTGAAGAAGAAGCTCTGCACTGGTGGCAACACTGTCCTGTAGAGATGGGTCCGGAGCATGGAGGACGCTCTGAGGCCTGGTTCTCTGTCAGCTGGAATATTTCTCAGCAACAGTTTCCTGCAACGCTGGTTTTCCTGCGACGCGATGCC
Source organism: Fundulus heteroclitus (assembly GCF_011125445.2). Taxonomy (NCBI): domain Eukaryota; kingdom Metazoa; phylum Chordata; class Actinopteri; order Cyprinodontiformes; family Fundulidae; genus Fundulus; species Fundulus heteroclitus. The sequence continues at coordinate 40,825,294 of NC_046367.1, forward strand.
GGCTCCAGCTTTTCTTCTAACAGAAGAACTTAACGACTTGAGCACATCCGTCTGTGGATTAGAACAACACGGTGATTTGTAGATGGACTCTCTCTCTTTCAGTGCTGGTCACATGACTGCACTGACACAAGTATGGCTGATCTTTAGGACGGCAACGTTAGCAGCTTTTGAGTTGAAATGCGTCTGATTCCCGTTCACAATAAGCTGAAGACACTAAACTGTCGAAGTAAAACCTGAAACTGAATCGTTTTTGAAAAACTCTTTGGTGCACCTGCAAAAACCTTCAATTCTTCACACGAAGAGTTGGTATGTTAGCAACAATGATCGCTGCAGAGCTTGTAATGGGATCAAATGATGGCTTTCTCTCTTATTTAGGGACACGTTCAAAGCTGCAACCCTCTGACTGCTTTACCCAGACTATGATCTGCAGAACATGTTCTCCATCGTCAGAACTGTTCTAAAAAACTGTCTGAGCTGCTCCATCAAAGCCAAAAGACATAAATCACTGAGGAGGAATCTGCCTGCTCTCCCTTTCTCAGTTTGGATTATTTAGTGCAATATCTCACTTTTGATGAGATGTTGCAGCTGGTTTTTATTCAGGTTAATCAGGAGATCTTTAGTTTCTGCTTGTCTTTAGAAGTAATACATAAATGATTATGTATTTTGTCCCCTTGGAGAGAAACTCTAAAACTATCAATCATCTTTGGCACCCAGCTTTGAGAGCTGGCTCTCTACACACACAAACATTTCTGCTCTTATCTGCAGTTTCTGCAGAGGCTAGCTCCTTTTAAACAGAATCTGTTGTCCTGTCCACATGCACTCTTTCCCTACTTTCTGTCCTCATTCTCATCGTAGCGCTAAATGGAAATCAGGGTGTGAAATTAGGAATCACTTGGAGCTCTATGCACCCATCTCCCATCTCCTAATGGGATTTCCAGTTCCGCGGGTTCTGTGCCTGGCAGTGCCATCCTGTGTGTGGGGGGGCATGTTCGGCCGTCGCCTGCAGAGAGGGAGGGAGAGTTATCGCTTCTGCACAGACACTCTGCTGTTCATAGATCTGAATCTCTTGTTTTCTCTCTTTTTCATTGAGGTTATTAATATGTCATGTTTCACTGGTGGAGAACTCAACTGAGGGGAAAACTGAGTTATTCAATAATATAAGGTGAGGTTATGTGGAAACAGCTCTGGTGGAAGGAACGCAGGGAAGCTGAGGAAGAGAGACTAATTATCACAAAATGAGCTGAGCTGGGACACAAAGGGAAAGATGACCAGATCAAAATAAATCCAATAACACAAAAGCATGAACTAGTATGGCAACACCCAAATAAACATAAAAAACATTTAAACACTGCAAACACTTCTTACTTTCTGCCATCTCTTCAATCCTTTCTGTCAAATATGTCTGATGATGAAAACTGTTCCCTCTTTATCCCAACGACGGCCCAGTTTAAGGAGTCAAAGAGCCACGGTCAGCCCCAAGCATGAATTATATCACACTGAAATAAATGTACAGTCAGAACAGGATGTGTTTTGTTTTATTGTACGACTGCATGCAGCTGATTTTGTTGCTGCTTCGTTGATCATTTCTTGCTTTCGGAAAATTCTCAAACTGTCTGGCAGATGTGGTAAAGGAGGCGCATTCATTGATACCAATGGTACATTTGTGGAATGATTTTACAAAATAAGCATTTATTTACAAGCTACAATCTTATTTACCAGTTTTCAATAAAAAAAAATCCAAAATGTTCAATCTATTTTGGTAATTAACCACAGTTTTATCTAATATTCACCTCACTAACCTAAAATAAAAGGGTTTAGTCCAAATCAGAGAACACATTGTTGGAAATAGAGAAAATGTCAGAATGTTGTTTTTTCTGTTGCTCACACATCAAGGATTAAAGTTATTTTAATGGAGCAAGACATCGAAGAGTGACTTCCTTTCAGGTGGAAACCTTGATAGCAGCCATTTGCCTGGACTGGCAGATTTATTCTAAAATGGGTTCTGTTCTCTTTTGAAGACACCAGGATACAGATGGAGAGTTCAGCGGGCCACTTCTCCGCCTTGGGCCAAATGTACCACAAACAAAAGGGGAACAGCTCCCAAAGGAGAGCAGTTTGAATCTCAACCTGCTGCAGTTTGGCTGCTGGAGACGATCAGAAAAACAGACCCAAAATAAATCATCCAGGTAAAGCCAAAGACCTGAAAAATTCAGCCAAACGAGGAGAGTGTTTCAACAGATTTATTTTAAAGAGTGAACTGGTGGGAGGCAGGAAACATCTGGAAAGAGAGGACAAAGTATAGTGGCAGTAGAAGAGTCTAAGACTGTTGAGACTAAAAAAAGACACCAACCTTTTCAGCATCCACAAAGAGTACATGGTTCTGTTCAGTGGTTCCTCTTTTCTCCAGAGAAACCAGCAGGAAGCATCTGGATGTGTGATAATGTCACAAAAGGCTACAACTCCGTACACTGAAGGGAACTGGCTTTAAATGCTGAGGAGGAGCAGGAGAGGGTCCTGCACAGGTTATCAAAGATTGGCTGAGAAATCCTCATACTAGGCCCAGAATCAAGGTCCAGAGATAAGGAGCTTGGTAGAAGTCTGACAAGAGCAAAGGCAAAGCAATGCAGGGAGATCCAGGAGACATGACCGAGGTCACTATGTGGCAAACAGGCGTGGAAGGAATGCTGGACGTCTACAGGCAAGAGCTTCTGAAAACCTGGCGCTGACTTGGTGGCTGTGGAGAGCTTATATAGTGCAGGGAACATCTGTGCAACATGACATGTTTGGCATGTTCAAGCCATTCATCGGGTTTGCTTCTTACTCTGTGGCATCATGGGACACATCTGTAACACCAGTCTGAAGCTGGGCAACACCATTTGTGGCCCCTGTACTAATTTTGTGTGCACCCCCCCCCCCCCCCCCCACTGCATTTCAAGAAAGATTTGGTCCACCAGCACAGGTGGCTGATGCAGATGGAAGCCTTTAGTTTTTAATTAGTGCAAAACTATTAGAGAAAAGTTAAAATCCTCCGATTAAAAATGTTAAGCTCAACACAAAGTATTCTTCTTTTAATAAACACACTTTCACATTCTCTTTTAATTTCATAGTAACATCTGTCCAGTGCCATTTAATTACTGAAATCACTCTTTGGTCCATTAAAATCTGCTATGAATTCATTTATTAAAATTGGCTAATTACAGCCAGTGTTTTCATTTGAACAGCTGACCCAAATACTGTTCTTATACTGCTAGAGTTTATTATTGTTACAGTCAAATTGAATTATTCAAACATAATTTGCAAACTGAATACGACAAATGGGCAAAACCCTTTTTTTAAACTTTGGATCTACAATGATTTACACATTAATTTCCTATAAAAAAAATCGGACTTATTTATTTAAAATGATCATATTTTGTAGAGAAGATAAAAAAAATTAAAATTGTGTTAATTTTTCGGCCCTCAAGTTCCTTAGACGTGACAGTTTTGGCCCATGTACTGAAATGTTTGGACACCTCTGTCCTAATCCATCTTCGCCTCCTGGTGAGGTCTTCATCGGGTCCTCCACCGTTTACCTACCAGCCTGGCATGGAGGTGGATGATACCTGGATCTACTGCTACACTGAGCTCTGGCCCACCTGGACAAACCTGTCTCATTACAGATGAGGACGGATCAGAGAACAGGCAGTGGATCCAGAGCTTTGTAGACTGGTACCAGCAGAACCAGCTCAGGTTAAACGCAGGGAACACAAAGGAACTGCTGGTGGACTTTCACAGGCGCAGACCCACCTCACTGACACAGGTGAACACCCGGGGAACTGATGCTGAGATGGTGGACTCTTCTAAGTACCTGGGTGTTTGTTTCCATTCTTATATAGTGGCATTACTTTTGTAATTTTCAATTTATTTGCAAAGGTTCCTGTTTGAAAAAATAATTATCATGTATGTAATTTATCATTTTTGCTCCGTCTGCTTCCAGCTCACCTTGAACTCTTACCTGCCTACACCATGCTTTTTTGTATTTGTTTTTTTCTTGCTAAAGTTTTTAAACACGTGAAATACCATTACACGTAAAATGGTAAATGGTCTGTACTTTTACAGCGCTGTACCAAGTCCTAGTGCCTCACACTACATTCAGTTATTCACCTATTCACACACTGATGGTGGTGAGCTGCATTGTAGCCACAGCTGCCCTGGGGAAGACTGACAGAAGCTGCCATAGATCGCCGTCACCGGGCAGGCAAAGCGGGTAAAATGTCTTGCTCAAGGGTGTGAACCGCCAACCCTCCGGTTACAGGACGACTCGCTGTCTGACTGAATTATCAGGTTCTCTCTTGCGTTTTTTGTTCGTAAGGCTGTCGACCCGGATTTGACTCACATCATCCATGTGCGTTTGCGTCACGTAATGACGTCAGAGTTATTGTGCCAAATCGGCACAGAACTCCGCACAATGGAGTTCTTATTGTTGACCCCATGACAGGTAATGGAACAGGAGCCAAGAGCTACAATTAGATGTTTTCGGATGCAGCCTCTGCCTGCTGAGGAGGCTGAGGTCTTTTGGACTGCAGAGGGCGCTCCTAAAGACCAGTGTTGTATAGTAATGAAGTAAAAATACTTCACTACTGTACTTAAGTATATTTTGGAGTACTTTATACTTTTCTCGAGTATAACATTTTTCGATAACTTTTACTTTTACTTCACTATATTTCTGAACTTAATTGCATACTTTTACTCCAGTACATTTTCAATGTTTGGTTTAGTTACTAGTTACAAAAAGAGAGAGAGAGACTCACGCACGCAAGTGTTTTGACCCCATCTACTGATTGACTGCAACAAAGTCGGGACTTGCCTGGCCTTGTTCATCACCACCAACAGGATAAGAAGCTGGTTCAGTGGTAAAGCAGGTTAAATTAACCTTGTGGTATAGGTAAAGCATCTAATAGCAGAGAGTCCTAATTTTCTTAACTAAATGATATCTGCAACCGCAGGTGTATCTTTTAGCAAGTTTACCACTTCCTGCAGGTTAACTATCACTTTATCACTTAACCATGTTCTTAGTATACACCCCCTTTTCCCGCACTTGGTTGTGTACAATTTTAAAGTGCATTGCACTGACCTTTCTTGAAGAAGGAAAACTGAAAGCTTACAAAAAGGTTGTATTTTCTGTCCAAACTTGGTCTAAATTTCTCCTGCACTTGGCTGTTTATATTATTTTAAGTGAATTTGACTTTCAACTTTTACCAAAATCTAAAAAATGTCATTCAAACTGCATTTGCTATGTTTTACTTTTTACTTATACTTTTTTATTACATTACTTGAGTACATCTCTTTTTACAGTAATTTTCATACTTAAGTACAAGACATTTCAGATACTTTAAGATGTTTACTCAAGTAACATTTCAGTCATTGACTTGGACTTTTACCAAAGTCATATTTTGGAGAGGTACTTATACTTTTACTTGACTCCGAGATTTCAGTATTTTATACAACACTGCTAAAGACCTTCTTAGGCTCTGACGCGCCGTCCTCACCCATCTTCTGTCTTTTGGAGCAGCAGTTAATCTGTAGCTGGGAGAAAATGGCTGGATAAGCTCGTTAGGACGGCCAGCTCTGTTCGTACCTGCATCATTTGTGCTCAGCTTTATCCATTTAAAAGTCAACGGAATAAAAATAAAAGCAGGAGTTATGGAGCGAGGGCGTGTTCCTGCAGCTACTGACCGTCTTATCTAGATGAAAGGTTATCACACTGTGGCCTTTAATCTTCCGTTTCCCCCCCAGCTGATGGTGAATCAGACATGGCAGTTTCAAATAATGCACCGCAGCGTAGATTCATTTCACCAGCAGGGATTCATTACAGGGAGAACAAACAGTCTGAGTTAGAAGGAGATAAAGTTAGACTGATGATTGTGCACCGTATCTCTGTGTGCGCGTGAGTCGAGGTCCCTCGGCTCCGGATATGATCGTGTTAGTGGAATCAAGCCAAGCAGAAACACAGGATGAACATTACAGTTCAGATGCTCCAGCTCCTGACAGACTGGAGGCCGCTGCCGTGTTAAAGTAGCAGCCGACTTGACAGGGCAGGAGAGTTGAAATGCACCCAGAGAGAGAGAGAGAGAGCGAACAGTTCGCTGTGAGCTGCCTCGCTGTCACAGCTCTCCATGATCCCAGTCATGCTGCTCCCACCAGAGATCCTCATCCTGTCGCATGGAAATGATGCCCCAGAACAGGCAGGGAAAACGGTCAAAACAGCAGATCTGGCCTGGAAACCTTTCATGGGAAACATTAGAATGTCATGTAGATTTATACAAGGTGCAGTAGCAGCGCCTCAGTATACCCTGAGGTCTGTGAAAAAGACAAAAATAAAGTTTTCAGCTGTTAAAAGAAACTGCAAAGAACCCCCAAGAGCTCCATCTTGGACCCTAAAGATCTCAGTTAGCGTCTTAAATGTTGAAGTTCATGACAGGACAAACTGAACAGGGATGGCTGAGGACCGGGTTCTGCAACCTGCAGCTCCAGAGCCACAGCCGCCTCTCTGGACCTTTTGTCAACAGCTCTTAGTAACTTTGGCTAAAATAATAAAGACGCGACTTGTGGTTTTAAAAATAGACATAATAACAAATGCAGCATTTTCATGGATCAATTGCATTAAATTCATGCAACAGAAAGACAGAATAATTACCAGTAATATTTATTTAAATCTGTCTTTTCTTGTCATCAATTTGGAAACTATGTGGGTTTTTTTTTACATTTTCAACAAATAACAACATCCCATTAATGAAAACGTGATTTTCGTTAATTTACAGATCAGACCAAAGGAAAGATGTTTGGCCACAGGTCACAACCACCATATGTGGAGAAAACTAAACAAAGCACGGTGGAGGATTTGGGATTTCCTCTGCTTACCAAAGGTTTCTACCGTCAGATATGAGCTCATCTATCCAACAGCTGGAGCTTGGTCCAAACTGGGTCATAATCAGAGCAATTATCCCAAACACAGCAGCTCATCTACAGCGGGACGACAGACAGAGAAGAGAATCAAGTTGCTGCTGAACTAGACCGCAAATCTTTTTCAGACATTTCCATGAGTCACATCTTGATTCTTCAATAACTCATAAAGCTGGTTTTAATTTTTTTTGTATCCATCTATCCTTCCATCCATCCACTGGGAAGAGGGAGATCATGATAAATAAGCAAACCTGACAGGAAAACAAGCTTTGCTTACTGTATGTCTTGGTTCCAGTTGGTTTAAACATTTTAATTGTCACTCTGAATGTAGATTTGGACAATTTTAGGCGAGGAGTTACTTTGCTCACCTACGATGATCAGCAAACACCTTCCTTGTTTGAGCTTTAAATGTCATGTTCTGTTGTCTTTCCCATCATGAAGAGCGGCTATGAGAACCAGGGCTGTGAGTCACAATTTACTGTGTGAGATTATGCTGCAGCAACAATAGATGTTTTTATTTTAAGGCAAATAACTGTAGTGGATTATAAAAGTGTTAATCTGCATTTGGCAACTTCAACTAAATCAAATCAAAGCAGAAATGACTGAGAATCAGAGACTAAGATGTATGAATTACTTTTTGGCGTAAGTTTTTATGTATCCCTGCAGAGATGCGTTTTGACACTTTGTGGCTCTGAAGCTGAGCTTCACATTAGGGTTTGTTTTTTCTCTGGCTGCTGTCATGGCTCGACGCTTTAATTCTGGACTTGAATGGCACTTTGCTGGGAAGATTTAAAGCTGCTGCTCCTACTGAGATCAAGAGCTGAACCTGAAGCTAAACGGCAGCGAGCTCGTCTAATCAGCGGCCCTAATCCGGCTCTCCTGAAGGCAGCTTTTAGCAGAGGTGCTCCGCTTGCCAGAACACCTGAGTCAGCAGCGGCGGCGGCCAGCTGGCTCACACCTTCGGCACACAACTGGAAGAACATCCTTTTATTATAATGTGGTGATACAGAGAGGAGCTGTGGCTGTGCTGCATTCACTGACAGCTTTTTTCTTTTGTGTGTGTGTGTGTGCCACTTTTGGTTAGAAAGAGAGGACGTATAATATTTTCTAATTCCAGTGAAGCTACAGCGCTGTAAGAACTTTTGCCTATTTATACATTTGTATTTTTTCCTAAGATAAACACCTTCATCAGATTTTCTAGCGCATCCACACTTTGACTAGGCCACTCTAAAACCTTTAATTATTTTTTCAAGCTATTCAGGTGGACATGATGGATCACGGTCCTGCCGCAGTTACAAAAAATTGTCCCTAGGCAGCAAAGAAATCCCACACCATCATACCACCACCACCATGTCTGACTGCAGGTATGATGGTATTTTCTATGAAATGCTCTTTTTAGTTTCACACCAGGGACACACACTTCAAAAAAAGGTCTTCTTGTTCAATTCAATTCAATTCAATTTTATTTATATAGCGCCAAATCATGAAACATGTCATCTCAAGGCACTTTACAAAATCAAGTTCAATCATATTATACAGATTGGGTCAGATTATACAGATTGGTCAAAAATGTCCTATATAAGGAAACCAGTTGATTGCATCAAAGTCCCAACAAGCAGCATTCACTCCTGGGGAAGTGTAGAGCTACAGGAAGAGTCATCTGCATTGTACATGGCTTTGCTGCAATCCCTCATACTGAGCAAGCTTCTTGTCTTTTGTCAGTGTTGTGGAAAATTGAATCGATGCATGTAACTCTGATCATATCTTGTCTAGATGCAGCTGCATATTTTTCCCGTGTGAAATTCAATCTGAAAAACTCACACGGATAGAAAAGGCAATTAGAAGAATTTTATTGATACAATATTTTAAGACTTTGGCGCTCAGACCTCGGCAGGAAACATTCACGCTGAATTATACTTCAATATGCATAAGCAGGTGTATGAGAATAGGAATGTTTCCCCCAGGCCTGAAACTGGTGGTGGAGTGGAGATAAATAAAGTTTGTTCAGTCCATATGATGATCTGTTTGAGCTAGATGTCCAACTTGATAAACACAGGTTTGCATGATGAGCAAGCATGAAGCAACTGTGGAGAGGAAAAACTCCCCTTTGGGAAGAAACCTCTGGCAGAACCAGGCTCAGCATGGTGGTCTTCTGCCGGACCGATTTAAGGAGTGACGGGGAATTCTGTAAGAGTCTGGGAGGAATTACACTCTGATAGGAACAAGGTTGAAGGAGGACCGTAGGAAAGCCAGGCGGAGCTGCTATGATGGTGGAGAAGGGGATGGAGGTGGATTGAAACCGGTCATCAGAGTCCAGATCAGACATCGCACAGCGACTGCTTGCTCGCTGAGGAGAAGGCCGAGACAAGGATGTGGAGTTCTTTTTAAGATGAACCCAGGATGCTGATTGGCTTCGAGGAGAACAAGTTCAAAGCTGATAGGCTTGCGACGAAGGCGGATGAGTCTCTGATTGGATGGGAGGTAGGCAATAGAGTTTCTTCAGACTAAAATCCCGCTTAAGCTCCACGAAGCTCACAGATTTACTATTGTGTTCTGTTCAGCTAAGGCCACAGAGAAGAGCTGTGTCAGATAAGAACCGGATGGTGTCAGCTGTGTGCACTCCTATTTATTAGATGAAAACTACTCCCCCTGTTGAACCAGAATGTAAAAATGTGTGGTGTGATTTTTTTTCCCCTGACTGCATTGGAGCAGAGACATTGAAACGTCCTATGCCTTTGAATAAATTTGCAAAGACAAAGATGCATCTTAATCTGTTTTTACTGAGTAGTTTTCTCTTCCTTTTTTTTGAGAAAGATAAAATCCACAATAGTTGGTCATTAGTTTCAAAAAGGTCTTGGGGATCATAAATATGTTTTTTGTTAAATGTGAGATGGGAATTCTTGTTCTTTTGGGTCTGCTGCGGTTCTGGGCTTGAAACGCTCCAATAGGAGCTAATTTTATTCAGCCTTCCTTCTCCGTGTGGATAATGGTTCTCTAGAGCCACAAAGCCTCAGAATGTGTGATTATTTCCAGAATAATGGACTTCGCTGATTTTCTTTCTCAACTGTTCTTGACTGTTTGTTTTTTCTTTCAATTGGAGCACCTTGTGCCGCTTTCTTTTTATTTTAGCCTGCTTCATGTTGCCTGACAGGTTCTGTGTAGGTGATTTATTGATTCTGCAGGTCAGGTAGTGATCAGTCCTGCTTTTTACTTTAATGACTGAATCTTTTTCTTGCAAACATACGCAGCTTATCTTTGTTGGGTTTTCCGATCTATTTGAATTGAAACATTTAAGGGTGACAAAAGAGCAGAAAGCAACAGAAATATGTAAGAGGGCAACTACTTTTTCTTGCTGTTGCGTTGGAAACTCACAATTATGCTCACATTTATTTGGCTTCATAAATGAAACCTTTTTCATCTTCATAAGCTAATCAAACTGTTATAGTCTTCCAATTGATCTACAGCAGCTGTCTTGAATTGTTTCGTTTCAGCATTACTCTTTACAACCTGTGAATGATAGCAGTTCACTTTTTCACCCATACAAAAGCTGTAATTCCTGCATAATCAGACTTTTGAAGTTAGAATGCATACCACATAGCTCTGGGGATTCTCAGGCCTGCAGGTTTTCTGATAACGACAGCAGAAATTGGTCGTTCTCTTTTAAGACAGTCAATTAAAATCCAACAGATGAGGTTTGATATTGCCCCCTGTGACTGATGGCTTCTGTGTAATCTGTCATCTGAAGGGCACAACGTCTCCTTGTCAAAGTGAATGGAAAAGCATAATCAGAAACTATATATGGTTTTAAAAAAAAACTGTGCAAAAATGTACGAAGAGAGAGAAAGGGTAATAAAGAGACGTTAAATTAGCGTATTAAGGCTTCCACGGCGATTTATATTAAAGCACAGATTTCTAATCCTTAACCTTTGTCGATTTATAAACTCTGAAATATGCATCAAACCTCCAGCTTGTTCCTTTTTGTGTTTTGTCAAGGAGCACAATAACGAGGGTAATAACATCTCCAGCACACAAGCTCTTCAGCTCAGTAATAGAGATTTGATTTACTCAGATCTGCCCTCTGGGTCTATGTTGCCTGAGGCCAGTGTTGCACTGGGTAACAAATGGCTTCTCATCTCTCCTTTTAATTCCCCCTACCTTATTTTCCAAAGAGCTGCACGATTCTTTCATCTCAACCGAGAAAAAAAAGCAAGAGCAATTTTTTCACATGGCCGCTCAGTGGAAGAAAATGACAATTTAAGTATGCAATAGATTGGTAAGAGTAAAAGAACTGGCTTGGCTGACATGGCAACCTTAACCCAGATCTGAGCTGAAAATATCAGTCAGTGCATCTCGGAGAATGAAAACAACCAAACACCTTTCATCCACGTTTAACAGGGAATCTCGGATGTTAAGAAAACTGAATAACTTGAAATTGCTTGAATTATAAGATACGTGTTTACATCATGCAAATTGTTGCACAGGTTCTGATTCAATAGTTTACACTGTTAAACACACCTTAGGTGGGATGCTGCTGCACTGCATATTGCATATTGTATTATCACACGTTATGCATATTCTACTATTATTTGCACTGTAAACAGGCTGGAGTTTTTTCCACTGTCATTTTTTTTTTCTTTTGTCCAATATTTACTCTGGTATTAACCCTTATCTTCTACTCTTGGTGGTTCTTTAGAATTTTAGAACTATCTTCAGTTTAGACCGGGTTGCTTTTTTTTTTTTTTACTCTTTTTTTTCTCATCACTAATGATTGCGTGTTTTTGCCACTGTCACACATGCGAATTTCCCCGATGCGGGACAATAAAGGAATTCTTATTCTTGTTATTCATATATCTTAAAATGACAAAATACTAAAGCATAAAAATATTTATGTAACATTTTCACATAAGCAGACAATGATATGACTGTCCTCTCCTGTTTGAAGCCTCACGACGCCACATAAACTCAATATTTATTAGATTATATTTCACCTGCCCACAGGTTTACTGCTTTGCGGGTCTCTAAGAAGAGTCCAGCACCAGTAATGCACAGCTAATGCTAAGGCTGATTGGCTGCATGAAAACTACATGAATAATGAATTATTTCTGTATTTCATTAACTACTGCCCTAAAGTAGTAACTCTGAAATCTTCTCGCAAAAGTCAACAAAGAGATGAAATCTGTAACTGTCAAGATGTCTTAACTAATTACTAGAATTTCCAAAGCTGTTTTGGGATCAGATGAAGGTGGATTTATTTCCTTTTTGTTACATAATAAAGGCAAATTATCAAGACAAGTCAAAATTTGAATTCCAGACAGTCAGACAAAGATGTTGATAAAACAATTCCCTGAATGTTTTAGTTATGAAGCTCATTCCAGTGAATCAATGAAACAAAAGAAGTTATTCTGTTTGTAGATTTGGAAAGGTTCGACAAAATTACTTTAGAGAAGAAATCCCCAAGAATATACTTTGCTTATTTCTTATTATTAATAGAAACAATTAAGTCTTTCTGTATGTTTGTTTATGTATGAAACAAGTCTAGTCAATGATTATTGGCTTATTCCTTTGTTTTTCCTGTGCCTGTAATGTTTTTCTGTTCATGCCCAGCACTTTGAATCGTCTTGTTACTGCAAAGTGGTATATAAATAAACAGGCCTTGCTTTGCACAATTAAAGTCAGAACATTGTTATTTAATTAGAAAATCGTGAAGAAAATAACTGAAACGGCTCTGTTCTTTTCCAAGCACATTTGGTATGCGCCTGAATGGTTCACATGCTTGGTTTGCATGCTTACTTTTTGAATTCCTTTGCAATTAAATCCTTATGTAAAGCATAAATTTACTTCTTCATTTAGACAACGCATGGCGCTCACAGGTTTTTGTGCCGCTGGTTTTGTTTTAATGAACGCAATATTTAGCAATATTTTCTAATTAAATCAAAATCTAAATCAGGAGTCTACAGCCGTTTTTACCCCCGGGCTATCAAAATAAAATTCATTTAGAGCCCCAAATGTAATTTGACATTTTGAAAAATGAGAGCTTCTAAATTTTTTAGAATAAATACCTACTATGGGAAATATGTTTATCGCCACAATTTTATGTCTAGTTCTGTTTTAAAACTTTCACAGAAAGATTGATAAATTTTGTTTTATTTGATATAGATTTTTTAAATGCCATTTAAAATGCACATAGTTCCCAATCTGATGACAAAATAAAAATAGATGCAAAAAAAATATTTCTGCATTAGTGTCATTCTGTTTTGGAAATTCAATGCCATCATTCCATGTAAAAGCTGAAAAACAGCTAAAACCTGCAAGTGTGGTTATATTCATATGTAAAAACAAAAAAAAGTTGTTGGTTCTTTATCATTTTTAGTGAAAATTATCAAGACCCACTTTGGAAGGTCCAAAGGTCCACATGCAGCTCTGGAGCCACAGGTTGCAGACCCCTGTTCTAGCACACAGTGGCATCCTGACAGTCATTTCCTATTGGGACCCAGGATGTGTTGCAATCTTTTCTGTACATGAACGGATCATCGTTGGATTATGTGGGAGAAAGGCTGATGAAGTATGAAGAGTGGTAGGGGCCAGAGGGGAAGGATGAGAGATGTGTAAAACAGAAATAAACTTATTTGGCGGGTACAGGGTGTGTAGCACAGTTATGGCTGGCAGCTAGCCATCTTACAATAGAGTAAATAGGTTGTGGAGAATAAAGTCAGTGCATGCATCCTTACAGAAACTAATGTCCACATACACCCATGCATGCATACAGCGACGCACAGGACAGTGATGTAGGCAAAACTACGCAGTTACACACACTCACCTGAGCTGTCAACAGCAAAAAGGAAGAGAAACCATGGACATGCTGTGATTGTTTTAGCTCAGGTAAATGAATGAAACACTTAACCGGCGGTTGATGTTGATGTGTCTCCTCTCATCTCTTTATGAGTCCTGGTTGTAACAATTCAAATGATTGGTGAGAAGCATTGGGAGGCAGAAACGAAGTCATTCTGCACATAACGTTCTCCTGCAGACAGAATTACACAACAAGGCACGCCCTAAACAAAATGTGCTTAATCTCACAATTATCCTGTTTGGTTTTGCTTGTATTCGAAGTTTGACCAGAAGCAACTGCTTGATTCCGACATAAAACAGAAGTGAAACCAGCCGAGAGTGGTGGTGAGTTAACCTCACGAGGCTTTGCATCACCAACGAACTAGTTCATGAAGTAAGACTTATGATTCTGGCGGCGGACGGAGAACCCTGCAGGCTGACTGAGACTTTATGATGTTGTTTATCCTGACGCTGGTGCTCACCAAGTCTCTTCTGTCACGTCTCCTAAGTACTCTATTATGGTGCTGCCACTGTGTTGTAACTCTCCGCTCCTCAGTGATTCATGAGAGGCCATTTTCCATGCCGAGTGAAGCTATTAAGATCTTGCCACTGGGCCTGGCATGTAGCTCTGCAACTGTCTCCTGCTCTATAAGGAGAACAACATTTCCAACTCTGGTTTTATTAACTCTGATCAGCAGGTTTACTACACAGACGTACGAGACCAGCACTTCTAAGAAGCAAACATAGAAGACAATACTTATAATTAAGGTTCGAAAAAAAAGGAAGTAAGTGATGATGTCAACATCTTTTGCAAAAGAAAAAAAAATGACACAAACCAGTAAACGCTGATCGAGCTTACTGCTTCCTAACTGTTTCCCGGTATTGCATCAATTCACTCGTCTCTGTTTATTGCAGCAGCAGATGTTGCAGAACTTCAAATATCCTGCAGACCTAATAGAAAGTTATCTTACAGGATGATAGGAATTAAAATTATTGGTGTTTTCAGTGCATCTGATTGGGTTTCATTTATACGTGCATTACACTTAGAGGCTCGTGCTTTCATATAAAATATTAATTTTTCCAGAGAAGAGTCATTGTACAAATATTAGCTGTAGCATGCTCATTTACCAGAAGAGCTGCAGTGTTCCTGAAAAAGAAAGCCAGAACCTAGAATGGACTAAACCAGTAAAGGCAGTTCCTGTCAGGCCGTTTCACATTTTCAGTTTCATTCCAAAAACCGACAGAACATAATTTTCTCATCATCTCTCCTCGCTGAGGGAAGACATGCTTTTTACACCTTTGTTAATCAATAACTCCTCAGGTGAAGGCTGTGCTGATGAGCTGTAGGGCTGATGGATAACTGGTCCATTCTTCATCTGCAGCCCTAATGTAAAGCTTCATCTCTTCAATTACAAACAGACAAACGTATCTCACTGGTAATACCATGTATTTTAAAGGAGCACCCTGTTGTGCATTGAAAAACGGATTGCTCTTAAACTCATGAAAAGGAGACAGCTGTATAAAGCCCGGTCTGTTAGATGGGAATGGGGATCAGGTTAATATCTAATACTTACCTACAAATAGCAGAGCTGATGACTGGATGCCAAAATAAATCCAAGACAAAGGTACAATCAGCAATATGTGGCATTAAATAGACATTGTTTTTTTTAATGCAAGAAAATATATATTTTTTTAAAAGCCCTGTTTTGCTTTGATACAAGACTCAGAGAAGAGAAGAAAATATAGAAGCTGAAACATTTGCATATATTTGCAGACATTTATTGAGGAAAGATTGCAGGCAGCAGGAGGTGCAAACAGTTGAATAAAGTGGATTTGATTTTGACAAAGCTTATCTGGGCTAAAAGGTGCAGGGTAACACCTTCCTAGCTGAAGACAAAATATTCACTCTAACTGTTCAGTTCAGGGCTCCACGGTTGCAGCAAGAAGCTCCTGGTTCTGAATCCCAGCCTGGGGTCTTTCTGCATCTAGTTTGCATGTTCTTCGTGTGCATGTGTGAGTTCTGTCTGGGTTCTCCGGCTTCCCCCCAAATTACAAAATATGACTACTAGGTTAATTGGTCTCTCTAAATAGCCTTTAGGTGTGAGTATGTGTGCATGGTGATGTGTCCTATGTGTCTCTGTTGCTCTGAGATGGACTGGCGACCTCTCCAGGGTGTACACTACTTCTCACCCAATTACCGCTGATAGGCACCAGCCCCACTGCTACCCTACTGAGGTAAAGTGGTCATTATGTCCTCCAGCAGCCTAAGCCTATAGCAGAACCCAGAGAATCACAACCTGTGTTGTAGCCGCCAGAGAACCAGTGGGAAGTTCCCTCATTATGTCTCTTAACTCCATGTAGACTACGGTTGTTAACTTTCTTCAAACCACCTCTGCTCCAGCCACTAGTGGCCAATAGTACCTGCAGATGCATATTCAAAACATACAGGAATGGTACTAGAAACACTTTTCCCCCATCTAGAAGGCAGATGGTGAAATGTTGTATGTGGTGTGTTGTCTTGAAAATGAAATGAAAAGTAAGAAACGTAAGTCCCTTTTTGAGTAACTGCGAATGCGCAAGACCGTCTTACCTGCTCTTTCACTCCTCAGGGGGATCACGTGAAAAAGTGATCCTCTCTTCTCATAAACTTGTACGATGTTTTACGTCTTGCGACTCTCTAACACCAAAGCTAACCGCTAAGCTAACCAGATACGTAAACACTAGAGGTGTGCATGCACTGCAAGAGGAAACTAGCAGGAAACGAACACGCACATTGGCATTACATGAGCTGATCAGAATGACTGGCATGTGGAACAACCAATAGATACGGTGATACCCTCGGTACTTGAGGGACAGAGGGGGGTGTGGGCCGGACGGAATGTGAAGCTTTCTGATTGGTTCTTTCTATTCAGACCGAATGACATGATTGGTTAGAGTTTTTTACAGGCCTGCAGCTTTCACGGAAATCTAATTTAACCTCCTTGTTCTGAATACATATTGTACTGACTACTGTCAAGATGGAAGGACGATTTCACCCAGTGTAACAAAAGTGTTTCTGAACAGGATTACCAACTATAGCTTTAATTCAGAATTTATTCAACAGCAAAAGCATATATTTATTAGATTTTAGAACTGTAAATAAATTCAGACAACAGGTCAACTTCACTGGGTTTATCCCCGTATTCCTGCAAACATGTTTCCATAATCCTTACCACCATTTCTGAGGTCTGATTGGTCCTTATAATCGGCACAGCAAACATGAGTTATCACATCTGTAAATAATAATTGGTGATTTCAGAAGACCAGCCAATGCTTATAATTGTTGTTGCAAATACTCTCAGAAATTCATGTCTAATTGGTAGTTGCAATGGGCTGCACAGAGGAGCAGTTGGTAGAACTATTGCCTTGCAGCGAGAAGGTCCTCGACTCAAATCTCAGCCTGGGGTTTTCTGCGTGGAGTTTCAATGTTCTCCCTGCATGCATGGGGTCTCTTTGGGTACTCTGGCTTCCTCCCACAGTCCAAAACATGACTGGTTACTCTAAATAGGTGTGAGTGTGTGCATGCATGATTGTCTGTCCTGTGTCTCTGTGTTGCCCTGGCGACATATCAAGGGTGTACGCCGCCGCTCGCCCAGTGAGAGGGTCACTGGAGATAGGCACCAGTGATCCTGCACGGATAAGCAGGTATATGCATTGAATGGATGGTATTGTGAGACACACCTGCATTTAAAACTGTGTGGGGAATGAATGAGAGAGACTTAACGTGAAACTAACTCTAGATTTATTGACATGGGGCTCACCTTTTAACTAGTTGGTCTCTACGACCCTACCTCCAGCCTCTGATGAAGGCAGATGACTCTGAAACAGAACCAGAACCTCTGACATTAGACAAAGGTGTTAATTAGTAAATGAAACCAGGTGTAAAGGGAGAGGAGAGAAAATCTCCAAAGACTAGAGCCCAGAGTTGCTGCTGGATGCCCTTAGCACCACCAATTGACCACTGTAGCACGGTTGTTTTAGCCAAATGTATTTGTGTTTGTCAGAAGATATTTAAGGTTATTTAAACATTAATCCAGAGCTCTGCTGAAGAAAACCCATTAGATTTATGATTAAAAAAATCAAACAAAAACAATGGTATCTAGAGATTCAAGGTAATCAGATTTTTTTGGTATCTTTAGCTGTCTTGAACCTGTTTAGGTGGTGACACTGAAACACAGCGCCCATATTTAACTGAAACCTGGAGGCACATAATTTATCTGCAGTGTCATCAGAACCGTCCCTGGAGTCGGTCTGCCTATAAATACAGTGACAGCGCTGGAGGTGATTCTTCTCCGATACCGAGACTTTTTCACCTCAAACTTTGGAGCACAGAAGGTTATTAGAAACAAACTGTCAAACTGCCAGCTTTCATAAAACACATTTATAATCCTCTGTGTAATACCCACGCCAGATGCAGGCAGCTGGGGGAAAAAACATATGTCGCTTTAAGGGAGACTTGTCCATCTGCCATCGTTGACCTTCTTTTGGTCCCCTTTGAATCTTCAAAGAATGTATTATTCCAAGATCGGATATTGTTGCTTTCCTCGAAGTAACCAATCAAACTACCTCCAGGTTAAACTCCTTAAGATACTTGCCTGAGTCGTCTGAAGTCAAACCGATGGAATTCCAGATAGCCTCACATCCGTCTGAACTTACCTGCTAGTGTGAAGTGTTAGTAAAGTGGAACATATTCACTCCTGGCCATGCTGGCCTGATGCTGACTCTAACTGACTGTTGTTAGGGTGACCTTTAAACTTGTTACTGCAGCCGGACATGCTCCAGAGTAGCGCCAAAGCATGAAATGGGACATTTCTTTGCACGTGTGTGGGAACAGGTTGCTTATGTTCAGAGCCTGCCCGTCACAGAAGTGACGAATAGCGGGGAAAATAACTGTTTGGCTACAGATCCAGAGCACAGAGGTGTTTCTGTTTCCTTTGCACTTAAAAAGAAATGTGAAATATTCCTGAAACATCTTGTAATCATGGAGAACATGGTGGGTTCTTCATCCGGTTCCAAGACAACACAAAGGTTGCTACAAGGGGTGAAAAAAAAATCCAAATGTGCATTAAATATAGCTAAAACAAATAAAAAAATCTTGACCTTCATTCTGAAATAATGTTTTATGAAAATATTAGAATGCTAGTTTTTCTAACTTCCTGTTGCAGTTAGCTGTACTGCTTAGGGTAACGTAGCTCGTCGGAACAAGGAGAGAGTAAAAGGTGATCAAATGTTCGCTAGCATCTCAAATATGCTCAATTTCAAAGCTAATATAACTCTGTGTCTGTTTCTAAATGGTGTGACAGAGAGATGAGTTGGCTGCTCTGGCTGCAGGAAACAATGTTTTGTGTGTTTTTCAGCATTAGGTTATTGTAACCTTCCCCATCACAGTGGTGGAAGTAGATAATGACTGATAATGCACTCAGTCTGTTTTATTTTGTTTATTCTGCTACAAGGGCTGCACATTATATCACACATTCACTGCCATCCTAATATCCGTGTGTGCAACATTAACATATCAAACGACATGAATACAGTAAATGTTGGCTAATGTATCCCAAGTGCTATGAGTTCACACTTTGCATGACAACATAAAATTCAGCCAGCTGGATGGAGTTTCCTTGTAATTCATTTCCATGCCTGACACACATTACTAAGCCTAAGATCCTAAAGGTCACAGAAAGTCTTTGAAGCACAGATGGGACACAGGAGGGAGGAAAATGTTTATTAATCGCAAATGATATCATTATTATAGCAATGATCACCAATTCTATCACATCATTTTCTAATATCGTTCAGCCTTAATTTGAAGTTCTGTTTTCCTTGGAAATCAGTTGTTGGAACAGAATCACACTCAGATTAAAAGCTAGCTGCCCTGCCCAGTGACCATGTAAACTGCTATTACCAATGCAAGCTAATAATGATATATTTCTCTGTGTTTTGTACATTCATAAACTACAGAAACATGTTCGCTTACGCAGATTGTGAAGAATTATGTGCCTCTCAAATTAGTGAGTTTACAACCAAACGAAATATGAATATTACTGTGGCCATCACTGAGATTAAAAAGATGGCAGCTATGTTGGATTTGAAGTTTGGGGTTAGTTCAGATTTATCAAGGAGCAATAATCTTTTTTGTTATTATATAACAATAAGGAAATCTTGGTGTGACACCAATTCAGAGCTCACATATACCACACAGAGACAAATAAAAGACGGCCATGGAAAAATTAAGCTGGAGCATTCACAGAGAAGACCCTAAGAAATGCAAAAACAGATAATGAAAAAAGCTCAGTTTAAAATTAAGCCTTACAGCAGAAGAGAAACAATTATTGGAAGTGCATACTCAGATAAAAATGTTCAAGCTGAATGTACAAAACAACACTTCCTAAGAAATTAAAAAGTGTGCAAATAGTTCTTAGTATTTGCGGAAATTCAAATATTCAAGTCAAAAAAGACAAATAGTAAATTTACAGAACAATGTTAAAAACTGTGGAACTGCATGTATGTACCAGACCAAATCTACCTGACGAGCTAACAGTGTACAGATAGTCATTAGTATAATACACTAATGGCTACCAGACACCCCACTCTGGGCACACCCTGGAGGCCCAAGACCCAAGCTTGTGGCTCCAAGCTTAAAGCTCTTAAGCTCTCCTTAGGAGGTTAATGGTGATATGAGGAACTTTAGCCAGCAAAGACGTTCTATCACGAGGTCCACTACGTGTCCAGACACAGGGTGCCAAGCTGAGATTGTATGTCTGTCCAGTAGAGCGGTGGCTTAGAAGAGTTAGGACCATTCTGCGCAGTTTGGGTTATGCCTGCCGGGTGGAGTACAAGCCGTGTTGCAAACTGGGAACCATAGTCCGGGCGTCCATGGTGATTATTGCATAACAGTGGAGTCTGTGGCAATATGCATGGCCCTTTTCTGGACTTGTGCACCATAAACCGTGTCTAGATCTTGTAGACGGCATCCCACAATCCCCTGTTCTGACCTCACCGCCCGTGTTAAATCCTTCCTGATCTGTACTGTGCAGTTCCCATACCACACTGTTACGCTTAGACACAAATGCTTTCTATGGTAGCTCTGTAAAAGTTTTTTTTTTTGTTTTTTTTTTACAATTTAGTGGAAAGTCCAGTCCATTTCAGTTTACTGAGGATGAAGAGCCGTTGTTGAGCCTTCTTCACCAGGTGAGAGGTGTTCACTGTCCAGGAGAGGTCAGAGGAGATGTGAATGCTTTATGCTGTCCGTACGTTCCACCATTTCCCCCTGTATGTAGAGAGGAGAGTCTTCAGACTTCCTTGACCTTCTGTAATCCTTTATGACCTTCTTGGTCTTGCTGGTGTTCGGGATGAGTTTATTCATGGAGCACCACTGTGTACCACCTCTCACCACTGTTTAGTGGGTCTCATCATTGTTGGATATGAGACCCACCACAGTGGTGTTGTCCCTAAACTTCACAACCGTGTTTGTGGGGGGCAGCAGGGCAGTTGTGGGTGAAGAGGGTGAAGCGAACAGGACTGAGGACACGACCCTGTGGCGTTCCAAAGTTGAGGATCAGTCAGGGCAGATGTGAGTTTCCCTGTCCTCAATCCCTGGAGCCTGTCGGTGAGGAAGTCAGTGATCCTGAATACCTGAATTAAAAGTTTTAAAGTTATAGATTGGAAATTTCAGTCTTAAAGTTTCCCGTTTGACCTCTGTTTTTAGGTATTGTTTCAGACATGGACAACGGAAGATAAGTGCATTCAAACAAGACTTTCAACAGGTTCAAAGTCCCAAATAAAACTATGTTGGTGAAGATTCTCAGTCATCCAGATCAAATGCACCATTAAAACCAGACATAAAACAGTTCAGGGGTTGTACAGTTAAACCAATAACTTAGACTAAAAAGCACCAACTAATGTTTTAAAATACAAAGGCAGTTTTTTTCAGGGAATAATTGCATTAAATTCCTACAACAAAAAGAGATGAAAATTAGCTTCAACAAATAACATCCCATTGAAGAAAATGTTTTTTTCATTTTTACATTTTTCTGTATTTGTACATCTAAATAAATAAATAAATAAAATTGCAGTTCTTTAAAGAAAAAAATAAACAATTCTAATAATATTGTTGGTCCTGGGTTCAAATCCCAGTCTGGGGTCTTTCTGCATGGAGTTTGCATGTTCTCTCTGTGCTTGCATGGATTCTCTCTGGGTACTCCATCTTCCTCCAACGGACCAAAAACATAATTTAGGTTAATTGGTGACTATCAATTGCCCTCATTATGAGCATGTGTGTGAAGTTGTTACCCTGTGATGGACCCGTCCAGGGCGGACCCTGCCTCTTGCCTTGGCTGGAGCAAGGCACCAGCCTCGCAGTGACCCTGCAGGGAAATCAACAGTGGATGGATAAAACAAATAAAACAATCCAAACGGGCAGGACTGGACCCCCACATTTTAAGACTTTAGCAGCGCCCCTGGTGGTGAGATTTTCGGGGTGAGTTTCTGTGAAATGCTGCTGGGATTTCGCTCAGGCATGATTTAGACTTGATGTTTTCTTTTCAGTATGGTCATTGTGTTGAATGAGAGGCTCTCATGTGGCCCCTGCCTCCCTGATTGTTTCCGGGCTTCTCTCGCCCCCTCTCCTCCCTTTCCTCGCATTATTCCCGTTTGGAGCAAAGCGCCTTGTGCCCCGGCTGACGTCAGTAAACTTCCAGCAGCTGTGGAGGCGAGCTGAGGAGGAGGAGAGGGGAAGGAGAGCCCTGCATGTGGAGGGTTCTGGATTTCTGCGGGACCGTTTGGACCTCTGCCGCGGGTTTCTCTGTAAGTACAGGTGGTCATTGTTTCAAACTCTGGGTCTGCGCTGGCTGCAGGGAACTGGGTTCTGCGGGTTCTTCAGCCTGTTCGGTTCTCTCTTACCGCTCTGGAACATGGGTTTTGCGGTGTGTGTTTTTTCTCGGGTTGCTGAGCCCAGTTTGCAGCTCTGAACGCAGTTCTCGGCCGAACCGCAACGGGGAAACTTTGTTGCGCAAGTCGCTGCAAAGTGCACCTCGGAGTGTCTCCGCCGAAACATCGAGTCCGACTGGTTTCGGTCCAAAACCTCCTTGTTCTGGGGGTAGAACCCGGAATGTGTGCCGATCAGCTGTGTTTTTCTCCAGGAATGCGCTCTCATGTGGCGCCGCATTGTTTTTGGCGCAGATTTTTTGAATGTTTTGCGCAGTAACGCGCTAATTTCGGTACTTTGTAGCAGGTTCTTGCAGTCAGCTCTAAATGCCAGCATGCGGAACATAAAGTCGACTTAATTCCAGTCGTAATCGTCTTATATGGTGAGAAATGGGACGCATTCCTTCAGATCCAGTGACTTTTGAACACTTCAGCAGCTCCCTGGACACGTTCCTGATCTTCTCTGATAGATATTCACGTCTGGACCGCCGTTTAATGGCTCTCTTACGCGCTCAGCTGTGCGTTTTCTGGGGCTCTGTTCTTGCTTTATCTGATCAGGGTGAGCAGTTTGGGTTCTGGAGCACTGATCTGGTTTGCTTTTGGAAACCCGCTGGAGTTCCAGGCTTCTGCAGATTCTATACACCTGTCCACAACCAGGGCATTGGTGATAATTGGATTTGAACCAGCATCAACGGAAGGCGTAAAGTCTGTTGGAAGTTCCTGCTGCCGGTTATTGTCGGTGTAAAACATGGAGCCATGTTCAGACCAGAGTCTTACAGGTTTCAGATGAAATATAGAGGTATATAGTATATGCATTGTTGCATGGAATAAAAAAAGCAAGAGCAGTTAAATTTTAAGGCAAATTATTTTTGCTAAATGTCTGCAGATATCCTCTGGACTCATCCTTTGCTATGATCCGGTTAAACAATCTGCAAATGGAGCCCCAAACAGCAAGACGGAGGATTCTAGTAGAACTCGTGCATGTACACGTTTTCACTGATGTGCTTGCATGATACAAATCATTTGAACAATCATTTTGTTACAGGACCAACATGTGAAAATAGAGTTTTAATATCATTATCAGTTCTGAGGAGGGGACGTCTGTCCTTCCTCCCAGCGCTGCACACCCAACATCAACGGGCTGTTGTAGATCACCTCAGCCTTTTCCACACAACTCGCTCAGACCTCTCCTTCACGCCTCAGTGAGATGTGTGCAACAACCCTGGGTGCTTATGGCGAATGGATGTGAAGCCCAGTCCTCAGATGGACGCTATGTGTGGGGTTATGTCAGCGTGTGTCTCAGGGGTGTGATGTGGTGATGGATGGGGATGGAACAACCCAAAAAAAAAAACTGTGTTACGACTGTGGGCAAAGTTATTAGTTAATACTTTCATTAAAATCATTTAAAACATGCATTAATCTGTATATACAGCAAGAGTGCAGCCAGGAGTGCTAATTGGTTTCCTGGCTTCGTAAATGTTATCAATATTAACTATTATTCCTTTTATTATTATTGACAGAATACCTGAGATTAAGACAAGTGTCTTTCTGAGAGATTCCTTTAAAAACGCAGTAAAAATTAAAAGTGAAATGCATAAAAAGACATTTTTAGTTTTAGATTTGGACAATTTACATACAAATTGTTTGTCAGACTCACCAGCTGCTGAATGCCAAACTGGTACTTAACTGTGTTTTCTATCTGCAGAACGTCGCTTCTGGTGCATCGAAGATTAAAATAGCTTCTAGTGGCGATTAACGACGTTACCGAGTCAGACCTGAACACGCCGGGGACTCAGAATACAGCCTGCTGTGTTTTTTTTCCAAGCAGGAAGGATACTGAGAGCTCTTCCAATCAGTTTTAATGTATGTTATCTAGCGTTCTGAGCTTTGTTTACATGATTAAGTCTCTTATTGTGAAGGCTTCCCTTCATCTTCTGCCTGGATGCTTTCAGTAAAACAGACGATCGATTTGCTTCAGGCATAAAGCCTCATGTCATTATTTAGACTCTTCTGCAGGTTAAATCAGATACAGTCCAATATTTCAGAAGAGTTGGTAAACGGACCTAGCCTCGTGAGACCATCCTGATCTCGCGAGCTTTCAAGGTTTCACTCGCAGATCAGTCTGGCTACTCTCCGTTAAAGAAAATTTGGAGCCGTTCACCAAACGAACGTCCAATCAGCGTTGGCTTTGAGGCGGGTTGAGGTGTGACGCAACGAGAAGCGCGTCAGTTCAGTCTAAACAACATGGCGGCTTCAGCCGATGAAACTAGCGTTAGCGCGGCTATCGAGCAAGTTTTATCGGAATTACAGAGTATTTCTTTGCTGAGCTAACGAGCCTTTACCTGCAGCAGCAAGAGTAGCTTGGCTTGTGGTTGTGTTTTCGTCGTTGCTCGTAACAGAGTGACGACGAATCTGATTGGTTCATTTGGCCCGTCTATCACCAACATAGGCCAATCAGCTAACCAGTATTTTCGCCCCTTCCCAAAATTACTTCAACGGAAGGTTTCCAGATGGATATGCGAAGCAAATCTATCTGGCGGAGTCAGGTTAAAACGGACCACCCCGACCATTACGATGACCAAAATGTCCGGCTAAAGGTCAGCTTGCTCAGCATTAGCTGTTCAGCCGCTGCATGCAGGCTAGTTGTGTTGGTTGGAGCAGGACAGAGACCTGTTATCGGATAACTTTTGGTTCCAGTTCTTAAACAGGTGGTGGAGCCAGTTCTCAGCTTTTCTGGAAAATACAATTTTTTTTGTATTTCCCAACACCCGAGTGCCATGTGGGAGCCACGTCGTCATATGTGTCTCATTTAGTCACAGTTTTAGTAATTTAGTCACAGTTTTAGTCATTTAGTCCCCTCGTTCCGTGAAGGATTGTGCTGTATGGATGATATTTAACCCCACAGTATTCCCCACTCTGATTTATTAGCACTGCTTTCAGCAACGGGCGGCGCTTGTGAACGCTTCACTGCCACCATTAACGGATCTCTCATCCGGACCGGCGGCAGTTTTTTTTTTTTTTTTTTTTTTTTTTTATCAAAACCACCGGGTGATTTCAAAGAACCAACGAGGTTAAAGAGCTGAGGCGGAGACAACACTTAAGGATCGACTGAAAAATAATCAGCAGAGGTCCGCTGTAAGCGGCGCTCTTAAACTGTATGACTTTAGTTTTTCATGTTTTATGTTTGATCGATCATAAAAGCAACTTGACTCCAGAATTTTTAAACAACGTTTCTCAAGAGCCCCGCCTCTAGTCTCCTGTGGCCCAGCAGCGAACGGGCTTGGGCAGCTCTGGTTTTCAGGGCTGGAGCCAAAGTTTGGCCCGGTGGAAACACTAAGAACTGCTGCTTGGTCAGAACCAGAACCAGTTAAGCACTGGAACCTGTTTGGTGGAAAGAACAGCTCGTTACAAAGCCTTCCTTGTGCACCTAGACCATAAATATAGTATCAGAGATGGAAAACCCCAGATTTGTAACCAAATAACTGTAACACTTTAATGCTGGGACCTGTCCGGGGTGTACGGTGAGAAGGTCAGCAGAAATGGAGAAGGCCATGGCAGCAGTGGTCCTGAGCTCTGAGACCAAATCATCTGCGCTGCCGTTCAAATGCATTAGGCAAGATTATCAGCTCTGGGGTCGTGTTTTCGGTTTGGATGAATCTGGGTGGTTGAGACTGTAGTTAGCTGCTCCAGTAAGCTGCAACAGCTTTTCTAGTCTACGATTATTCATGTTTCAAAGCAATAAAATCACAGGAACCGGCTGCACCTGAGCAGAAGGAGGTGCCTGAATGTCTACATGTTTATTAAGTTTCTCTACTTAATAGAGAAACTTAAGTCTTACTTTACTGCGATTGGTGAACGTAGGAGCTGGATGCAGGAGCGAAGGAAATGATGATGATTGTGTGATGAGAGCTGTTGGGGATCTGACCAAAGTTGACCCAGAGAAGCTGCAGTAAAGCTTTCAGCTGAAATGATTTAAGGGGATAATGAGATTTATCCTAGTTTTAGACAACCTGCAGAGAAATCACTGAGAGGTGAGAAAGTCCAGGTGTTCACCTGCTGAGCTCAGTCAGCCAGACTCTCCAGCTCTGAGGATTATTCAGACCTTTAATGTTTTAATGGCTGAACACATCTCTGCTGGAATATCTGGTCCAGTAATGAAACCACCACAGATCTGCTGCCTTGTCTGGGTGGGACGCCTGAATCGTGCCTCATTGACTTATAACTTCATTTATTATGCCTATAAAATGATAAATTCTATTAACCATAGATAAATGATTGTTAATCATCATTACCAACATTTTCTATTTTTATAAATCTAGGAAATGCAATTAATATAACCATTATATTATTACTATTGATTGTATAGATAATGATAAAAATGTTGCATTAATCATGAAATGTAATGATAAAAACATCACTTATTATAAATATATAAAAGTTGAACATATTTTACTCTTTAAAATAAGTATTGATATTCATAGTTTATACATTACGGAAATTTTAAATTTTCTGATTTAATCTAATGTTGAATATTGAGAATATAATTAAACATGTATTTAATTTTAAATAATTTTACATGATCTTGTGGGAAATATATTGTAATATAATTAATATTTCTAAAAATATATATGTATAACTGTACTATTAAATCATTTATTAGTTAATTACATACATTTAAAAAAAAAAGTCTGATAAATATAAATTACAAATTCATAGACTAATTTATCATTAGCATTTAATTAAAAAAATGGAATAAATTTATTCAATAATGTCAGTAGACTGATTATGTATAAACTATATTTATGTATAATTATATAGCCATGTAGAACTCATAATTCTGGGTGCACCAGAAGTTAAAGTTCAACAACAACCCAACAATGAAGGTTCTGAGTGTGTTTTGTGGTTCTGGACCCCTAAACGAGTCCAGCGTATCGCTCAGCTTTGATTCCAGTTTGCTCCTGGGACCCAAATTGCTCGTCTCTGAGAAATGGCTCCACGGAGACGCATTAAAGAGGAAGAAATCATCTCATTCCTCCCGCTCTCCTCCGCCTACCCTCACAACACTGCAGACACTTCATCTATCAGTCGTCGATCACCGTGTGACTGATAGCGTGCTTCCTATCAGCCGCTGCTCCCGATGCCTCACTGTCACCACACACTCCATTAACAGGAGCTTCCTCTCCGCACACCATCAGCCGTTTGGTGCCACTGAGCTGCTTTTCGGTGCCGTTCTCAGTCAGAAACATCAAACCCGGGTTTCCAGCGCCGAGCCGGGACGTCAGCCTCTTCCTTCCTGCCTCGCTGCTGTCAGAGAAAAATGAATTTATTCCTGCTGCCTGGAACCCCGGCGGGCACTACACACAGATAATTGATATTGTTCTCCCTGCTTGGCTTTTGGTGCTGCCATCCCCGTGATTGAATGAATCCTGCGAGTGGTTATTAGACATCTTAATTAATCGTGGCTTCAGTCAGCTGAGGGAGCCGGAGCGTGTGCTGGTTTTTCTGTGCTCATGTCTCAGGTCTTTGTCTGACTTTTGCTTTGCTTTTGATGAGACGGGTATTGTTTCATCTAAATAGAGCCTCTCTCTCTCTCTCTCTTTCTGCTGCTAATGGAGCTGCTTTGTTCTTTAAATGAGAGTGAGAGGAAGTATAGCTTAAGTCCCTGTCGGTAATGAAAGTTTATATTTGGTGCTTTGATGTCTGAATACAATGCTTTTTGTGCCACTCTCGGCAGCATAAATCTCTCGTGAAAGAGCCACAGAGCTGAGGAGGAAAAAGTGCCGGAGCTTCCTGCATGTGGAGCAGAGCATTTGATCTTCTCTGTGGAAGTGGGCTCGCTCTCCTCCTCGCAGTAACTGCAGTAGCTGCTCTGCTCGTGGCTTTTCTCGTCCTCAGGTGGATGCTGCTGTCTGGCTCAGGTGAGGAGGATGTGGGTGAAACTGGATTACTTCAAATCTGCCTTCAGCCTCAGATGTGGACGTGCGGCTGATGTAAAAATGTGATTTGCTCCATCACGCATTTCCTCTGTTGGGGCTTTCGTTTATAGGTTTTTGCAAGGTGTTAAAAGTTTAAGTCATTGATGTCTAAAGTCAGTCCTCGAGAGTTTGTGTCCTGCATGTTTTAGATGGGTTTCTGCTCCGACGCACTGATTCTAATGGCTTAATTAGTCCTCCAGCACCATATTAAACAACTACTCCCTTGATTTAGGTGTGCTGAAATAAGGAAGCATCTAAAACATGCAGGACGTCACCCATGAGGTCTGACTTTGGACATAACTGTCTTAAATAATATCCATTTTACTCCCCAGAGATTTGCTTCCAACACATTGTTGACTTCATGCTACTGAGAATTAGATTCAGTTGATGTACCTAATATAGCGTTTTTTTAAGAGTACATCAAAAGCAGAAACTGTCCCATGCCTTTATTTAACAGATGCATAAAAAAATGTTTATAAAGGTCAAAATTGATAGTCCTTAATTTTAAGGATCAATTAAAAAAAAATGTAATCTAAGGATAACATTGATGCCTAACTAAAAGTTAGATATTGTTTCAATTGTGTATTTTTGTTTATTTACACTATAACGCAAAATCTGCAATTAAAAACTTATTAGATGTAAAATTAGGTATCAACTTTATTCGTATGTAATCAGCTCGGCATTGAATCTACTTCTCTTAATGACAGGAAATGGTATTTGATGCAGTAGAGCTTCCAGCCAGGGGAATGCTGGGTAAATTTCTTTACTGTATCTTTACTTCATTGTCCTGCCGCTGCATCAACGTCTCTTCATACCAGACATGCAAACGTTTGACCAGCATCACCATGTTGGTGTACTTCAGTCTGAGCATCTTCGTAAAACAAGACAAACGGTTTTGTGTTTCACACAGAGAAGCCGCTGGTGGTTCAGATCCAGTTCTCGATGCTGGAAGGTTGTTTTGAACGTGTCGCTGTGAAAGCACGGCGGTGAAGATCAGCTCAGATGAGCAGGGAAACAATTCGGGCCAATGGTAGAGGACGCCATGACAGCGGCAGTGTGACGCCATCATAGTTGAATTAATGTGCGAACATGTCAACAAAATGCCACTAATGTGAACGCCGTCCACTAAGATTAATTAAATTACTGCCTGTTCAGGTGGAGGTGATGAGGGCAGTCTGTTTACATGGCACTTTCTGATTCAGAGGAAGGTCCTCATGGTGATATTATTGGAAAATTGATGTGCAGGTTAATGTAATTCGCTGATGCAGCAGAAATGGATGGCCTCTGCAAGAGGAGAGGAGGAGGTTAATTAGACAAAATCACATGTTTACTTGGGATACATGAATAAGATGGGAAGCTGCAAAATCCAATAACTTTTTTTTTTTTCCTCCACTCTTGCTCCGGTTCAGTCTTTGTTTTGAAGCTGCGCTTAGAACCTGGTTCTGATCCAGCAGTGCGGAAGGAAAGGAAATGTATCTATAGCAAGAAAGCCCAGTAGTTTGTTTAGCTGAAGTTGAGATTGGAAACTTGGACCTGTGTCGTTGTTTTTTTTTTTTGTGTGTGGCTCTAGCAGCCTTTATTGGACAGCAGACTGACAGGAAATGCAGTTGAGAGAAAGGGGGAAGACGTGCAGCAAAGGACCTGGACTTGAACCCAGAACGGCCGCGTCAAGGACTGAGGCGTCTGAACATGATTTCAACAAGAAGTTTCAGATTTTTTTAATTGGTTCTGCCTTCCTGATAAAATCTGGCTGATAAATTTTGAAAGCCCCCAGATTTCATAACAGGGGGGACTCTCAGATTATAAAGGAAGAGAACATGTCAGTTGTCTGTCCTCCATCTTCTTTTGTGAACAACTGGTGGCATACGGGCTTCTCGGTCATGTTTTGCTTGTTTGCCCATTGGTTTGTTGTTTCTGCCACCTACTGGACTGGAGGTGTAGTGCAGTTTTCCCCTCACTATTTCCACATACGTAATTAAGCTAATTTTAAAAATATCTTCTGCTGCTTTTCATCACAGTATGGGTAGGTGATTGGAATTGGGAAGTTGCCCAGGTATTTCAATCCCGGGACCCTCGGTGGAAAAGGGGGATTTTAGATCTGTTGCAGTGTGTTTGGCATATTTCCTGCTGCACAACCGGAAAATAAGCTCATGGTATGCAAATAATTAGCTTTTGTTGCTTGTAGGAAGATTAAAAAAAAAAAAAAAAAAACACCAGCAGCAGTCTGTAGAGGAGGCAACTGTCCAGACGGAAAATATCCAGGAAACAAAGCTTAATGACCTGAGGTAAATAACTCTCCCTAATTAGCGAATTGAACAAGGATGCTGGTCCTAATGAAAACTTTCGGCATGATCAATGAACTGCCACCGTCCAGAGTTGGATGGAAATGCTTTTGTGGTGAAATTCTCAGTGTTTGTTGTTTCTGTGCAGTTTTTGCAGAGCGGTGCTGTTCACAGGGCTGTGATACGGTTCCAGTGTTTTAAACTAACAGCGAGAACCTGCTTCCTCTTAGCACTCCAATACACAGCAAAAGGTCAGCTGCAGATACCGCAGAAAGGTCCTTGACTGCTGCATGAGAAACTGAAACAAAAGCTCTTAGATTTATGCTGCATTTCTAATCTTGGTGATAGAGAGAGATGTGAAATGAGAGTTTCCAGAGGATCCACTCTGTGGATCAGTTGTCAGTTGTTAAATGGCTAATTGAACTGTTCTTTGTGTAAAGAAAGCAAAATCTCTTTAAAATGCTTCAAAACACCAAAGTTTGATGTAAGTTAGGGACAGAAACACGAAACGCTTCTTCTAAAATGCTTCAGGCTGGTGTGAAGGAACGTGCTGAGGTCTGGACCTAAACTTTTTGGCCAACTAAACCACGGAGCATTTCATATGAACCATGTGTCAAAGGTGCCAGATGTTCTATTATCTACTCATAGTGTAATTTATTGAAATTGAAACAATAAAACCAAAAAAACATTTGTAATCAGATAGGATCTGCAGAAAGTATAACTTACAGTAGGGAGTATCTGAGCTTGCATGGTTTCGGGCGTTGGGAGAAAACTCATCACTCCAGAGAAACTGATGCATGCAGTTGGAGACCCGGAAGACGATGGATGGGTGGATGTTTGCTAAATGAAATGACAAGAGAAAAGCTTTTCCTAACCCTACTTTGGTTAACCACTCAGAATCATTTTAAAATTTAAAATTTTTTCAGTTAGAAAAAGGTTAAAAGACATTATTCATTATTCAGACATTGCAGTTACACATGCATCATTTATTTTATATGTTCAAACAGAAAATGAAAATAAAATGTTAATATAATATAATCATACAGCAATAATAAGCTGTATAACATATTGAAAAGCAGTGGGACAAAGCTGAAGCCTATTTATTCCCACAATCAGTCAATGATTAATCAGTGAAGTTTGTCGACACCTGCAGCTCTTCACAATTCACACCTACTGCTGATGAAAGATGAAAGATAAAAGTTAGTAATGAGGATGTAGTTTTAAAAGCTGGTCCAAGCTTTTCTTCTCTCCTTTAAGATTGCCTTCAACTGTTCTAGTTAACTGAATCACCACTTTTTTGTTCTTTTTTTTCTATCTATATTTTATTCCTAGTTGCTTTTATTCTGTTTTATTTTTGCTATATTTTAATCATGTAAAGCACTTTGCATTGTCTTTGTACTGAATTGTGCTATACAAATAAATTTGCCTTGCCTTGCCTTTATAGAACTGGGTCATGCCACTCCTAAAGGTTCTCAGGAGAACTTTCTTCTTGATCTTCTCTTTTTGGACAGTTTTATTGAAACCTGAGCAGGAAGTCGTTTTTTTTTATTTGTTTTATTATTTAGGTCAGTATCTGAAAATGAGATCAAATAAACTGCCTCATAAATGTTTTTGTGTAGTTCTGATGATTACAAAGAAATAACTGGTACAGGAAGGGGCAGTTTGTCATCAACAGTGTGGAGAAAACCGGAGAACTCCAACCAAACCAATGCAAGCAAAAGCTGAACTGCTGAATACTTTTAAAATGAAATATTTTTTTTTGGAGAACATTCAAACTCTGAAGATTGTCCCCAGGTCGGGATTTGAGCCCAGGACATTGAGAACATGACTGGTTTTAAACTGCCTTCATGGAATATGTTTAGCTCAGGAAGACCATATAAAACATTTTTATCTTTGTAAACTGGTTTTAAAAGCTATTTC
This sequence comes from Fundulus heteroclitus, assembly GCF_011125445.2. Classification (NCBI taxonomy): domain Eukaryota; kingdom Metazoa; phylum Chordata; class Actinopteri; order Cyprinodontiformes; family Fundulidae; genus Fundulus; species Fundulus heteroclitus. Next base: position 40,858,202 of record NC_046367.1, read on the forward strand.
AGAAACGTTCCTGCAGGTTGGATGTGTTACATCTTCCCTGTTTGACATCAGCGTCAGACAGAGGATGTTTTCTGTTCCACAGATGAGTAAAGTTTTCAGACGGGTCACGCTGTCTGCCTCAGCGTTAATACCAGCAGGCGGAGAGGGAAACCAACATGTTGGTGAAAAAGAAAAATAGACGTATTTCAATCTACTTTAGAGAAATGTATTGGAGCTCTCAGGTAGATTGAGGCTGAGGTTCAGACTCAACGATCTCCATGACAACTGAGCAAACTCAATCTGCGGCTGAAGGTCAGGAAATGTTTCAGCAAACAATATCTGGGAGACCAAAGTGATGGAGATGAATGTGTTTTCCAGACTTTCTGGACGGTGTAGTTGATCCTCGCTGAAATGGAAAAACTGAACCTGCTTAGAATAATACATCGATCAAGTGTTAATGAAGAGTTAACGATCCATTTATTAAGGTATGAGCACATATGCATTATATCGGTCCACGTCATGCTTCACAGCGTATATTAAAGTATTATTAAATGGGGTTTGAAAGGGCACGTCATTTTGCACTGCATTGTGGGATGCGGTCTCCATTTTCTGGGGCAATGGCTTTTGTTTACATTGCTGGTTTGGATACCGTGATGTGAGAGACACAGACGTAAAAATGGACCGTACTAAAGAGATAAGCAATACTGTTCAAGCTAGACGCTGTTCTGAAGGTTCACTCGATTCTGTGGGATTGATCCATATGAGCACAATCAATGAAAAAGGGATTTACATGACCTACATCCCACCATCGCCATTCTCAGAAGCTGAATTTGCTTTCTATCTGGTCAGGGTGTTAGTTTTTATACCAGTAAATAATTCAGAAATGTTCACGGACAAAGCAGCTTTGGGTGTTGTCCAGGATCTCTGAATGTTCTGTCTTAAAGAGAAAACTAACTTCAGAGGAATGTGAACAACACAGCATCACCTCACAGCGCTCCTCCTGTGCTCCGGTGTCTGAAAGATTTATTTAAAGGCATACTATGCAACATTTTTCAGTTAATTAATATGTTCCATACCGTTTTGGATGATTAAATGAGTCATATCAGGTCAAACAAAGGTTTTCTCGGCCGCCCTGGTGGTCTGTGGGGGAAATACCGTACTTGCAATTGCAAGAGCTCTCGGCCCGCACACACAGAAGTCTCGCTTTACGGCGAGAACTTTGTGTTTTTGCCCTGCCATTCACTATATGCACGCGCGAAAGCAACAACAAAGAACCGCGTGTTAACGTCAAATAAGCATGCAAGCATATCGAGTTTTATTATTATTATTTTTTTTTTTTTATGTTGGCGAGACGCTACCGCGGCGGCGGCAGGGCGGCGGTTTCGGCTTGGCGAGGCGGTGGAGGTAGCGTCTCGCCAACATAAAAAAAAAAAACAATAATAATAATAAAACTTAAGATAGCGCTGCGAGAAGCCTGATGTTCATACCTTCACTGTGTTAGTCATTGTTTGTACTGCCGTTTTTTCCACTTTTCGTTGCGTTCGCCTGTCTGCTAAGCTCAAAACAACCGCGCCTGGCTTGATGGAGAAACCAGAACAGCTGAGCATCTTTATGACAGTGCACTTTTACTTTCGCCCTCTGGGGGGAGCCTCGCTGGAAAATCAACCCCGGTTGCATAGTATACCTTTAAGATTATTTTAAGCCTGGCATCCATTCTGCATTTATGTTGGAAATGTTTAGGGGCTCGTCAGTTAATTTATTTATGAAGAAGGAAATTTTCACAAAAGATCTTCTTTACTTTCACTTTACTACCCTCAGCAGGCTGTTATCGCTAGATGGCTAGGCTAGCAGCCTGCTAAGAGCTCCATGTGAAACAGCATAACAAGTTTTTTCACATGCTCAATATTACTATAAAATGACTGGAGTTATAATGAAATACAACAGATAACCTCCAAGGAGTGAGGACAATTGATGATGTAATGTCTAAAACATGGAGCTTCTCCTTTACTTCTACTTTGTTTCTACTAGCCTCAGCTGCCTAGCCTAGCGCTAGCAGCCTGCTAAGCTCCGTGTTAAACAGCACAACAAGCTTTGATTCAAACTTACCAGTCTGATAACGCCCTAGACTCACACATCTATCAGGATATGGCGTTGAAAGTGAAGTTTGGTCGTCTCACTGCTGCAGTCCAGAGTCCATTCGGCATTTATTTGTTAATTCAGAGATCCAAGCTCCTTGGCTGTGATTCCATGCTGGTAAACTTAAAACTCTTAACCCATTTTTCCCGAAGCTATCATGTGAACAAGTGTAACAGTTAATGACACAGCACGTTATTACCATGTTTAAAGATTTTTAAAACCAGAAAACAAATACAGCATTGTGGATGAAGCAGGTTTCCTGATGCCCAGGTATCCCACAATGCAGTGCAAGCCCCGTACTTTTAAGAGGAAGTCTTCTTCATGCCTGCATCTCAACCTGAGATGTCTGGTTGTGCAGTGTTAGTTTTCTGTGGGCCTTTTTAGCGACGCATTTAAATTCATCCCACAGAGTAGGTCACAGAACGCAGCAGACGGAAAGTACCCCTAAATTTGTTTAACTCTTAAATGCTGCAAACTGCAGCCACAGTGTTAGTGCTGTTTTCCTGGTGATACTGTATCAGCAGTAAAAAGGCCTTGATAATAAACAGGTATCATTTTGACGCTACAGCTACCATCCTTACTTTGCTCTGGAGTTATTTTAAAATGCACTTCAAAGCAAGAGAGCCTTTTAAAGGTGTGAGTTGTATGACGACGTCTGAGGCGTGAAAAAAAAATAAACTCCATGAACCCAGAAATGCGTTCTGTATTCAGAACCGTCTGTCGGCGATTGACATTTAAAGAAAGCGGCTTTTGTCTGTGAGGTCGGTCGTTTTGATCTTGAAAGCAAGTTACAGTGGAGACAGGGGGAGCTAATGATGGGGAGAAAAGCGAGCAGATGAGCTGCGGGGAAGAAAACTCTGATCAGCCTCATTATGTTCCTGCTTTTATGCTGCGACCAAAGACTTCCTCTGATCAGAACCAAATAACAACGCCTGATTGGACCTAATGTGCTCTGTGTGTGGCTCTGCAGTCTGCCTTTGTTGGAGTTTTCTTGTCCGTTTCTTCCTCGTCTTCACGATCAGCTTTTTTATTCCCCGCTCCTCTTTTAAAAATGGTGTTTGTGTTTCAACCCATTCAAGGTTTTTCTTCCTATTGAAGCCAGAATGTCACAAAGACCTCTTCTCGTGCAGTTAAGGTTATCCATTTTGATTAATGGACGTCTCTGCAAAGCAATTTCCTGATGAATTAGTGTCTGTCTTTGTGAGAGATAGGCTAATGGGATGAGAAACGGGGCTTCTCACAATTAGCGCTCCACCTATCAAAATTTAATCAGAATTGTGACCGTAAACTGCACCCAGCACACATCTGGACAGAATGTTAAATCATCTGGAAGCCTGGTTTTTTTCTGCATTGTTTGCTTGGCATCTCCTGGAAGTCAGTTCCTGTTTTCTCTGATCCTCCCCTCAGTCTGTTAGAAGGCAAAGACGAGTAAGACTCCACGTCCACGGGGAGAAACGGCTCGTTTTTTTTCCCCAGAATCTGTGTTCCTGCAGCTCCGACTGGGAGTTATCTCTGCTGAAGTGCAGAACGAGCCGTCCACTCACACATGAGAGCCTCCATCCTTAACATGAGCCCAACATTAAGTGGCTGAGATGAAACTACTGCTTAGGAAATAAACTGGGCTTGGCTAGGTTAATGACAGAAGAGCTGTGTGGTGCAGCGGCGATGAGGAGCTACATCCTTCAAGCTGCAGCTAAAGTTTGGAGCAGGAGATCCCACAGATTGGATCTTCTCTGAGTAGATGTGTGCATGAAGACCTCATGTGACCTCCTTCTGACTCGGCCGTTTCCGCTAATCGCACCCACTGCTCGTTTTGCATGATTTGTTGCTGTCAGTTTCAGAGGTAACCATGGTAAGTGCAGCAGATTTGGGAAATAATAGTTTTTATGCATGGTTTATGTTTCACTGGGATGTGGAGCTGTCTCATAAAAAGAAAGTACTCCCCTCCTTTGTTTGAAGACTTTTAACTTTGCAGGATTCTGTAGAAAGGTTCTGGTCTTCACCGGTTCTGCAATCAATTAAATCTAAAGTGAGAAACATACAACAGAATCTGTACTGTCAGTACTTTATTACACATGAAGTTTGAATAAAAAAGAAAGCTGAAAAACTCAGTAAGCCCAGCGATCCAGCAGCTTGCAGAACCTCCTCTCTGCAGCTTTTCTCACGTCGTGGAGAAGCTTTGATCCATTCGTTGCTCCAACGTTGTGGATGTTTCCAGACATTTGTCTCTGCTCAGCTTTCCGAAGGTCCCACCGCAGCATTTCAGCCAGGTTGAGGTGCCGACTTTGACTAGGCCATTCCAAAACTGTGATCCCGTCCTTTTTCAGACGTTCTGTTGTAGATCTGTAGCCGTATTCAGGATTATTGTTCTGTTAATTAACCAGTTTGGATCCAGCACCAGCTGTTGGACAGACGGACTCACTTCGGTCTTTCTTATCCTGCCTGGTGTCCACGCCCTGTGGCTGAACTCATCATTCCTCCACCACCGTGCTGGACCGTTGCTATTTGTCATTTCTCTGAGCTCCCCGCTCTGACCCTGGACTGAACCCGCTGGGATGTCCTCCTGGGAAGATCAGCAGCTGTCTGAGATGTTCTCCTGCTCTGTCTGCGTGACGATGGACCTCAGATGCTTTGGAGATGACCTTTGAAGCCTCCCAGTTTAATGAGCAGCAACAGTTGCTTCTCCTTTTGATTGTGAAAAGAACGGTCATTTATTGACTCGAGCTTTTCCATTTGGGCTTCGTGTTTGTTTAATAATTGATGGCGATGTGGAATCTATCGCACATTTTTGTCCACTTGAGCTTAGATTTAGTTAATTGTAGAACCGGGTGCACTTACTTTTTACCAAGCAGAATTAGTCGGTACTCCAAGTGCCTCTGAGACGGTAAAAACTTTACCTTTCATCTAAAATCCGGATAGCTCAGAAACTCTTTACGGCTCTGTTAACTTCGTCTGTGGAAAATATTCATGGACATGCATGATTGAACAATTTAGTGACAGAGGTCAGCCTACATCCTCAGTGTGGGGGCAGGGTTGGGGGTGCACAGCAGGACGTTACTGCTGACTCCTGAAAGTCTGGTTCTACCTTTTTAACTGGGTTCTGCGTACGGAACCGAGTCTTTGTACTTTTATCACAGCGCGCAGTAACCAGGCAGGGAGACGGCTGACTCTGTTCGTCTTTCACAAGAGTTTCTGTGAGCTTTTCCTCCCTCACAGTGTTTGTATTCTCTCCTTCATCTAAAGAGACGTCAGTTTCTATGTTTCCTGTCATCTCCGCCGCTTTTCTGGAGCTCACATGGTTTCTCTGTTTGTCTTTGTTTCTGTGAGATTCTCAGAGAAACTGAGAGGAAAACAGTTTTTCCTTCCAGGCTCGGCAGTGTGTTCAGCTCCGTTTAATTATCCATCACCTCAGAGAAATAACTTCAGTTATCTTTAGCACTGACAATACTCTGTTTCCTTAGGAAAACAGTAGGGGGCGCTATAAATGTGGGGGATTATGTAGGTAAAATAAGCTCGGCCATTTTAAAACATATGTCCTGTTAAACTGGACATGGTGGGTGAAGCAGATTTAAACAAAATACATTTAAAACACAAATAAATAAAAGTGTCTGCACACAGCAGGGATGTCCAAAGTGTGGCCCGGGGGCCATTCGTGGCCCTTTGAATGATGTTGTTCGGTCCTGATGACAATTTTACGTATGAGGCAAATCTGGCCTGCTGGCAGAGGTGGCTGATGCAGATGAATAGTTTAGTTTCTTTACAGTGAAGATTTTTAATGACAAATTCCTAAAATAAAAAAAATTGATACAACAGAAAGTATTCCTGTTCATTGAGTCGTGTTTCATTTAAATGTTGTAGGAGATAGAAGCCCAAACATCCCCGCTGCCCATCGATTAAACTGTAAAATGGAGCGAGCTCTGACAGCTGGAGACAGAAGGCGGCTTATAAAAGGAGGAAAGTGAAACAGGAAGACTGTCCCATGTTCAGATCTTGTTGCTGTGCAGAGATAAAAAAATATATAATTATTTCCCCCAAAAATGAAAGCAATCGACCAAAACTGTGAAAATGATATTTATGCCTGTTTGTAAATCGCTGCAGATCCAACATTTAAACAGACTCTCTAAGGACTGCCATATTCAGATTCCTTTTCTACAAGAATTTGACTACTTTCAGGTTTATATTATTGTGCAGATAAAAATATGCTGCAAGTAATTATTTTTAAATTTTCAAAGATTTAATTTCAGGGCCAGCAATTGACTGTAGCTTGATTAATTTGGCCCCCTTGGCCAAACGTTTGGCTCACAGGGACACGAGTTTCTGGATCAGTTTCTGTCCTCTGTGTTTAAGTCCTAAACTGTTCCAAGTACATAATTAATATTTGGACTTCATTTAATTAACATTTAATTCATTTAATTGATTCAAGATTCTTTGTCACTGCATGTTACTGTGTTGAATTTCCTTTGAGGACACACTCCGGCTTAAAGAACACACAACAACAAACAGACAATAAACATATACAGCTTTCTTTTTACCCTACGTGCCATAGATAAAAAAAATTTAAATATAAAAAAGTTTGTGTCAGAGTCCGAGGGCTTTGATATCATAGGTTATCATCAGTCATTCATGAATCACAAGTTATGAGGTAAATACATGCTTTTGTGTAATGATTGTGAGGCTACATTTACAGAAATATGCAATTTATATTCCTGAGGGAAGAGTGTGCAAATAGGCAATAACAGTGCAATGATTGTAACTTTAACATAGTTAACGTTAGATGGATTCTAACATATGGTTGTATCATATGACGAAACAAGGTTTCTGACCGTATATTAAAAATGCTGTTATTAAAATATAAGATTGTGCCTGGTTAAATTTTGGAGTTTAAAGTTTTTTTTTAATTCTTGATTAAAAATGTATATTTGTCATTGTTATAGATACATGCTTAATTTCAGAATACTGGTTGAATGTTATTTTAATATTCTTTGGTCGTATGTATTTCTACATATTCTTTTGCAATTTTCCTAAAATTCATGTTTAATGTTGAGGATTTTGGTTAAATAAAAACCTGCTGCCGCATAACTTATTATTTTACTAAATAGCTGTTGAATTTTGGTTATTTTATTTGTTTAATAATGGTTGAATTCTGCTAAACTGTTTCATTTTAACTTAGTTATTCCTAATTTATAATCTCTTCATTTTCCTTTATTTACTGAATAATGGTTTATTTTCAGTAAATTTCAATTTTCTTACATTCCTAAATGTTCAAAAATGTTTAAATTCTAAGTGAATTCAGTTTTTCTCTTTAAAACTCATCAACAACAAGACAACTTTATTTGTGTGGCACATTTCAGTGATAAAACAGATGCTCTCCATCGGTTTATTTTGGGCTGATACCACCAACCTTCCAGTCTGTTGTTCTCCTACCAGGGATCCATGTAGGCGTCTGCGGTTCCAGCTCTTAATGCTCAGCATAGTGTCATTTACGTCCTAGCAGCCAAAAGCGGTGCGGCACCCAGAAGAACCGCTGCGGTCTTGAAGTCATTTGGTTGACATGCAGAGCAGCGATGAGGATGTCAGCGGTTTGATTCACGGGGAGCTGGGATGTCCAGAGGAGGCAGCAGTGGAGCCATCATGGTACCCTCAGATGAGGCCTTATGGACACATTAGAAAAGATTACCAGCGCTCTGAGTTTAATAAGGGTCACGTTGTGGGTTTTCCTGAGGCTGAGTCATCATTTAGACACACTGTTTTTTTTAAATTCAATGGCAAAAACCTTGTCTACGTTGTATTGGAGCGGAACGATGGACTGTTGTGCACACAGGTGTATAGAAAGAGTGACGAACAGAATGTTAACAAAGACTCAGTGGCTTCGCTTTGTATTGATTTCCTAAATAAAAAAGCAAACGTAGCTTGTTGATCCATCCATCCATCCTTTCTGGGTCACAGTGGGCCCATGGCTAGAAGCGAGGGACACCCTGAGCAGGTTGGACATGTCCATCACTGAGAAACACAGAACAGATGACCACACACAGGCTAAAAGGCAACATAGAGAGACCAATTAACCAATTATCAGTCCTTGTTTTAAGCTGTGGACATCAGAGTATGTGATAACCTTCACATGGACAGATCCACTGCAGAAAGACAGCAGGGATTTGAACCCGGAACCCTCACCACCGTGCAGCTGCTCCAGATCCCAGTTGTGTGTCAGAGCTATATTTAGATTTAATGGTTCGGTTTCAGTTTTTCTATCTGTAGCGCTCATTGTGACGTCTCCGCTCCCCGCGCCCTTCGCGGGGTCGACCGTGTCCTGCTTTCATTTCATGCGACCTGATATCACCTTTCCACGTCCTTACCAGGAGCTCCTAACGTTGGCAGACGACTCTTACTCACCGTCAGGACACACAAAGTCAGGAGGAGTGAATGCAATCAGCAGCCGGTCTTCCTACCTGGCTGGTGTCGGGGCAGGTGGGGGGTGGGGGGTGGGGGGGCTCCTGCATGTGTGGATGGTTAGGTTTGATTTGGGACGCTGTTGTTGTCTGATGTCCCAATCAGAGGTTTATGGAGGACCTGCTGCTGAAGCCTCTGATGCATTCTGGGAACATTTATTGCTGTAGACGAAGCGGGAGTCCCTGAAACGTTTTCTTTATAATCTGTTCAGACATTTTGGATTAGTTCACTAGATCAGCGCTGATGCAGCAGAGGTCGTAATGGGCCCATTTTCCCTTGATCGCCTCTGATCGCTGCACTGATGCAACCCTGCAACGTTCTGCTCATTCAAATGGAGCGACACGGAAAACGCCCACCTTTTTTCTGGTCAGTAAACCAGATTTACCAGATTTCTTCGTTTGTTTTTTTTGTTTTTGTTTTTTGCGTTTCAGTTCAGTAAATCGCAGAGAAATTCGTGACAAATGCTTTGATGCATTAATGAGGATAATCTATTAATTACATCATTTACTGTGTATAGACAACTGCCACCTTGATCTGATAAAAAAGTGTATTTCTGAAGTTTTTATCTGCAACCCAAGCCTTAAAAGTCTGTTAAACCGTCTCACAGCGACGAGGATGTAACGGACAAGCTCTGAGATCCTTGACCTGAAGGAGCGTTTTCAAGATAAAGTACTGATGTAGAAAGATATGGAGGGCTTTTTATCACACAGCAGGTTAGATGTTATGTGGAAAAAAAGCAGCGTGTGTGCATTTTCTGCATGCCTGCGTGCGATAAGGCCTCCTGGTACGGATCCAGAGAAGATGCAGAAGAGGACATCTGGCGCGACACGCAGAGCTCCGGTTGACGGCCGTGTGATTGATTTAATGTGAACATCAGACTGAGACGCTTCTGATTTATTCATGTTTGTCTGCACACATCCCAGCCCCATTTAACATTGGCACAAAGAGCCTTGTTCGCCCCACGTCTCCTGCTTGGGTTGCGTTAGTGAGAAGCCGTCGCTCTGCATACGGTCAGTGGGCCCTGAGAGCCGCCGGCTCTGAGCGCCTCCGTCGGGCTTCCTCGCCCCGCGGCTCGGCTCCAGAAGAAGAAGGCCCTCCCTGTCCTGTCCATTAATTTCCCCCCAGCCGTTCTTCTGTGGCTTAAAATGGAGAGCTGTTTTATAGCTCCTTTATAACTCGATGGGTGCCATTAATTTCACTCTGCAGACTGAGCTCTTTGCAGGGAAACGCTTCCTGTTTTTACGCCTGAGACAACATGGCACCCAGAAACAAACTGGCAGGAGTTCTGTGGCTTTTATTGCTGTTTTTCGGCACTTTACTTTGCCGATGATTTCTCTGTTTGTTCTCGTTGCGGCCTGCGTATCTCAGCCTCGCAGGCAGAGCTGCAGAGTAAACACCTCGTTTTATTATTTCGCTCTGTACTATCGGTCTGAAAGCTTCCTCCATGAAGATCACTCACATTAAAACTAATTGGATTTATTGGGTCTCATTACAGCGCGGTCTCTGTGGGCCAACGCAGGCAGGATTTCGCTGTTGTTCTCTTTGACTTCGGCATAAAGCATCTTTATGTCTCTGACGCTTGGCAGCGTCCGCCCGGACTCCGCCGTCGTGGGTTGCTGGCTGCAGATTTAAACGCTCCAGGTTTCCCTCACAATCAGGATCGGTTGCGTCTGAAAGCTCGGACTAAAGTCCCAGAAGACTTACTTCACTCCTGGTCCATCTAAGTGAACATCATAGATGATATCTTGTAAATCATGACTGTTTTTTGTTTTTTTTTATTTATTGCAGAGAATCAAACAAGGACCCTTTCTGCTCTGGTTGCACCAGGATTTTCACAGCTTCTTTACAGTGTTAGTTTTAAACGTTGCTTTTTTGTCCGTTTTAATGATGCAGAGCAGGGTTGTCCAAAGTGTGGTTCTCCACCGTTCTCCACTCAGGGAGTCCTCTACAGCCGACCCTGACTGGACCAGCCATGCCTGCCATCCCTTCCCCCCCGCTGTCCTGTAGCAGGTATTTGGCGCTCTTTCTTTCAAAGCCCTGTTCACACCCCTCCTCCTCCCATGGGGACTATAAGTTTAATGAGGATGATCTTCTGTGCATCTTCTGACCTCAGGGTTGTGTGAACAACCTGAGGGAACTTCAGGTTCCTCCCAGCTCGACCTTTATTCCCCGTGATTGGGCCTTTTGTAGCAGACTGGTTCTTGTTGCTGTGATCGGTTGCTTTTTCCTCTCCCTTCAAACTGGATTAATGTTGTTTTCCGCAGTGGTTGGCATTTGTTTTTCCTCTCCTGCTCTAAGATGTTGGCCAGTGTCATGGACAACTTGTCGTGGCGCCACCTGTACCTTCCTGTTTTACACGCAGATAGGATATGTGCCTTTTTGTTGGGGTTGGGAGTGCGTCTTACACCGACCTCAGCAAGCAGGAGATGCAGAATGGTCTCCGGTCTCGACCGATCCGTCCAGGTGATCTTCCTCTTGGGAAGTTCTCATTTGGTCCAGGCTCCTTGAGAAGCTAGCTCCACTGCCCTTGATCTTCCTTCCTTCTCCTCCTCCTCCAGATTCTCAACCTCCTCTTGAATCATGGCTCTTCTCTCACTGGTTCCTGCCTTCCTTCACAGCTGGAAATGGGAGGTTCAGGGCCCTGCCTCCCTTTGCACGGCGCCCCAGTAACGTCACGAAGCTTCACGATGCTCTCAGCTCGGGCAACAGAGGAGTCAGCTGCCCACTTGTGCTCTGATGTTGCAGCGATGCCTGCATGTCTGACTTGTTCATTCTGGGATGAACTCTCTGTGTCTCTGTGTGTCATTCCAGCTCTGCACTTCTCCACTTTGTAGAATCAATAAAATTAGAGTTTATTGACTCCAAATCTGCTGTTAATACCTTTTAAAAATTTTAATTAAAGGAGGCATTTTCAAAGAAAGCGTGAAATCCTGTTCTTTATGCTTTAAAAAAACAAAAGACATCACAAAATGGAAGCCTTTTTTTTATTTCTTTCCTGCAGACATTGGGTTCATTTATTCATTTAGTTCAAATATTACATGCTTAGTTTGTTTTTCAGCAGTTAAAAAAAAAGTGTTTGTAGTTTTAGTAGTGTTTTTTGGCTCGTGTGTAATTTGTAATTTTGACCGACTGCAGGACAGCATAGATTTGGAGAAATGCAACCATTTTTGTATTTTAAAGAATCAGAAATCTGTCTTTAAAAGTTCAGCTCAGGTTTGAAGACGCCTTATGTTGCTGTTTTCATGCTTGTCTAATTATGTGGCTATAAAACTATTTTTTTATGGTTTCACAATTGGATCAAAAGCTTCATAAATTGTAAATTTTATGATTTTGAACTTTAAGATGTCTTCTACTATTGGTTATCATTTGAAAATCTGTGATTTATAAAGTTGCTTCATGAATTTTTGTGTTTTTTCCCTAAGAACCATTTTCATGAACATTTTAAACTTCTTTATCATGTTTTCAAATATAAGTCATGTGATCAAGTAGTCTTCCTCTGATCTTTCTGTCTTAGGTTTTAGTTGAATAAGAAGTTCCTCCTGCACAAACGTTGTGATCTGGACGTTTTTGTGTCGCCTAATTATGCATGGTGTTGGTTTGGCTTGTTTGGCAGAACCACATGACAGCCAGACAGAACCTCTTTAATGTAACGGCACCACCAACCCAGTCCTGGACCCAGAGAGCGGTGGGGTCACAGCTCCAAAAGAACAGAATTAAGTCTCCCAGCATCTCAGCATGTTGCTCCATCAACACAAAAGCTGCTGTTTTTCATGAAGGAGGCTGTGTTGCATTTAGAAACCAGGTTGTAACAAACTGTCAAGTTGACCCTGCTGTCCTCACCGTGGCAGAGGGGATAAATGTGACGCTGTGTGGATTTCCAGCCCTATCTTCTCTTCAAACCTGTGATGAGTGGATTTACTGACCTGGGGTCACGTGACAAAAATGACGTATGACAAAAAGAATAAATTCTGATTTATAAAACCCTGCACACGCACAGCAGCACTTAATTTCCCTTTCTGGATCACAGCTGTACCTGAAGGTCTGCGTACCTGGTTCCTCCACAGGTTCAGCCCTCTACACTCAACCAAAAATGGTCGAGGCAAAGCATCTCATGAATGTTAATGTGGATTAAAAATGGGTCGGCCGATTGTTTTTTTTTTTTTTTGTTTCATGGTGAAACAGCAACAACGGAGAAAAAAAACTAAACAAAGAAACTGTGGGGAAAAAAACAACAGAGAGGAGTTTATTAAATGTGTAAATCAGAGGTAAAAGTACAGCTGTCCACATTAAATTAACTTTTTAGAAAGCAAACTTGGTTGCAGTTGATGAGGCTTTGCGTCCAGATCGACAATCTGAGGAAGGATGGAGACCATGAGGAATGAGAGGCCTCCCCCCAGATGATATATTCAATTTCCCCCCACCACCCAAAGAAAACTGCACAAAGCAGTTCCTTCTGGGGTGTAGAACCAGAAACTGGGGGGTTGCAGCCTCTGACTGTCCCCTGCAGGTTATTGCAGAACACAAACGTGGCATATTGTCATCGGCATTGGTCAGAAAATCTTTAATCGCTGAAACCGCGTTCCCTCCTAATTCTCCCATGTGGTCTTCCAGCAGTGCAAAGGCATCCAGCGCGCAGCATTTTTACATCAATTAAAGTAATCCTGCACAACTTGTCACAATAATCTGTCCATCTGTGGAACACGTCACCCTGGTGATCATCAGGGAGAGGAATATGTTTGTTGGCAACCCTGATAAAATGTGGTGCGGACTTAGATTTAAATTGGGTTATGGGCATTTTTAAAATGTATTAATTCCTTATATATCCTTAAGTGTATAGAGGGTACGCCTAGGTCAGAGTTGTCGTGAGGAATGCACATTTATTTTCTAATAGATCCCAACTTGTGCATCCGTTAGCTTTAGGAATGAAACCCTTGGACACTTTTAGATGTGCGTTCTGTCATTATTTGTGGGTTTAAATGGGATTTTTGGTGAAGATTTGAGCTCTCTTGTAAAAGAGCTATTTTATTTCAATGGGTCTAACCTGGTTCGATAAAGGGTCAAAATAAAACTATTAACAAGCCGTATCTGTGCCAGGAAAGCAGCCAGTTTAACTGAACCTGAGCAGTTCTGCTGGGACAGTTGGTCAAATATCAGAACGATGCCTGGAGCTTGCTGATGGCTACAGAAAGGCTTTCGTCCCGGAGCAACTGGCTAAGAGACTCCTGAGAACCTTTATGGATCAGAGAGAATCAACATTCAAGCTTCTTTCTGTTGGATGAAACAAACTAACGGGCCAAAACCGTGCCGAGCCAGCAAGCATCTTCCTGCATCGCCTTTAGGGTTCTGGAGTGGTTCTGCACATTCAGCACCGAAACGGCACCACGGCTGATCGTTCCCACGCTTCTCATACTTGCGGTGTATTGTCTGAGCAGAACAACGTGGAGCTTTCAGGACCAAAGGATGGAGCAGACTGGTGGAGGTCCACGGCTCTCTTCCTGATATCATCATCTGGATTAAACTCATCTTAACCTGAAGAAAGTTAAAACATTATGTTAGAATCTATCTCTGTTTTTACTGTCATTTAGGCAGGAAGGTTTGACGTCAGACAGTGAGGATAAAAAAAATGGTTGTGTGTCTTTAAGAGGTTCAATATATAGATGTCTAACTCTCTGGGTTTGACAATAAAGGTGCAACAATTAGCGAAAAGGAAAAGAAGCCAGGTCATGGAGGAGGTTTCACAGGTTCTTGTTGATGTAGAACATGCAGAACCTGAGTTGGGTTTGGTCTGTTATCATTGGACGGGGTTCCTGTGTTAGCCAGGCGGCCACAGCGGGGCGATGCCTCCGGGGTCTGCAGGCCGCACATTATTTCTGTGAGTTTTCTCTCGGACTCCCTTCCTAATTGAAGCGCTGCAGGCAGATCTTGAAAGGAAGATTTTCCCTTCGCTGTTTATTGCAGATGCTTCCGAGTAAACCGCGGGCCGTCAAAGAAGGAGCGGTCCAGGCGCCTCTGCTTGCTCAGCGGTTCCCGAGGTGCATAAATAAATGTGCCACAGCAGAAATTGTTGATTTCTGTAATGCTCCGCATCCTCCATTCATCTCCAGTTATTCAAGCATTTTTTTTCCTGACTACTTGCAGAATATTGTTTTTTTTTTTGTTTTTTTTTGTTGGACCCAATCGATGCAACGCGACAAATGCAGCTCTATTGCTGCTTTGTGTTGCTCATAATGAAATGAAGCAGAAATGGCAGACTCTTCACTTTCACTTCAACCGTTTCTAAAGAGTGCCTTGAAGCTCGTATTCGTGAAGAAAATGAAACGATTCAAACACCAGAGCGAGAGGAAACCAAAGACAGGAGGGAATAGCTTCGTTTGAAGTTGCCAACATGTTTTCTGAAGGCTCCTCTCGTCTCCGATAAGAAACCTGCTCGTTTTTACTGCCTCACCTCCTGTTGCACACATGAACAGTCAGTGTTCAGGCCCACAGTGACACGTTTCTCTTCATCCTTCCTCCTGACCTTTAAATGTTGCTGTTCCCGTTTGTTTGCAGCAGACCGGGGTCGTCCCCTTCCCTCCCCGCCGTGCCGAGCCGATTGGCTCCCCTTACGTCTGCCGCAGCCTTCGTCCCTCCACGAAGCACCCGGTTATAGACCGGTCACACCTCCTGTGGGAACATCTGGTCACACAAACTGATCCACAGCCTGAGGAAAGCATGCCTTTATTAAATTCTTGAGGTTTAAATTAGCTCCTATGGTCAACTTCTATTAAGATCTAAGCACATGTGAACAGAAACTCATATTCCACCCTGATGTTAATTTTTAAGCAAAGATCAGTGGTGCACGTTTATGGGAGAAACTACTTCTACCCTTTTTATCGGTTACGAGAGGAGATGGAGCAGCCAGGTGCTGATCCTCATGATCACCTCTAGAAAAGCAGGAGTTTGGCTAATTTGCTGTTCTGGAGCATAATAATCATCATCTTTGTTGTTCTTATAAAAATAAGTCCTCTGCATGTAAACAACCAACTTAGGGCAGGAATGCCCAAAGTGCAGCCATTTGTGGCCCCTGTAATGATTTTAGGTGCCCCCCCCCCGCCCCCACCCTCCAATCAGCACAGGTGGCTGATGCAGATGGAAGATTTTAGTTTTTAATTGGGGCAAAATTAATAGAGAAAAGTTAAAATCCTACAATTAATAATGTAAAGCACAGCACAAAGTATTCATCTTTTAATAAACACACTTTTGACATTCTCTTTTAATTCCATAGTAATCTGTCCAATGACATTTAATTACTCAGACTTGTGTCCATTAAGATCTGCTTTGAATTCAATTATTTAAAATTGGCTAATTACAGCCAGTGTTTTCATTTAAACAGCTGACCCAAATACTGTTCTTATACTGCAGGAGTTTAGTATTGTTAGAGTCAAATTAAATTATTCAAAAATTATTTGCAAACTGGATGAATACAATAAATGAGCAAAACCCTTTTTTTATTTTGGATCTACAATGATTTACACATTAATTTCCTATAAAAATCGGACTTATTTATTTAAAATTATATTTTGTAGAGCAGATAAAAAAAAAAAATGTGTGGTCATTTTTCAGCCCTTGAGGTCCTTTCATTTGACAGTTTATGCCCATGTACTGAAAAGTTTGGACACCTCTGGCTTAGGGGCTAAGGGTCTTGCTCACGGACCCAGAGTGGCAGTCTGTGGAACCAGGAACCCTCACCGGGGTGTGAGTACCCTGCTCTCTAACCACTAGGCCACTGCTCCCCCATGATTGGAGGAGCTCCACCTCAGACTCTACAGGCCTCAGTTAGCAGTCTGGCTGCTTGGAAGGGCTGAAGGATAAAGCCTCTTCTCTCTAGAAACAAGATGGCAGCAGGACTGAGGTTAGCAGAGCTGCTGCTGGATGAACGACCAGAGTTCTGGGACGATGTCGTCTGGACAGAGGAGACCAGGGTGGAGGAAACCAAACACAGCAGATCAGACCATAAATCACGTCGGATTATAAGGCGCATTAAATATTCTTCCCAAGTTTGTAATATCCCTCTGCCCGTTACGTCCACAGCTCTCTATCCGTCTCTGCCAGGAAGACAGAGTAGCTGGACGACACCGCCCTGTTTCTAACATAAGGCCAAAATAAACGTAACTTTCATATTAAAATAACTTACTAGGTTTATTGTTGCTAGAGCGTACTCCAGGCTGCCTTACATGAATGCACTTATAGACATTACAGTCAGGCAGTTTGGTGGACAGCTCAGGGGTCCTATCAGGTAGAGACACAGTGTACCGTAATGCTCCTAATATCTATGGAGTGGAGCGACTTCGTTGCTAACCAAAAGTCGTACTTACACATTTTAACAGATTTGTGAGCATATTTTACCACATGAAATCGGTCAGTAAGCACAACTTTAATCATTTACAAGGCGCACCATTCATGTTTGAGAAGATTTAAGGATTTTAAGTGCAGCTTATAGTCTGAAAAATATGGTAATGTTGCATAGAAGAGGGGGAAAGTTGTCCACAACAGTTGGTTGGAAATATTAGGTGGTTTTGCAAACTTGAGGCGAGATTTAAACGTTTTTAGAATCTGGTAAAGACCAGATCATTTTATGATGTCATAATATAAAAACATCACAGAACAGAGCGAGTGTGTACCTTCTGTTTACCAGGGCGGACTAAATACATACGCGTGTTCCAGTTTCTGTAGTTTCCTGCGGATTTTGCTCAGATATGAGTTGCTCAGAGTTTGCTCAGATATGAGGAGTTTAAAAGGAAGAAACATCCACCGGCTCTCCTCAGATGTTCATGAACGGGTCACAGAGTGCAGAAAAATGGACGTCTTAACATCTCCAGACAAAAGCAGAAGTTTCCAGTATTGATCTGCTTGTGCCCTGAAAGCATTTATTTACTCGACCGACAGGAAGGTTCTGCTCGCAGCAGAACAAAGATCTCTTTAGAAAGTGTCGTCTTTGGTCTTTCAGGCTTCGTTTGGTGTTTTTCCTCCCCGATGACTCCAGTTGTGAGGATGAAACCTCAGATAAACGGCTGTTCTCTCATCCAATCATGTTTTTGATTCATGTAGGGATATCAGTAAATTGCATATTATTGATTCAAACATGTTTTTTTTTTCAAGTAAGTCTAGGCAAACATATCAAAATCCATCTCGTTAAAGCCGCCAGACCCTAAAACATCCAGATTGGTTCTGTTGGTTTTAAAACATGGGCTTTCCAGCATATTTTAATGACTCAGTTTCTCTTGTGGCGCAGGAGTTTGTCCTGTAACTGGTGGGTTGTCAGTTCGAACCCCTACTCCATCCATCTCAGTCCTTGCGTCCTTGGGCAGGACACTTCGCCTGCCGGTAAACGGGTTTAACAGTAACAAACAAAAGTTAGAACATCAAACAGAGAACATAACGTCTAGGAAGGATTTTTTTTTTATTTCAAATAGATATGCAGTCATGTGGAAACTAAGTACGCCCTGTTATCCAGCAGCTTGCAGAGGAATTTCACTCTCTCTAGCTTTGCTTTAGGTTTGCAGAGGCTTCAGCTCCCTGAAGGTCCCACCACAGCATTTCCCTATTGAGGTCTGGACTTTGACTAGGCCAGCACAACACATTCTTTCCCTTTTCAGTGGTTCTATTATAGATTAGCTGCTGCATTGATGATCGTTGTTCTGATTTTTGTTTTTGTTTTTTAATCCAACAACAGCAGCATGAATTCTATCTGGTGAGGAAGCTGTCACAAACCCAGGGGTCATATTGGACAGCTGGACTGTCTGGTGATGTAAATTATGTCCAAACATCTCTGTTCTGGTCTGCCAAAAGATGCAGCTTTGTGAACATATTCAGTTTCTTTCCAAATATGCCATGAAATGTGACCTGGAACTAAGGCCTGTGGAGTCTAATATTAAAACTATTTGGATTTTGTCGTTTCTTTTAGGTTCTCCAAAGCAATGCTGACGTCTTTCTGTGTGTTAACACACCTGAATGTCGTGTGTCTAAACTGCTGCTTTTACAGAAGGTGCTCGCTCTGATGATCGTCTCATCAGCAGCACCGGCCTCTTTTTATTTTCTGTTACATCCTATGAAAGCTGCAAAGGGTGCGCTTACTTTTTGTATGTTATGTATTGCACCGCTTTGAGATGGTTTAAGTCGTCTGGCTTTAATGAACCATAACTCATAAAATGTTGACCTCAATGATTTCTAGCTGTTCCTTGTCCAGCTGTCTGCTGGTTCTGCACACGTCTGCATTCTTATCAGCCTTTTTCTGCCCTTCTGTCTTCAGATTAAATTCACAATTAGTGACCTGCAGCAGTCAGAGTCCGTTAAAAAAAAAAAAAAATCAAATTTTTACTCACCGGTAGTTCATTGTCTGAATGGGTGACAGATTGGAGCAGGGAAAGGTTGTCATTGTGAGCGCCTGCGGAGGAGCGCTGTGATGTTGGCCGTTTGGCCAGCCCTGCTGAAATATGTTACAAGCTTGGGACAGAAACACGTCTTGAGGGCTGAGAGAAATGAATTCATGGACAGCTCGGTTCAGATGCACTTCAGGACATTTTTCAGTCCAGAGAGAGTTTAAACTCTGGACGCACCGAGGACTCCTGGCCTCTGAGATTACCCACTAAATCAGGATTAGATGGAAGAAGTCTGAAGATGCCTGCTTAGTTACCCTCAAGGCTATTTCCTGTCACAGTCACCGTTCTCTGACGGAGACGGACCGGCCCTTGGCAGATTGCTTTGGCCGGCGGCCCGTCGAAAATTGCCAAGAGGATTTGTCCTGCCTTCGTGTGGACAGAGTTGATGCGGTGAGGTTCAAGTCTTAAAACACAAAGCTGGAAGAGATTCCACGTTTCAGGCTAAGTACTAAATACTTTAAATGTGACGCTGTCCAATGATTTTGGATAATAAAAACCATAAATGTGGCTTTAAAATGGTGGAATTCAACTTAAACTGTTTCGGTTGATGACAGATAGTTTCTCCGTTTTGCTAAAGTTTGTCTCCACATTCCTGGAGACGTTCCAGTGTCCTGCTCTGCTCCTAGAGAGCTGAAGCTGTTGCAGCTGCAGCTTCTTATGGGAAGAAAGGATTTTTAGAGAATAACCTAAAGATTAAGATGTGTTTTTAAGTATTTTCCATTCCTGTACAGTTGTATTTCTACATCCTTTCATCATGTTTGTGGTTTATTGGACTTTTGTTTCAGCAATAAGCCGACCGTTGTTTGTTTTCCACGCTGTAACGACATTTTCTGCTCCTCTGCTGGGTTCTGGAGGTTTGTTATGGGATTCAAACCCATAGTGAGTAAACCTGGCAAACAAATCCAAATAATAATCCATTCCAAAATCTTTCAACCTAACTTTCTGTAGAAACTATACCTGGATCGGTTGTTTTAGTTTCTGCTTTGTTTGCTCTCTGCACTACTTCTGTCCCTTTCCCACAGAAAGTACCCCAGGGTCGACTCAGAGACCCGGTTCAATAAGCTGGACCTAACTTGGGGGCCTTTTATTAATTTACTAACCAGATGAGCGGCTGACTAGAACTCTATAACTAGGACTGAATTGGACCTGATTTTGATTACATTACAGATTTTGAACGAATTTGGAGAGAAATTGCATTGAGAATCATTTGAAAAGATTTGTTTTTCTGATCTTTATCAGTACCAGAACCATTTAGTCACAGAGAGTAATGTAGGACATTTTACTTCAGTTCAGCAGTCCTAACGCATCACCAGGTGTCCTTCTGTCTGAACTCCAGGTAAGGCGCCTGCTGTCCCTCTCCCTGTCTTTAAACTCCCAGAGAGACCAGCAGCAGCTGATCTCCTGCAGATTTAGTCACTGGTTGTGTTTGTGACTCAGTCAGCTAAGAAACTGGCCCAGTTCATAGAGACCACTCCAGAAGCTAGATGTTAGCCTGTGTTGAAATTAATATGGGCCTGTTCCTGCTTATTTCTGAAGGCCCGTCTTACCCCGGTTTAAGATTTGACAGTAAAGAAGAAACAATTTATCAGAGGCAAACATTTAAAATATGCATATTTATTTAATTTGGAATACCAAAGAGACAAAAAACTTACAAGCTTAGTTTGTTACCCACGTCCTTCTCCCAGGCATTGCAGCTCTTTTGTCTACTGTCTTCTTTGCAAACCCATCTTTTATCATAATGCCTAATCCCTCCCGATTAGTTTGGGGGTTTTGGTCCCAGACACTATCTCCTGGTTCTATTCGTTCTCAAATCATATATTCCCTCAAGGTTTTCATGCAGTATGGCTGATTTAGTACCCAAATTGTCCTATCTGGGTTAAAGCAAGATGACCTCAAGAACCATAAAATAGCTTTCAGACCTTAAAGCAGCTGTGAGCTGTGTGTTTTCTGCCTCAGAGGGGAGACATAGTTTAGAGACCAGAGGTACCTCGTATTATTCTCCATAAAAATACCTGATTAATATAACAACTAATGATATTTTCCACAACACCTGCTTTATCCGTTCCAGACACGCCTGGAGGTCTGTCTCTGTCCAACTTTCACCCGTCTGATCTGAAGTGAAGTTAATGAAAGAAAAACGTCTTTAAATTGCAGCAATGCTTGAAACGGACCAGCAGCATGATGCTGCCACCACCATGCTTCACAGTGGGGACAGTAATCGTCTTGTCATTGTGACCAAACTCAACCTCTGTATCAAACCATCAAACTTTACTCCAGAGGACATTGAACTCGTCCTCTTGGGCAGATCTAAGTCCAGAATCATCCCGCTCAGCACCTTCTCAGTCCACGGTGAGGTTGTATCGGTTTCACTGTGGGCAGAGAGACACTGGTGGTCTGTGCTGCTGACCCGCAGAACCAGTTCCCTTCCATCGGATCGGGGCAGGAAATGGACTCATTAAGCTGGAGAAAACGCGTTCAGAGTCTGTTTTTCTAAATCAATCGAGTGTAATTTACTTTCAGTCTTTCTGTAATGTGAAGTTTATGAATGAGGGGCCGGGTAGGTCCAACACCTCTGCCTTGGGACACCAGAACCTGTTCTGGGGCAGAAATCAGTAACAGTTCTTTTGCTGTTTATTTCCAGTGGAAAAAGGAGCAGAGCCTATCAGTGCCTGCAGCCGGGTCCGCTAACATCCTGAGAACATTGCTGCCGCCGCCGTTCCCTCTTTCACCAGCTAAACATTTACAGAACACCTCTTTTTTTGTTCACCTTCTGATCCAAACGCTGCCCGTTCGTCCAGAGAGGAGACAGGCTTGAGCACAGCCACCAAGACTCTCCGCTGGGTTTACTTGTTGTCTAAAACCTCATGATCAAACGGTGGCAAATGCTCCTGGACTCCTGGGTTTTCCCGCTCCGCTACGTCGAATGAGTGAAGCCGGAGCGTGGGGTGGGGTGCCGCTGATGTTTTATCAATAATACAAATCCCCGTTTGCTTCTGCCTGTCAGCCATGGTTGCCACCAGCGTGCAGCGGGAGGAGAAATCCGATTAATTCTCCTTCGCTCCCGAGGGGAGTGCAGGTCGGCGTGGCTCGACACGGACTATCAGTTAATGGGCGAACTGGGTCAGGTTGAGCGCGGAGGCTGCCGTGTTTATATTCACCGGGATAAGAGCAGAGAATGTGGCGCGTTGGAAAGTTTTCCCGTCCTCCGAGACAACGCCCGTTACGCAATAACAACCCCCGTTTGCATCTTTCATATAGTCCTCTGCTTTCCGACGCTATTGTTTTATTCATCAGATGCTAAACTCAATTTTCTCAAGAAGGCCTTCCTCTCTGCCTCCACAAAAGGAAGCCAAAATAAATACTTGCTTCAGATTCCCATATATTAACATTTCATCCTGTGCTCGGTTAATAATAATAATGCATTTCTGACGCATGACTTCAGACCCCATACTGGATTCAGACTGCATGTCTCTATGAATAGCTGTGTGCCTGAAAGACTTTTTTTTTTTTTTTGTTATTCCATTTTTACTCCATTCCCTTCGCTTGGAGATCATTTCTGCATGCTGGGATGAGAATGAGAAATGCACGACGCTTTCAGTTTGGTGAATAAACCTCAGAAGCTCCTCCACTGCACAGGGGCGCTAATTGCTGGAATGGAAAGTAGTCTTATTTTAGAAAACCGCTGGGAATCTGCATCATGTTCTGGTGTAATAAGTTAATTTATTCTGTCCTGTTTGTTTGGCAGTTTTAAATACTTTTTTTTCCCCCCACCTTATGTAACACATGCAGAGGTTATTATTCGGAAATGAGAAGTTCTGTGTGCATAATGCAGCGAGATCATATCTCTGATTAACCCGATTTTAGGGTGGGAAAAGTAGGCATACTGTGATGAAAGCACTTAGCACACCTTTGTTACTGTACATTTGATTGAAAGGGAAAAAGATCATTGGTGTTACCACCTCTGTACAAGCAGGAGCTCTGGTTGTTAGCTGCTCTGGAGCATACGGGTGTTTGTTAGCACAACGCCAGGGAGGAAAGACACCAGCAATGACCTTAGGAAAGCAATCAATCTGGGAAGGGATTTAAGGTCATCTCCAAACCATCTGAAGTCCATCATCCTGCAGAGAGGAGAACATCTCAGCAGCTGCCAACCTTCCTAGGAGTAGACGTCCCAGCAGGTTCAGCCCAATGTCAGGGCAGGAAGCTCAGAGAGATGACCACACTGCAAAAAGGGAACTAAAAGTAAGTAAAGATTTCTTGAAATTAGTGTATTTCTATTTGATTTGAGGAGCTAGATAAGATTATTTGCCAATGGAATGAGTATTTTTACCCCTAAAATAAGATAATTAGATACGCTGCACTTAAAATAAGATGATGGAGATAGATTGTTCCTATTTTAAGTGCAAAAATCTTATTCCATTGGCAAATAGTCTTATTTACCTGCTCTAATCAAGGAAAAATACTCTGATTTCTAGAAAATTTTACTTACTTTTAGTTCCCTTTTTGCAGTGCAGAAACCCAGGAGCGCCACCTCAGACTCTACAGGCCTCAGTTAGCAGCCTGGCTGCTTGGAAGGGCTGAAGGAGAAAGCCTCTTCTCTCTAGAAACAAGATGGCAGCAGGACTGAGGTTAGCAGAGCTGCAGCTGGATGAAGGACCAGACTTCTGGGATGACGTCGTCTGGACAGAGGAGACCAGAGTGAAGATGTTGGACCATGGTGGAGGAAACCAAGCAGAGCATCTCAGCAGCACAAACACCTCATACCAGCTGTCAAGCACAGTGGTGGAGGAGGGATGATGATTTGATCTTGTTTTAGTACCATGCAGTCACAGAGTGAACAATAATCTAGAGTGAGCTGAACCTTGGTCCAAACTGGGCTTACGAGTAGAACCATGATCCCAACCAAAGCAGCATATCTACAACTGAAAGGCTAAAAAAAAGGAAATAATGTGTTTTAATGTCCTAGTCAAAGTCCAGAGCTTGAACTGCTGTGGTGGGACGGTCAGAGAGCGGAGCAGAATGAAATGAACTGACGGACTCCATTAAATGTCTCCGCCTCCTCATCCCAGCAGTAAAACTAGGAAGCAGATGATGGCCCAGTTTAATAAAAATAAAACTCCACACGGTAGCAAAGACAATCACTTTTACTATCAGTGATCTCGTCGCCAGAGTTTTAATATAAGATTCCTAGCAGATGCTCCGTGTTATTCAAAGGCTGCATTCGTAATCTCCCTCCGTCGTAATTGAACGCTATGAGAGCACTAATGCACCGTGAAGGGTGAACCATTTACGAAAGCCCGGCTCTGAAATGCTTCCACGAGGCCGATGCGTCCTGACGGCGTGCGGGTCGGACGGCTGCGAGCGTTACCAAGCACTCTGCAGCATTTACCGTCTCCACAAAGCTCCTCGACGTCTGCGCGGCGCAGGCAGAGCTCTGACCCTCAGGAAGCAGAGGCAGCCGGAGCGAGTGCTGCTGTCGCTTATCTCCCTCCTCCAGCCTGTTAGCTCCTGGATGGAAGCTGCTGCCCACATGATGCTGCTCAGCAACCAGAGAGCTCATTCAGAGGGAGGGGGGGGGGGGGGCTGCATTATTTGTTAAAGAAGGTTTTGTTCTTTAGCTGCAGCAGCTTCTGACCACACAGGTATCATTGCACCGTTTCTGTTCAGCCACTTCTGATTGGTTCCAAAACCGCCTCAAAACCTGCATTTTCATCCTTGATCCAAAAGGTGTGTGAACGCCGGGTCTGAGCTGAACCTGAACCGGGTCCAAATACTGAAACACACCATTGGTATCGCTGCTAAGGTGGGGGAATGTTGGTGCTTTTGTTTGCAGAAACAAACCGGTGATGGATCTTCCCAACGGCTGCTGAAAAATTTCCCCAGCATCCTGATCGATGTGATGAAACCAGGGAGGCAGAACCTGATCCACCTTTAGGTTCTGGATGTATTGATCCATGACTCTTAGAACCTATGTTAGCTGCAGGGTTCCAGGATGACGGGTCCTTTAAAGCAGTTACTTCCAATCCCACTAGCACCATCAGAACAGCTCCGTCATCATTTGGCGTTTCGTTATTGGAACCGAGCTCCTGATCTTTCTGATAAAGTCCAGCCACCTGCTGCTTGTATCGGCATCACCTTCATGAATGTAGATGGACCAGTGATCCGGTTCTGGTCCACCTTTCCAGACCAGAATAACTCCCTCGTAACTGCAGGTGAAGATCCAATCCAATCGATCAGACCAAAAATTGCTGCGAGCAAAAGAGACCTCTGTTAAAGTAGTTTTGTTGACGGATTATCTTGGCTGCAGCCATCCAGAACATCAACGCCTATTCTCTGTAATTCAGACAAATCCAAACCAAATCATTATGCAATAAATCAAAATTGCAAAAAAAACCCAAAAAACAGTTTTATTACAGTGCAAAAAGGGAACTAAACGTAAGTAAAGTTTTCTTGAAATGTATGGATTTTTCCTTGATTTGAGCAGCTAAATAAGACTATTGGCCAATGGGATGAGTATTTTTACTCCTAAAATGAGATAATTAGATATAATGCACTTTAAATAAGATGATGGAGATGAATTGTTCCTATTTTCAGTGCAAAAATCTTATTCCGTTGGCAAATAGTCTCATTTTGCTGCTCAAAACAAGGACAAATATGTTCAATTCTTGGAGATCTGACTTATTTTCAGATCTCTTTTTGCAGTGTATCACCCGTAAAATGTTCAGTTATGCGTAAATTCCACTTTTCTGAAGTTTTTGCACTATTGTTTTTGTTACCACACAGAACATTATTCTCCTTTCTCTGTCAGTAAGTCTGACCCGAGTTCAAGTCTTGGTTCTGCAGAACCCTCTAAGGTTTTCCTGAAGTCAAACCTTCAAAAATAAACCTGAAAGGAAATTCTTCGGTGGACTTTCTGCCTCGCTGCAGAAACTCGCCACAAACCTCTGCTTCAGCAGAACTGGCCTCAAACATCCTGAAGGACTTTAGCCAATCAATTTTTCAGGAAATGTTGATGGCTGGTTCTTCTTGTTGCATTCTGTTTTGTGGTTATCGCCGTGCTCCCACACACTGTTTGCTCCTCACGTTTCTCGCCTACGGTTTAATTTGCATACGTCAGAGTCCCACAGATTTCATTTTACACTTGGGAGCCTGTCAGGAAACAAAAGCTGGTGGCTTCAGGGTCGGTAGGAATGTGAGCTGTTTACCTTCCCCCGTCTCCTCGGTTATTGGGTGTAATGTGTTTCCGTGGGAGGCCGATAGGCAGCTAGACGGTGAGGAAAATCCATTTGGAGTCCTCGCCCAGCTGGAGACAGGAGAAACGGGGATCATGTCAAGTTGGTTTGACCCGGAACCGAAATGAACGCAGGAAGAGTGACTCCAGTACAGCGAGGAGGTTTTAGGCCTGATTCATCGTCTTTTCCTCATCTAATCAGCTTCTGCTTCTCAGCAGAAAGGCCCGTTTTTGTTTTGCTTGAAGAATATTAATGTGTTTTCCAGGAGTCCAAGCCGAGTCGGCAGCATGACTTTGCAGAAGTGGATGAACCGCCGGCCGGGCGTCGTACGTTTAAAGCTGCTCTGAACTCCTCGTGCTGACTCACATGCAGAAGTTGCACACCTCAAATTAATGCAACACTTTTCCGCACCCGTTGCCTTTTTAAATTCATCTCTGCAAGGCGTTTCCAGGAAAGCGTTTGAAACGCTACGGGGAGCCATGTAATAGAAAAAGTTTGCCCCTCATTTATTCAGACAATTTAATCCTGCCTGTGTTTTTGCCTTGCTGACATCTCGCTCTGAAAGCAGCAGAAGTCAAGTGATTTGCTTTTGGATTTCCCAAATAAAGCATAAATCAGACATTAGACGCGGCATTTTATTCCAGATCGGCTCAATGGGTTTTGTTTGCTTCTTTTGGGCCATTAATAAACAGCAGCGGCTCAGAAATCTCCACGGCTGACACCTGGCTCTTAAATTATCCGTCTTAAATGAGTAAAATATGTGATTGAATTGAATGCGACTCGACTCTGGTGCTGCTTGAACATCAACATCTTTCATGTTGAGCAAAAAGCCGACTCAGCTCTTCAGTCACGAGCACAATCTGCAGCGTCGGATCTGTTGTGTTTGCATCTTTAACCGTTTACCTGGACTCTTCGGTTGAAACCTGATATTTGCATCCAACAAATGAAAGACTTTATTTTTTCTCGCCGCCTGACGTTAAACTAACCCTTTCCTGTTTCGGATCAGTTAGGAAAATTAAAATGGTTTTAATTTGCTAAATACCAGAATAATTGAGAGCACTGCAAAAGGGAACTAAAAGTAAGGAAAATTTCCTTGAATGAGTGTATTTTCCTTGATCTGAGCAGGTAACTAAGACTATTTGCCAATGGAATAAGGTTTTGCAGTTAAGATGGGAACGTCTCATCTCCATCATCTTTTTTCAAGTGTAGTATATCTAATTATCTTATTTCAAGGGTAAAAATACTAATTCTATTGCTGCTGCATCTGGATTCCGTGAATAGCACACCGTCTATTTCCCATGCATTGTTTACATTGTTACATTGTTTTTCATTTCAATTGTTTACATAAATTGCTGCTGCATCTTTATCCTGAAAATTAGTGCAATCTACTGTGATTTTTAGAGTGATTTTTCAAGCTGTATGCACTTTGTGCATACAAAATTATCTATCTATCTATCTATCTATCTATCTATCTATCTATCTATCTATCTATCTATCTATCCTTATATACCTGCTCAAATCAAGGACAAATGCATTAATTTCAAGAAAGTTTTACTTACTTTTAGTTCCCTTTTGCAGTGAGAGAGGTTTGACTTTTAAATCAGAGGTTACTGACATCTCTGGAGTATTTGGTAGATTATGGCTTTTAAACTGAATGACTCGGGTCAAACATTTTGGGTTTCCTTCCAGAAGCTTCTCAGAACAGTTGGTTGGAATTTCGACCCATTGTTCCCAACAGAACCGGTGTAACTGGGTCAGGTTTGTAGGCCTTCTGGCTCTCATACACCTTTTAAGCTCTTAGCACCAATCTTCTGTGGTAGTGAGATCTAGACTTTGTGGTGGCTTCTTCAGAACGTGGTTGTCAACCTTTTATCAACCTTGACTGAACAATAAAGGTATTTATTCTTCTTTTTCTGATTTGGCGCGGTATGCTGGGTCATTATCTATTAAGGGGACCCATTTGTGGCCAAACTGGCTGATGTCTTAAGATGTTGCTTTAATATTTCTACATAATGTCCATTCCCACATGATGCCATCTGTTTTGTGAAGTGCACCAGTCCCTCCTGCAGCAAACGAGCCCCCAACATGATACTTCGCTGCCTGCAAGCTTCCTGTTTTCATGTCCAAATGTCCTAAAATTATTCAAGTTATCTGGCTTTTTATGTTACTGTTGGAGTGATGGCTTCTTCTTCCCTGAGTGGCATTTCATGTTGGTACCAGACTGGTTTTACTATGGATAATGAGGCCAGCTTCAGCGCCACCGTCACACATTCTTTAGCTTTTGCACTGGGGTTGATTCACACATTTCACTTCTATCCCAAACGTTTGTGAATTTCTTACGATAAATAAAATAGTCCAATATTCTTTGAAACAAAGTGTTTTCATTTTTCTCAGATTTAGTAAATAAAAATAAAAAATAGCAAATCTTAACTAGCATTAAAATTTCAGTGACAGTGTCTGGTTTTTCTTTGTTTCCTTTTTAACATTTGTTTCTAAATTAGTAGGCAGCGGTTTGAGCAAACGGCCCCTTTTTTTGGGACTGCTCAGACTTTTTGTCCCTTCGCCCATAAAATGAGACGATGTCCCACGTCTTTAAAAGTCACGGCTGCAGGACAGACGCTTTTATAGGATTTGGCTGACCTCCAGCGAAATTCAATGGCAGCAAGAAAGCCAGGCAGGACTCTAATGAGAACTCGGGTTGTAAATCAATCAAACTGATTGACCTGCACACTATTCTTATGGCATTTTACTCTATGTTCTGTCCATCTATTAGAATAGGATAGAAATAGAGATATACTTTATTGGCCCTAAGTGTGAAAACTCATACCAGCAGCAAAGTGAAAGGTAAGCGGACGCATGCAGAGTCACACAAGTGATGAATATAAAAACAGGAAGTACGAATAAATTACTGTACAGTAAGGACATAGAAACAGGAGAGAGAAATACTGGAGAGCAATTCCTAAATCCTTCAACACAGTCATGAGTGGATCCTTTTATCGTTATTGTGAAACATTTCTCAAGAGTTTTAGTTTACCTTGAACGATAAATTCCAATTAGCGGTGTCAGAAAACCACAAAAACTGCCAGTCGGTATTGTTATTCTTGCCATTTTCTCCAACAAGTATTTGTTTATTGGGATATAATTGGCATGCAGTCAAAGCTGTACAGTTACCTAAAAAAAAGACCGCAAGAAGCTGTAAATAATCTTTTATCATCACTTTTATCTCTATCATGATATTTCAATACATCATGAAGTTTCCACCTACTGGACAAGCCTCTAAATTCTGCCACAGTAACACGCGGTGACAATAAAGACTCTTTGAATCTTTGAATCTTTTGAATCTCTAAGTCTTTCTCTGCCGAGTCCACAAACACTGAGAGCGCGGTTCTGTCCGGTTCTGTCTGGTTCTGTCCGGTCCTCCTATGGAAAGCTGTTCTCCCTTCTCTATCTGTCTCATCAGAGGATTTGCTACTTTTAACAGAACTTTTCGCTAGGATTTGTTTGGGAAAACAACCTAAAGTCATCCCGTAATGCTTCCTGCACACTTATGTTTATGACCATGATTCTTGAAGCGGGTTTTGAGTTCGGCTCTACGTTTTGCATGTTGTTACAGGAATTTCACGGGCCGAAAAGCTTGTAGCGTCAGAGTCAGCATCGGGGCCGAAAGGCCAGAGCTGTTTGCGTGAGAGTAGGTGAGATTTGTATAAAATCGGACAAAACACACATGATTGAATTTAGAGAGACCATAGTCCGCAGTCAGTCCCAAGTAGGTGTCAATGAAAAGAGAAGCTGGTGGACATTTTGGTTCATTGATGTAAAGTTTTAGTTTTCAAATGGAGACGTTCTAAAAGCAAACTCATATAGTTCTGGACTCTTTGCAGGCCGGCGGACAGTAAACTGGCTCAGAGCTCATCTGCTTAGCTCTGGATCTCTCCCAGATGAAGCCACTAGAGGAGCAACTCCTGCCATTTACCTTTTTACTTTATTCTCATGTAGAAAGTACCCCTGGGTCAGTGCTTCTGAGCTCTTTTTATGTGTCTGCTCTGTTGTGGCAGAAGAGCGTTCACACTGAGCCTGGTTCTGGTTCTGCTGGAGGTTCTCCTCCCTGTTAAAGGGGAGTTTTCCTCTCCACTGTCGCTTCATGCATGCTCAGTATGAGGGATTGCTGCAAAGCCATCAACAATGCAGATGACTGTCCACTGTGGCTCTACGCTCTTTCAGGAGGAGTGAATGCTGCTTGGAGAGACTTGATGCAACCTGCTGGGTTTCCTTGGATGGAAACCTTTTAACCGAATTGTCTGGAGGGTTTGGTAGAATTGACCTGAGGGGACGATTTGTGAATTAGTGCTATTTAAACTGAACTGAACTGAATTGAAAAAAGTTCAGTCTTGTTTTTCTGGCATTTAACGACTAGAAATAAACATCATAATCCAAACTAAACCTTTTAAACATCTGTTCTGAGCTGTGTTTATTTTTCCGCCAGTAAACCTCCAGCATCTTGTGAAAGTTTCCTCATTTGTTTCCCTGTCTGCCCACAGAGGATGCGGCGCTGATGAGCAGCCGTCGACGTCTCGATGAGTGAAGCACAAGCTGGAGTCGTGATCATCAGCGGTCCACAGTAACAGCAAGGTATCCTCGGTCCTGCCCGTTAAGACTTAATTACACGTCGTTATCCACTGTGGGCTGTACGGCCTCGTCTACGACATCCTGCCTCCGCTCATTGTTCGCAGAGATTTACATCGCAATAAGAGCGGGATTAGGAGACAGCAGGGGCCATGAGGGTGCTAACACAAGACACATTATTCAACAGCGTCGAGCCTCCTCTTTGCTTCCCTGGCTTGCTTTGAAGCTGGATGGGAGGGTGGTGACATTTTAAAGCTGTTATTTATCGGCTCAGAAAGAAATGGAACCCGTGTTGGTGAATTTTCCTTTTTTTCCTCTTTGAAGGATTTATTTTGCAGGTAAATATCTCTGCAGACAATCCAAACTCACGGCTTCTGCTTTGCTGTTTGAACCCGCTGGCCCTCGTCTACCAGAGAAAGGCGGTACTTTGGAGAATCTCTGTTTTTCCCGTGTTGTTGGGAACCGTCTTTCTGTGAGGAAACTCGTATAGCGTGGAACTGACACAGAACCAGCGAGAGGCTTCTGCTCCTTTCATTCCATCCAGCTTCTGGATGTCAATTCTTCCTCTAAGAATCACTTTGATGAAGCAAAGATTAAATGTAAAATCTGCCCAACTGTGTTCCTGAGCTTTTATCGGCCGGATCAACAGAACAGAAAAGGGGAATTTTGATTTTTACCATTTCATGCCGCTTCTTCTAAGTTTTATGTTTTAAAACTTGTTTTAATTCGTGTTAAACTTTATGTTTGCTGAAAGGAAAACCCAGAAGATAGAAGGAAAACTGTTAAAAGAGGTTTACTTCTGCAGCTCATAGTTAGAAAATAACTGAACCTATATGCTTTTAACATCCTGCTCCATTATGAGTCTTTAATCATGGAAGGTTATGTAGTTTTACTTCAGTGAAGGTTTATATAAGGTATTTATTTATCTTCGCCGATGCTTTCTGCTCCATCGAGCCAGAGCTTTGTGTTGCTGAGGCCCCTGAATCCTGATCAGCATCGTCTTGAAGAGCTCGCAGTTTCCCCCGCAGAAGTTCAGGTGCATCATGGGATGCCTGGCAGAGTGTCTGAGACGTCATGGTTCGATGTTGGCTGAAAACATCCTGCAGCCACATTTTTTTAAATGTTAGGTGAGACATAGAGTGCAGCTGCAGAGGACAGATCTGGCTGTAAAGGTCAGAGAAATCACATTTATATTCAGGTCAAACACATAAATGCATTATTCTGGATTTGGTTTTTAATGTTCTGGATTAAATGCAGTTACATGGTAAAAAAGCTGCATTCTTCTAAATAAAATATGCCTATTTTATTTAGAAGAATTGCATCATATTTCAGTTTCTTCATAGTTTTATTTCCTCTCTATCAGAAGAGGCACCAGACTTTCCATGCTCAACTTTTCTAGTTATTTCCATTGCTCTTAAAAATAGTTTACACAACCGGTGTATATGAACAATATTTCTATCCATCCATCATATTTAACCCCTTATCTCCCTGTGGGGTTGCTGGTGCGGATCTCCTGCAGTCATTGGGCAGGTCACCAGTCTATTCCAAGACAAACAACCATGGAGGCACTTTCTCGTGAGATAAGATAAGATAAGATAGGCTATATTGATCTCACATTGGAGAAATTCACTTGAGGTACTTAAGGGCAATTTACAGAGAACGATTAACCCTACAGCCAGCCGGCCTGTAGGAGGAAGCTGATGTACCCTGAGGGTAACGATGCTATCAGCGGGAAACATGCACAAGAAATTCAAAGCCAAGATCTTCTTGCTGTGACACAACAGTGCTATCATCTGATGGTGATATGAAAATGCGAGACCGTTATTTTTTTAACCTTTACTTTAACAGCCAACCTGTACAATTCAACCGTAAAATAAACCTGAGAACTCAAAAAGCTGCTGTAACTGGTTGGATTAGTGTGTTTGATTCAGAGCATTCTGTCTAGTTTGGTAAATCTGCCTTGGAAAAGTTCTTCAGACCTCAGATGGTGAGGACTTCTCCTCCTCAGGTGAGCAAACAGATCCTCTGGTGGATTAGGTTCTGGATTCTGGTCATTTCTAAACAGCCATTATCTTCTGGTGAAGTCATCCTTGTTGGGGTCTTTGTGTCCGCTCAGACGGTTCCTGTGATGCTGAACAACAGAGCGACTCAGAGGTCCTCAGAGATCCTCAGCTTTCTGGCAGCAAGCTGTTTTTTTTGGGCGTGGACGCGCTGTAGAGGTGACTGCCCGCACCAACTCTACGCTATTTACAGCCTAAATGGTAAAGCATAGTCCTGGTAACCTTTAAACGCCACTAAATGACACACAAAGAGGTTTAGGTCACGGCTGCAGTGTCAGGAAGCAGAAACTATGGAGGCCTGAATGGCACAAGATAAGCAAAGTGATCATTTCCAGTCAGACAGAGATTATCAAAAATAGGAGCCGTGCTCCAGAAACGGTTCTGATTGAAACTAGAAGGCAAACATTTGTTGCTTTTAGGGGGAACCGAGGGCTAAATGTTGGTGGCGCGGGTTAAGGGGGGGTCAGTGGGACGTCTCTGAGCTCTGCCTGCAGAGAGGAAGTTGTCTCGCTCTCACGGTGGTTTCTGTCGGCTGCCGACTACAAAGAGTCTTAGACTGCTGCGACGCGCGGCGGTGAGCTGTCATTACCAGCTGCTGGATCATGGATCAAAGTTTTACTACTTTATTTGCTTTCCCCCCCAAAGTGTCAGGACGTCTTGGTCTGTGCAAACATTAGGAAAGGTGCCTTACAGGGATTCCTGCTCCGCTCAGCAATCGATCTCTCTGTTAATGAATCATCCTGTGACGTTATCATCTCCACCGATCAGTCAGTCGCTTATTAACGGGATAAAAAAAGGGATGAGAAGGAGCTTCTCAGCACATCTTCATTAGTCTTTATCACCTGCTTCGCCGCAAAGCGAAGGTTGTTTAATGGTGATCCCTTCGCCGACAGAACGGCAGCAACGATTTAACAGAGAGATGGATCTTTCATGTTTTCTCGCCGGGATCAAAGCTGGTTTTTATTTATTCATGCGGCTGCACTACGAGAGAGGAGTCCGCTCCTTCTATTAAAACATGGAAACCTTTTTCAAACCGGCGCTGTTTGTGCAGCGCAGAACATCTTTTTTTTTTTTCCTGCGTAACGCTGCCTTTTAAGCTCGTTTGAACCTTTCAGCCTCTGTTGAGCTTCTTGTCAGACTCTCAGATGCTTCTGGTACATCTTAAGCTCTTGTAAAAGATAGACCCGACCGGGAAAACCCTCGTCGTGATGATAAAACGGCGTCTCAGCACATTTAAAGCTGAGCCTGACAATAAAATATGGCCGAGTGGAAATGACTTTGGCCACATTTTATGTTGCAGGTGGGGATCGTCTTATCAGGCAGGAACAGGAGGGAACGTCAGACAGGTCACCTCAATCAGATTCATTTGATCCCCTTTGTTAAAATATCAAGTGGAAATTTATATCTGTGTTTTATTTATTTACTTATTACATTTATTGGTATTAAACCAAAGCTGTTACTATAAAAAAACAGAAAAACTTTTGTTTCTGGGAATCCTGACTGACTGAGATGCAGGCAGAAACAGAAAGCAAGCTCATATAAAATCTTTAATACAGAAGATTTATATATTTGTATGTTTTTATACAGGGAGTTGGGCTCTGGTACACTTGTGCAGCACATCGGTCGCCTCTTAGTTTGTAAATCGCTTTATAAATAAATAAATGGAGGAAAATGAAACAAGAATATATAGAAAAGATGAAGCAGATAGAAAATGTAGATGGCAGATTCACCGTGTCTGTGAATTTTCTTTTTTCCTCTTTGAAGGATTTATTTTGCAGGTAAATATTTCTGCAGACAATCCAAACTCACAGCTTCTGCTTTGCTGTTTGAACCCGCTGGCCCTCAATTACCAGAGAAAGGCGGTACTTAGGAGAATCTCTGTTTTCCCGTCGCCTCTTAGTTTGTAAATCGCTTTATAAATAAATAAATGGAGGAAAGTTAAACAAGAATATATAGAAAAGATGAAGCAGATAGAAAATGTAGACGGCAACAGGCCGTTTTTTACTACACATCCTGCAGGTAATCGATCTAATGTCCGTACTGCTAGCTGGACAGAAGAGAAAGACAGAGATGCGAGAAAAGACGGATCATTTGCAGGTTTTAGGGTTTAACATTGTTTCATTGCTGTCAGCTGTCAGTCAGCTGTGTTTTAAGGCTAAGTTCAGGGATTTCTTCTGACCTCGCCTTCATTTAAATAGAAGAAATAGAGGTTTGGAAATGTGTCCAGTTGCAAAAAAGAATATTTTTTTACTCTTTGCAGCAACATTTTCATTAAATTAGGTTTGGTAACAAGCTGTCAAGTCTTCCAATTATTATTATTAATAATAATAAATATAATAATAAATGTTGCTTGCAAGAAAAATGAAATGATTTCCCTGTTTTACTCCCTAAAACACAAACTGTGATGAACTAACAAAGCTGCATCCATCGTTCTTTTTAAGCTGCTCAGTCCACAGCTGCTACACTTTGAATGTTTTTAGGCAGCTGACTGCAGGCTCTACCGGAGCAGATAGCCCAACTAATCACCCTATTAGCTTGTTAGGCTGCTGTTATTCTGTAAGACACAGAACAGCAAAAATAACCCCGATCATTCTTGGTAAAGACGTGAAGTTTTTACTTCTGACTGACAGACTTGGTTGTCTTTGTGTGAGCAGAGTGCTACGTCTCTGTTTGACGGGATTGTTTCTACCAGAAGAGGAAACTTTTGTTGCCATTGCAGTTAATGCGTATATAATGAGATTCCTGTGAAACAAGTTGTGCTGCACTGTGACCTGCTGTAGTCTCACAAACCAGGTTTGGTTGGATTTTTATTATTTATGACTTACAGATAATTAGCTTAAATTCCTTTTGCACATCCCAGAAGGTTTAAGAAATAATCCTTGGTGTGAAATTGTTGCTGCTGTTGCTTTTTGAGGTTAAGGTCCAGTATTATTTAGTAAGACTTTCTTTGGAAGAAAGAGACTAAGTTACTGTGAGGTTTTTCTCCAAGGTTTTTTATTGTTTGTGTCTCCTTATTATTTGAATTCAAAGTGCCTGGATTTGTTGAACTCATGATTGAAGTTTAGGGGAAAATCTTTATTTAAAAGCTCCCAACCTTAGAGAAACGCTCCTAGAGTCACAGAATGATGCCGAACTATGTGGGTCATGATCCATTCAGCCTGACCAGCACGGAATTTAAAAAAAAAGTCTCCATCTGGTTTTAATTTGCCAGGACTTAAAAAGTGTTGAGCTGGAAAAATGGAGCCGTGATGAATGTGTTTGGGCTGGAAACAAGCTATTAAACCCGGACCGGTGCGGCGAGCAGCATCTCATTCCCACCGTGTCAGATGGACGTTTAAGGAATCATCACGCTCTCATCCCGTTAGTGAGGGCTGAGGGATCAGGAAAACCAATTTCCACACATGAATTGACCCCCAATGAGTCCAGACCCCGGACATAATTTGCTACCTCCGGAATGAGATAAACGTCGGCACCTGAAACGAATCTCCTGGAGGTAAAACTCACATAATTCAACCAGTCTTTGCTAACTTTGGTCTGCTGGTGCTCAATGTTGAGCTCACAGGTTGTCTGAAGGGTCGAGGTGTGGGGGGGCTGAGATGTTCATGGAAGAAGGTTGATTGTGGGTCTGGTGAAGCATTGCTGGGTTGTTTTAGTTACATGGTTATTCTGCTGAAACACCCAAAAAAACGAGCTGGTTTCAGCTTTCCTCCAGATGCCCCTGATTTTTATTCAAAATGTTTTGCTGCTGATGCCATGGTCTCTGTAGAGCCACAAAGTTCACAAAGGGAAACAGGCCCACAGCATCACACATCCTCTGCCGTACTTAATAGTGGGGATGAGGCTCATCTTCCACATAAAGGTCCTTTATTTAACAGCAGCCCCACCTGCTGTGATTGGTGCTGAAATCCTCCATCTGAGTCCAGTAAGGTTGATCCAAACGTTAAAGTTTGTGACAGTATAGGACAGAAAAGGCTTTTTCCTGCCACAAATGGCCCCTCTATGAAGTGTGTACCTGGTGGAAGTGCACATAAGGGTTACAAGTGTGTAAAATTGGGAGAATTGAGACACTATGATTACATCATCAACATGTGCCTCTGTGTTATAACCGTGACACCAAAAGATTATGGGACGGTCACAGTTTTTGCAATATTTACTGCTAAAATTAAAATCGCAACAAGCAATCGTTTTAAATCTAAAATAAAATGCATGTTGTGTGTCTGGCATTAATGGTAGCACCTTTTTGTTACGTTGTTATATTTTGTTACAGAAAAAAACAAACAGACATTTGATATTTTCGTAAATATCGGGACCGTTTTTGCCATTTTTACTGCTAAAAATTGTTAAAATCGTATCAGGCAATCGTTTTGAGGTGATCAAAGGGCAGGAACAAAAATTTGAGAGGATTGGATATAGCAGAGCGGGTATTGCCACAAATAAAACATAAATGGAAAGTAATGTTGTTAAATATATACCCAAAATAAATCTAAAATAGCAAAAAAAATACATGTGTGCCTGTCAATAATAATAGCACCTTTTTGTGACATTGTTTTATTTTATTACAGAAAATGATAAAAAATAATGATAAAGACTTGTTTATTGTATTTTTTATGATGTAAAAAATCTATATAGACAGGAAGCCTTTCTGGTTACATACTTGTTTTTTTTTTTTTTAGAAACAGCCACTTTCAGTTAAAACAAACTCAACAAATAAATAGACGTACAAAACATTACATGCTGCTTTCAGATATTTTAGGCTGCAAATACATCAAACATATTCAACAAAGCAGAAAAAATAAAGCTGATGTATTGCTTTATGCTTACCTGAAATATGTTTAAACTGTTTACAGCTGTTAACTCACTCAGCCTTGGTGGAGGCGGTGGACAGACGGAGATTTTCTGCTCTAAATTGGGGACAATTTAGTCATTTTATCTGTCCCAGTGAAAAGAAAAGTTAAATTGTTAAAAGTAAACATAACTACCATATTTGTTTTGAGAAACTAAAATTGGTGATTAGTCATTTCTTTAAGGTGGCAGTGTGATTTTAAATGTAGATTTTAGGTCTTTTTACACTTGAAACTAAAGTATGTTGTTTCATGACTTGTATACTTGCCATATGTTCACCTCGTTGGCTAAATACGTCACATGCAGCAATGCATTGTGGGTAACACACGTCACTTCACTGAAGTGTGGATCGAGGGAGCAAAGGCGGTGGAAATGTGAATATTGGGACAGGGTCA
Source organism: Fundulus heteroclitus (assembly GCF_011125445.2). NCBI lineage: Eukaryota > Metazoa > Chordata > Actinopteri > Cyprinodontiformes > Fundulidae > Fundulus > Fundulus heteroclitus. The sequence goes on from NC_046367.1 coordinate 40,896,334, forward strand.
GTGTTCTCTTGTGTTTCTCGTTCTGAAGAGCAGCAATAGCTCCATCCGAATATCCTTAATTATAGCTCCTAGCTCCTCTTCCTTGACCTGTCTTGGGGTCAACAGTAAGAACTCTATGACGGGGAGGAAAGGACTGGTGTGCTGAATTCAGACAACCTTTAACTCCGACGTCTTTACGTGACGGAAACACTCATGGATGATGCGAGTCAAATCTCGCAAGTACTCGCTCTCTTCTCTCCGGACGTTTTTGTTTATTTCCGTGAGCAGGCCGTGCTGATACGTCATGTCACGCAAAGAATTGTGGGATACCTTAAGGGTTGTCAGCGCCTGTAAGGGACTACCTTACCTTACTATCAGACATCATTTATCATGGTGACCGCTGACGCACTTCCCCTTTGGCTAAAGAGTCCTGGCTCTATGAGGGTAAGAGAAATGGGCCTGTGTGTCACATCATATTTTGGCCCCATGGAAACAGAAAGCCATGGATTTCTAATCAAAAGTTCCTAGAAAGTCTGAGGGACATAAAAAATAAAGTATAAATTATAAATAGAGTCGTAGCAGTTGCTCAGGGTGTTAATAAGTGTCGCGTATCGTTTTGTTGGTAATGGTCAGATTTGTCGGCAGGTGAAGGTTGGAAGGTGGAGCAAAACGAACAGCTTCCCCTTCCAGCTCTGCTCCACCTCTCCATGTCCCGCTCCGTCCTGCCACCACTCGTCACTAAAATGCACGACTTGTCTTCCTTAGTGGACAGAACAGGTCTGCTGCAGGAATTCATCGTAAGAAATACGGTTTCCTCTGTTCACGGATCACACAGATTTAGTTTTACTGGAAGCCGTTGCAGTTCTCAGACGTCTTTGAACAAACTGTATATTTTCCCAAAGATGAACAGTAAATTCCTCCCTAAGGTTCTGTGGGCTGGACCCTGCGTGTAGACAGGAATAATAAACTGAGCTCAGTGCTGGTGGGCGTGACGTTGTGACAGCAAACTGCCTGCAGGGCTGCTGCGTCTTTATTCTCCTTCAGCGTCTGACAGCCAAACATTTCCTGCTCCGAGCCGCCGCTGCGTGGCTGCGTGGCAGCGTGTTGTTATTGTGATAAAGCCCGTATCCACAGTCCAGACGCACACTGTACTGTATTTATGCTCCCACTGTGCAAACCTGAGCGATGTTTACCGGGTCGGGCCGCGTGGAGCAGCCGAGCGTCTGCAGACGTCTGAAGAAAACGTTCATGACGCTGAATCAGTACGTCGGTGTTAGACGACTTCTCGCCGACGTTGAGTTGAAGTGGGAAGATCTTTCATTAATGATGTGGGAAAAAAACACCTTTATGATCCACAACGGAGTCGCTCTGGGTTCAGGAGAAAAGCGTGGCGTGTTGCTGGGAGAAACTGAGCGTCCTCAGACTGACTGGAGCTTTTCCGGGAGGCCCGGAGGCGTCTGATGAAGGGAATCGTGTCCAGCAGTCGTGTTTCACCGCAGCAAACATCAGATGCTGTGAAGGAACATTTAAACTCGTTATCTGACGGAGACCGAGCTGCACTGAATGTGTAATTAATGCAGCCTGGACATCTTTCTGTACAGTTTTACGTGCTGCAGTTTGAACTTTTTCATGCATGGTGGTCATTTCAGCGCCCCGCGGATTAAAAGCTGGATGTGTGGAGGTGTCGGGTCCAGCACAGGCGTCTGCAGCCTGCTGCTCCACCGCCATGTTGCTCTTTAGCTCCACTGTTTCCCCCTGGGAACCCTTGAAAAACAGGAGGGAGCAAAATAAAATCACTTTAATGAACATTTTTTATTATTATAATGCAAAAGTAGTTTAGATAATCCTCCTGTTTCGGAGGAGTGGTGGCTTAGTGGAGGACGCGTTTCTTTGGAATGTAATGTATGTTGCAATGACATTACAGGCAATGATTAGTAATGTTATGAAATATCTGCAAGGAATTTCTACAACAGCACGACTTTCTGCTTTTAAGCAGACTGTTTATTTCCATAAAATGGTATTTTTTTTGTAAACCAGCAAGGGCAATTCCCTTTTTTACATATTTTACTCTTTTTTTATCATTACTGTGTGCCCTTGACAATCAGTATGACCCATGGCAACGCCGTGGCACGACAATCATGAGTCATACTGAGTCGACTGCACTTGTAATTTAGTCGTTTCTTTGTAAAGAGCAGCAAACAGGCTTAAATCAGAGGCAACCAGACTTTTGTTCAGTTCTTTCTTTAAAAAACATCTCAGCATCTATCCAGGAGTCTTTGTCAGTTCTGGCGGCTCAAACTGAGCAACCTGCAGTTGGAGCGCTGCTGTTTTTAGGGACATGGAGGCTCATCCACCTAGGCACCGTCCAAGTAAGGTTCAAATCAGTGACCCACCGTCGCTGTCCTGGCTCGTTAGAGGTGATTGGTTGGTCTGAGTGGAGGACTTGGTCACCTAATTGGTCACCTGATGGTGATGTAATCTCTCTGGAACGCGTTGGAGGACTGAGATGTAAACTCTGGGGAGCTGGAAGCTCAATCCTCCTGTTTAGTGATGGCTTTTCTCTTTGGACCAATACGGCTTCTTTCACCCCTCTTTTATCTGATTTTTTCTACAATTAAAAATTTTCTAATATCTAAAAAGAGTAAAAAAAAAAAAAAACTTTGATTGTTTAACAATAAAACTAGATTTATCCATCTATTAAATTTATAAAATGATTTTTGCTCATCTACAAAATTTGTTTCTGGTCCAGAATGAGATAAACCTGTCTAAAAAAAACCTAAATAAATAATCATAATCATGAAACAATCTAAATGGACTATTAATTTAAAAAATTCCTTGTTTTAGTTATGTTTTAATACATGAGACATATGGAAACGTATTTATAACTTTTTCAATAACCTTTGGAAGCATCCTCATTACAACAATCAAACCTGCTGAGCTGCTTTCTGCTGGTATTTGGTAATGAGCCTCCCTGCCATCACCCTAATCTTTGGACTCTGGCTGGGCTGCTCCAAAACATTCATGTTATTTCCACTTGTTAGAAACTTGTTTTAAAAACAAATGTATAAAACCTTTTTTTTTGTTCCCAAGTCACACTGACAGGTTATCGAGTAAATGGGAATATTATTGAAAAGTTAATGTATTCCAGTAACTTCATCACTAAATGAAACACATTAATTACAAACATACTTAGATCTATACGCCTATATTTCTGTTAATTCTGAAGATTTCCCAGTGGCAGCTGATGAAAAGATGACATTTAATATTACATCAGACCAATAAAGGTGAATTTTAACACAGAAATGTGAGCTGTACCTGATTAAAGGTTATTTCCCTAAACTACTTTTAATCTGACAGACGAGCATCAACGAGGGCGACTGTGGCTCAACGGGTAGAGTAGTTGTGGGTTAGATTCCAGCTTCCAGCTTCTCCCTGTCACATGTCGAAGTGCCATTGGGCAAGGCACTTAACCCCCAGCTGCCTACTGATCTGCGTATCGGTGTATGAATGTGTGAGTGTGACTGGGTGAATGAGTGCTTTGAGTGCTCAGACTGACTGGAAAAGTGCGATATAAGTTCAGCCCATTTATCAAAACGGGGGATTCTAATTTATGGGACATCACTGCATTTTTCAAGCCCAAAGATGATTAAAACTCTTAAATACTAATTAAAGATGTCATAATTCATCATAATTCATGCTTAAAAGGGCTCAGCTCGATCAAAATTTATAGAGAGGAGCAACCAAATACATATCATGGGTTTCAAAAAAGGTCAGAGTGAATATTTACCCAGTTGCTCCTTTTTTTGCCTGACTTGTTGTCCTCTGCTGACCTCCTGGACCAGAACCTGCCTGATTCGGACCTGTTTTCTTCTTCTTCTTCTACCTTGGAGTTGATCCCAGTTTGGTAGGTGGCCAAGAACTCAGCAAAGATTCTTCTTGCGGTTCAAACCTGGGGAGTTTTGCGACTCAAGCTCCGAACTCTGATCGTTCAGATGTTTGAGCCGTTTTCTCAGCAACTTAGAGAAATTGGATCACTTCTGGACTTCTGGTGCACAGACCATCGGCTGCAGAATTGGAGCGTGCTGAGTAGATTTGTCGGCCTGTAGTCCAGCTCGGTTTCTACTCGTGTCGGTGCTCGTTTCAGCTTATTACCGTGGTGTGAAGACTAGAGGCTGACACATGGGAGCACCGACGGGAAGGATCTCTGTTGTTTTGCTGCTGCTGAGGCTTCTTCTTTCTGATTCATGGCTTTAATGACGGTGGAGATCTGATGGAGAGCTCAGCTTTTTAATTTGCATCCTCATCAGACTAATCAAACCAAGCAGGGCCTCTTTGTGCACCACAGAGCGAAGCTTTGCCGCCCTGCAGGAGAGGATTCGGGTTCATCCTTAAACCTGTCTGCTTACTGAACCGGGACGAGCTGCAGAACCCGAGCTGGATTCAGAACCCCTGCAGCTGTTTGCTCTGCTAACTGGGATCACGCATTGAGATTCTCTTTGACTTAAAAACACCTCGATTATCAGACTTTAATGCCGTTAAAGTATTTTAAGCTCATCTGATCGTTTTGGGCCAAAGTAAAAAGTAATTCTTAGTTTTCGATGAGTTCTGCTTTTCATTAGCATCACTGAACAGACAAACGTGTTAAATCTGTAATCATCTGTGTTATTTTAGCTGCAGCCGTGTTATAAATGATTTGTTTATGTTTCATTCCTGTACCTTCGACATATTTTTTCTCTCCACCGTGAACATCTCATTTGTTCCCTTGCATGGAGTCCAGATGTGAGTGTTTTCGCTCCCACCACCTGCGCTGCATTAGTTTGAAGTGGCTCTTTTTGAAGCGTGTCGTGTGAAAGCTATCGGCTGATTGGCGTTACAGGCGCCGTGCTTTTCACAGCTTCGCTCCTGTAGTGCAGGTAAACCCTGAGAAAAGCACAGGCGGATCATGTAGAGAAAATAAGACATGTACGACCCCTGCATGTCTCGCTGGTGTAACGTTAGCAGCTGTGGTGACACCTGTGGCCGTCGGAGAAGGCCTTCTGGTCAGAAGATGCAGGAATCGCACCGTCGACATGAATCCTGCCAGGATTTAAAATGGTCAGCAGACTGAAGTCATAATTCAATTAAATTTTATTTATGCAGAGCCAATTGACAACACATGTCATTTCAAAGTACTTTACAAAGTCAAATTCCATCAGATCCTCCAGGTTGGTCAGAAAGTTTCCTCTCTAAGGAAACCCAGCAGGTTGCATCAAGTCTCTCCAAGCAGCATTCACTCCTCCTGAAAGAGCGTAGAGCCACAGTGGACAGTCGTCTGCATTGTTGATGGCTTTGCAGCAATCCCTCATACTGAGCATGCATGAAGCGACAGTGGAGAGGAAAACTCCCCTTTAACAGGGAGGAGAACCTCCAGCAGAACCAGAACCAGGCTCAGTGTGAACGCTCATCTGCCTCGACCCACTGGGGCTTAGAGAAGACAGAGATCGTAAAGCGCTTCTCTGGTTATGCCGTCCAGTCAGAGGGATTTTACTTTAGCACCACATTCCCACAGCTTCAGGCATTCATAGACTGATGCACAGATTGGGGGGTTAAGGTGCCTTGCTCAGGGGCACACTGACATGGAGCTGGGGATGAAGTTGTTCCTAGAAGTTCACCACTGTGACTCAAGAGAGAGCTCTTAGAGCCCAGGACCCGGTGCCGGTTTGTTAGGTCTCCAGCAGCCTGCTTTAAGACTTCCTCCTCCTCCCTGAACGGATTACTTCAGAAAGCTTCTCTTTACGTACTCAGACCGACGCTGCAGACTTTTCCATCGCTGATCTGGGTTGGATCCCGAACATAGCGTGACGCTTCCGTCTGCCCTGTGCTCAGTTATTCTCTCCGTGGTTGTTTACGTCTTTTCAGAGTTCGGTCATGGAGACTGATAAAACTATCCTGGGAAACAAGCCTGAACTTAAAAGATGTTTTTAAATCTAGCTTGATTTCACGGATTAAAAGCGACGAGCAGCAAAGACACGAGATGTTAGTGATTATTAAAACAGGCGGATCTTTAATTTTTTTGAATCGGCTTCCATGAGGTTGATGCTGCGACCTAGCTCTCTTACTTATTTGGTGCGGGGTTTTTTTTTCCCATGATGCAGTGGAGGGTGAGGATTGATTGAAAATAGTTGGAGAAAAGTTATATTATTCCAATCAATATTGGAGCGACGCGGCTGCTTGACCTTTTCAGCTGTTCGGGGCGAGCGTGCGGCTCTGCTGAAACGAGAAGAAATGAGCGGCGGAGAACCTCGTGCGTTTACCTCATGATATCGGATCGCTTGTCTCTTTTAATTAGCTTCCTGGTGGAGAATCAGCAAAAAGGCCAGCTCGCCGCCTATCGAGCGTTCTTCCTGTACAGTTTGGAGGCAAATTGAATTCAGGGTGACGTTCCTTCTTTTAACGAAGCGGCGCATGTTAATGCGCCGTGAGGAAAGAGGCTAATTGGCTTCTTCTCATCCTGATCACACGGAATAAAAGCGCCTTCCTTGATTCTTTTTTTTCTTCTTCTTCACTGTTAGCCGAGGATCCTTCCTCTGATGAAGTCCTCCTCAGTGTGTTCCTCTGAAGAAGTTTCTTTATTTTTTTTAAACATCAGAACATCAATATGTAGGACGTTCACTCCTGTTTGTCCAGTCAGAAAAAAATTATTAAATGGTTTCATATAATGACACCGTTAAACTGGACAGTGTTGTTGGTGACTTTGGCGTTTTAACAAATGTGTTTGAAGGGAAAAGCTGATTAGCTCCCTTTGATTTAATTTCCGCTTCTTGAGCTTCTCTTAAGTGCGTGATTGAATTTCTAGCGGCCTGTCTTTGTGCGACCTCCAGTCGTTTGGATTGTCTGCGTATGGGTGCACATCTGGGTGGATGAACGTGTGCAGAAGATTGTTTGTGTTGATTAGCCTTTGGTTGTGAGCAAATTGTTCTCCGGCAGGAGTTCTTAGAACGGCGGATCGGGTAGAACAGCAAAGCGCAGGTATGTTGTTGTTGTTGTGCCAATATTGTCCCCCGTTCTTCCATACTTAGACTAACGAGTAGAGAAGAAGTCCCCTCAAAAGTTTATCTTGGTGCAAACAGGTTTTTGTTGAGGCAAATAAAACTAAGCTAAATGGAAACAGATGGTTTCTTTGTGTTTAAACTCATCGTTATATTCATGTTGTGTTGAAATGGATTTCACAGCAGAGTTTTCTTTTCGCCTGTAAACATCCAGATGTGCTAGAAGCAGCAGCTCCAGCTTTCCGCCTTTTCTTTAACACATTGTTTCCACTTTATTCTAAATATTTTGACTTTGATCATGAATCAGAATTCCAACCTTTTTTATTGAGATCCATTTTTGACTCCATTCTGGACATTTCAGCTTTACTCTGTAGCAGAAAAGACAAAGAATGTCTCCCTGCCGCTCTGAAGGTACTGACGTTTGGTGAGAGGATGGTTCAGGCTAGGGCTGGACGATATAGGAAAAAAGCACATCCATAAAGTATAAATCATATTGATCGATATTGATAGTTATCAACAAATTCAAAACGTATATTTTAAGTGCAGCCCTGGCCATTTTATCCTGTGGCTTAGCGACCTACTTTAACCAACTTTTTACCAACATTGCAGGACATTCCAGGCTCTCTGAACTCTTTGAAAGGGGCGGAGCTTGGTGACTGAGCGTTTCCTGGGTCTGTTTGTGATTGGTTGAGAGGATGTAATGATGTAATATTCATCTATATGGCTAGAATACAAAAGGAAGGAAAACTGTTACTCTATTTAACTTTTTATTGACCCTGTCTTTTTTTTTCGATATATGTGTATCGATGGATATATATTGTTATTGAATTATCGTCCAGCCCTGGTTCAGATTGCTAAACGGACCCAGCATCCCAGCTGGCCTCTGGGGGTGGATTTACAGGAGAACCTCCTCATCGTGTCCTGAGAGCGTTCAGACGTGGATTTAGTTCTGCACGGCCACGGTGGTACCGCTCAGGATGAAAGTCAGAGCTCGGGTCAAGAGATTCAGATGTAGAGCTGAGCTGTCGAACATCTCTGGCTCATCCCTCGAGTTTGAGTTATGTGGCTGAAAAGCTGGACTGAAGATGGTTGAACCAGCATCTTTCATGGACTGCTTCTTGTTTTGTCGCGGGTCAGGGTCGGGGTGATGGACACGGAGTTTCAGAAAGCTGGATTTTATTGGTTTTTAAATTTTTTTTAAGTTTTATTCTCCCTCCAGGGGTAATATTTGCTGCCTTCGCCTCGGTCTCATTACAGGAATATTATACTGAACACGAGGAGACGCCGTCTGAATCTCTTAAAGGCCATAAAGAAATATTTGCTCTCTTTGCAATAAAATTCCAGATTTGTTATTTCAACAAGCCGACGGCGTTTTATTTTAACTGAGTGTTTTTACTGCACGTGTTGCGCAGAACGGGTAATAACGTGGAGCGATGCCACGTTCTTTTCTCTCCTACCTCTGCTCTGCCGGGCGGCTTGTAAGGAGCGCTAATCGTGTTTAGGCTTCAGCTTTAAATGAAACGCCACAGACTTGCTGCTCGTTGGGAAGCGACTTCCTGCTTCTCCATCCCCCCCCCCCCGGAGTCATAGCGGAGCGATGGGAATGTCGAGGCGGAGCGCTGGCCACCTGGGGGCGCCTCACACATTTACCCGCATCCCCTGAGTTTTACAGTGGTCCTTATTTTTAACCTGTTTGCTCCAAAGTGCCCCAGTTGTCTGCAAAGTGTCCCCGCCTCATGCAGAGTGGAAAACTCTGGGAAAAAATAAAGTGTGCACCGACCCTCCCTGCTTTAAATGCTCTCATGAAGAAAGCAAAGCTCTGCCAGCTGTCAGAAACAGGCCCCCACCTCCACCAACCCAGGCCCTGTGCAAGCAGAAAGCAGAAAGCAGAGAAAGAACAAGAAGCGCCTTCTTTAGCTCCTTTTAGCTTTGTAAAACAGCTAAAAAGGGATTTCAGCCACATTCCTAATATTTTGCTGGTAATTCTTAGAAAAGGAAGCTGCTGTTGCACTTTTAGGGTTTTGTTGAGTTTGGACACGTTTAGACTCATCTGAGGGATTCATGTAACCAAAGTTGTTAGAAGTTTATTGAAAATTTAAATCATTTATTTTGTGAGGCCTTTAATTTTTGTACACTAGACCGACTTAGTGGAATAAATCATTCTGTTTAGTCTAGGTATGTCCAAAGTGTGGGAAAAAATTATTACAGGCAAGTTAAAATCTTCTTTCAATTGAAAATATATAGTATAACACAAAGTATTTCTTTTAATCGCTACACTTTTTACATTCTCTTTAATTTCTATCCAATGACTTAAATGTAGACTTTCGTGCTCAAACTTTTATTTGATTGTTAGAATTGGTAGAATACAGCAAGTGTTTTCAAAGAAAGACCGACCCAAAACGTGTTCTTGTTGCTGTTCTCAAAAAATTTAATAAATTAAAAGTCAATCAATTCCAAGAGATTTTAAAATCTGGATCGCCTAATTTCAATTTGGCAAATGTGCAAAACTATTTTTAGGTTTTGAATCTATTTGCATGTATAATAATTTTTCTGTAATTTTTGTTTTTTATGTATACTGTATTTTTCAGACTAAGTTGCTCCAGAATATAAGTCACATCAGTCAAAAAATTCGTCCTAAAAGAGGAAAAAAACAAATATTAGTGTTACCAGTCGCAGGATCGGCCAAACTATGAAAAAAGGTGCGACTTATAGCCTGAAAAATACGGTATATATATGTTTTGTGGCCCTGGTGTACTTTTGACTTTACTATTTTGGCCCACATGAAGGAAAGATTGGACCCCCCTGGTTTAGTAGACCCTCTCGGAGTTAAATGATTACGGATCAGAACTTGTAGAACCTCATTCGGCAGCAGAAAGTCTCTGTGTTGTTCTCTTGTCTGACTTTATTTGGTCCTCTCCTCTCCAGCTTTGCTTCACTTCACCGAGTTTTCAGACATTTGCTGTTGCTCCTCTCTGGAGGTCCCTGAAGGTTTTCCTGGAATCTGGACTTTGACTACACCGTTGCAGAACGTTGAATATTTTGTACAATAAATCTGGACTTTCCCTTTAAACTGTAGCTTGTTTTCCTCGCACTTCTTCTACACTGCAGCTCAGGTTCTGTTAAATAAATAAAGGCCGGTTTAATAAGTCAGATATATTTGCAGAATTTCAGCATCTGGTGCGGATGTGATTTATTTTTTCACGTCTTCATGCGTCAGACCTTTTAAGGGGGAGGTATTTCTGCTGATAAGTCATTTTGGAGTTGGTTGTTGCCTCTTGTATGTCTCAGTGTAAAACTTCCTGCCAGAAGGAGTCCCTTCTCTTTTTTTTTCTCCACGTAAAACTCCTTTTGGACACTCTGTGGGCGGAGGAAGTTGGCTTTGGATGTCAACTGTTTTGTGTGAAGGCAGAAAAAGCCTCTCGTAGAGTTTGCAGACCTCCTCATCCCTCCTTCCTGCGGTCTTTAGCGTAGCACCATCTGGTCCACAGCTGAAAACTATTACCATCCGCTGGAACTTCCTGCTCTCTGTTCTTCTTCAGTTTCAGCACGAGTAAGTTGGTTTTTAATCTCACTTCTGCTTTTCTCCATGTCTCCGTCTAATCGCAGAGTCTGGATGAGCTTTTTTTTGTTGATAAGGTCAGTGGTGGTGGTGCGTCTGAGTCGACGTACCGGGCGCTGGTGGAGCGAGCCGGGCGTTTAGACGGGGCGGAGATCCAGCCGAGGAGTTCTGTTTTCAGTACTGATTGTGTTTCTGGTGTTTTTAGAAGAAAAGAGAGGTTCTGTGCTGATTATCCTCGCTGAGGTATGCTGGTACCAGAAAGCAGAGTTAGAAACCTGCCTCTTTTTTTTTTAACACATATGGCAGAGATTAGTGAGTAAGCTTAAAGGCATCCAGAACTTTGCTTCGGCTCCATCTTTCTCAAAGCGTTTCCCAGCCCTGGTGCTGGAAAAACGTTGAATTCGTGTCTAGATTCTTGTTTCTGCTCTGGAGAAAAAGGCTGCAGCGACATCCGGGAAGGTTATTTGCCAGCCGAGTTCAAAAGGTTTCCACCACCTCAGGTAAACGCTCAGACCGGGCGTGTTTATGCAACGATTGAGTGGAAGGAAAAGCCCTCCTGGTTCTGATTTACCGTTCTTTCTATCATCTGTGGGGGGATTTCTTTGCACAGATTTCTGCAGAACAAACATGTTGCAGCTGGTAAACGCTGCCCAGAGATGGCTGACCTTTGCAGCGCGTGTGTGTGTGAGTGTGTGTGTGTGTGTGTGTGTGCACATTTCAGCCGTTGTTCTGAACTAAATATTTAAGTGTTTTTACATACGATGCGGTTTTCAGCCGGATTCCTGCAGACGAGTCGCACCACAGCTTGTAAACGCTGCCAGGAGACTCCAAAGGTTTGCATCCCGGTGTTAAATCTGTGTGTGTGTGCGCGCCTGTTTGCGCGTGCGTGCCTCGGGGTCAGCGGGTCTCCCACGAGGATTCTGTTGAATCACCGGACAGGAAGCTATTAAAACAAGCCCAGCAGGGCCGCTGTCAGTCAGAAAGGCCCGTGTAACAGAGAAGTGTGGAGCGGAGCGGCTGCACTGCGTCCCAAACAAACAGAAAGGCGGGTCGCCTTGCTCTGCAGCCAGATGTTTCCACGCTGCAGAGGACTCAGAGTGGGGATTTGGACCCAGTTATTGAAATGCTGCAGTTTATATGATATAAAGGTGAAACACGGCTATTTTCAGTGCATTGTAATGTATGTGTTTAATCGGACCTCTAAGATGGGGTGATTAGTTAAAAACTGTTTTAAAGCAGCCGTGTGATCGCTGCCCTTGCCTCCTCTCGCCTTATTGATGCTAATTGATTGGAGCAGAGGACAATAAAAATGTCAGAAACATGAAGGGAAGAAAGTGTGTCTGCTGCTAAATGATTACCACGATAAACGAAGGCAGTCGTGCACCAGAACCTAAACAGCTCGTTATCTGAGACGCTGAGACTGAGCAGCAAGGCCGCTGCTGCCAAGGTCTTCGTTTGGCAGAACGGTTTGATGCAGAGTTCTGCAGAACTTGCTCTGTAGTGTTTCTTCTTATTTTTTTTTTAAGCTGAACAATAAAGGCATTCATCTCTGACATCTTAAATCGTGTAAGGGAAGAATGCAGGCGGGCTTCTCCAGCTGAGACGTCCTGGAAGCCGCTGCAGATGGAGGAATGCTGAAGTCCCCGCCCAAAACCTGGGTCCGTTTAAAGCTTCTGCAGCTATTTCCACAGCAGGGAGAACCTTCTTACCGACACTTCATCAGACCCATCTGTCCTTCGCCGTCTTTCACCTTGGGTTTAATACGCCGCCGTGCAAAAGTATTCACGGCCCTTCACCTTTCCCACATTTCTGTCTCACTGCCGCCACAAACATGGAAGATTATGTGTGGCGGAGCAACGCGAAGAAGTGCAGAACTGCAGAGTGGAAGGAAAATGATTTGTGGCTTTGAACATTCGCTTCAAATCAAAACATAATGAAACTTTTTCAACAGAAAAGCTTTTTGGAATAATAATAATACTAACCTGCAGCTGAGCCTCACAGAGAACGTTCTCCACGAGACCCCGAAGCTTCCTCACAATCCCCAAAAATATTTCCTGTCAAAACCTTTTGACCATGGCTGTTTATGTGCTTGTTATTACTGAAATAAACACAAGGGGTCAGAAAATCATTTATTCGTGCTAGTATGGAGGTCAGGTTTATTTCTGTAGCAGCACTCATACACCAGGCCATCCAAAGGGCTTTAGAAGGACTTTAAAGGGACGGCAGAGAGAAAACAATGCAGCATTAAAACACAGCATGAAAGAAAAAGGTGTTAGAATAGAAATATTAAATGTTTCAATCAGTTTGTTGGTCAGATTCTTTGATCAAAAGGTGCTGTAAACCAAAACGCTTTCAGTCCTGATTAAAGGAACCAACGGTTTCTGCAGAGCTCGGGTTTTCAGGCGATTTGAGGAGCGTAGAAATGAAACGTTGCCTCTAACTTGTTTAGTTCTGGTCCCGGTTCTGCTGAGTCAGCAGGTCTCTGAAGACCTGTGGGGTCTGCATGGTTCGTACCTGACAAGCAGCTCTGGGATGTATTTCATCCCAGGACCGTTTAGTGCTTAACGGACCAACAGCAGGAGTTTAAAACCGCTCCTTTTAGCGAGGACTGGGATTTAAGAGCTGGTCCGTTTTCCTGGTGTTGGATTTCTCCGCTGGGTCTATTTACTCCTAAACCGTATAAAAGCCGAGGACCAGCAGCTCCAATCAGGACAGAGTTAACAGTTTATTTATTTATTTTTTTATTTTTTTTTTCCCTTTTTTTTCTCTTTTTTTTTCTTTTTTTTTCTTTTTCTTTTTTTTCTTTTTTTTTCCTTTTTTTCCTTTTTTTTCTTCTTTTTTCTCTTTTTTTCCTTTTTTTTCCCTTTTTTTCCTTTTTTTTTTTTCCCCTTTTTTTTCCCCGAGTTTTTATTTCCCGAGTTAACAGTTTAAAGTTTGGTCCTGCTGTGAAACATGCTCCTATGTCTGCGCTCCGACCGACTTTCATCCTCTAATCACTCTTATTCTTCACGACAAGTGGAAAATGCCAGACACGGAAAAATGTAGTTGGTTTTTCCGCCGAGGTTAATGTGTTTTTTGAAAAAAAAAGCCGAGGTCTGAGACAGCCGTAATGAAGGAGACCCCCCCCCCCCCCCCCCCCCCCCCCCCCTGCATTTTCCCCACAGCCAAAGACTCAGGAATATTGATTGCGCAGCGCGCTGACAGCGACCACTCCGGCACCGTTTGTCCTTGTCCTTCTCCAGATTGCCCAACGCTCGTGGGGAATTGATGCGGGCCGTTGGAATCGGGGGTCACATTCAGAGGTTCTGCGGAGGTGGATGTTTTTTCATCTGCAAAAGAAATCACTTTTTTTTTTCTTTTATTAGTGGGGAGGGCGGACGGGAAGTGGAGAAGTGTTGCTGTTTTGAGCCTTACTTGAGTTTGCTGTGATCCAGACAAGGTTGTTGTGAGTGGAGCTCTTTTGTGCATCAATGCCGACCTTGTGAGTTGCCGTAGAACTCCGAGGAAGGCCTCGGCGGATGTGTGTTTTTTCGCAGGAGAAAAGCTTTGATTTGAACAAAACGCTACAAAAGTACCTCGTGCTTTCGCCGAGGCTGAAACAGAACACGCTGTTTTCTCAGCGGCGCCGTGTTACAGGGACGTTTTCCACTGGGCCACAGTTTGGTGTGAGTCAGTGAGAAACAAATATAAATACAAACCTTCCCAGAGTAAACCTTACCTCATCCTCGCGTTGTGCTTCCTTGTTTTTCTGGGAGTGTTTTCAGACTCTCTGTTGACTTTTTGTGAAGGTTTGAGGTTAAACCCCTTTTTTTTTTTTTGCCTCTTTTTTTTTTCAGGTGGAGGATTGGCAGACAGTCAGGAGGGACTTCAGCGACGCACATTTTCCACTATGAACCGCGCTTTCAACAGGAAGAAAGGTAGGCAGAGCCAGCCGGCTCACTTGGACGCCTGTTACAGGTCAGGTGTTCCCAAACGTCCGCCGCGTGTCCCGGCACCTCGGTGTCAGTGGGCTCGGCGCTCTGTGGAGCAGCTTTTACTACAGCCCACAGCCTGAGTGGGGCCGGTTCAGTACATGTCAACAGATGCAGCTCACAAAGGGGAACCTGTGGAACACCGAGGAGTATAAAAAGCATCATGCTGTTGAAGGAATTTTGGGAAACAGACCAGGGTTTGGTGCAAAGCTACAAATAGCTTGGGCTGTAAGCTGGGTTGAGGGTCAGGGATGGAAATGAGCGCCCGTCACTGGCCTTATGGGGCTACATGTGGCGGCCATGTTGCTTTTCATCCGTCTTTTACGTCGCTGTCTGGCTCTCACTACACGTCCACACAGACTTCTCTACAGCTCTCAGTTTGCAGTCTAGGTGTCTCTATAAATATTATTTGTCAGCAGTATGTTACTAACTGTCATTTACACTTGGTCAGGAGCCGTGATCTTTGTGTTTGCTTCCCCTGGGCCTCCTCCCGGTGGGACGTGCCCAGAACTAGAAAGCGCTCAAACTAAAAATCTATGTGGAAAAAAAGAAACTCATTGATTGATGTGTGCTTATCATTTCCTCTGATTTTTATTTTTTTCTGGAGCTAAAATGCCTTGAAGGACGAGAACAGTGGAGTTAAACGCCCAGATTAGACAACGCCGGCCTCCTTTTTGTGCCTAGATGTTGGGCATCTAGATGTTCCCTGCAGCACTCTGCTCATGCAGAGGAAGGGATTTGCTGGGATTGACGCTTTGTGAAACAGGTTGATGCATTTCCCACCATCTGTCCCGTCCAAATGAAGGAACCTCGGATAGAGATGGCAAAATCTTAATGATATTTGCCTTTACTTTGCTGCTCTGCAACTGTAAGAGCAAAACAAGACGATCCAGAGTGCAGACTGTCCCTCCCTTATCAGACATTAAATGCTACACTTCTCATTTTATGCCGCCACGTCTCCACAAATGTGGATTTTTCTGGGAAAATGGCCGATTGGGTCTCTGATAAGACGCGTGCTGAGAGTTTGAATAAGAGAACCAGCCACACAGAAAACAAAAGCCCAGAGAGGATCCAGCTCTATGTCTGCTTCTTGTTGACCGCTGGAAGCTGATGAAGGCGTTCTCATTCCCCCATCGCCTGGAACAGCGGGTCCAACCCTTCCCTCTAAGGAAAGAAGGACCGTTTCCTGGACTCCTCCGCGCGCTCTCACAGTTCATCAAAAACACCGACCGATGCCGTACCCTCCGGCCCCTTCTGCACTTTATTTCTGCAACACTTGTTACAGTCAAACTGTTGCAAAAGGGGCCAAAAGGTCCGAGAACACGCTGGCGTCCCTCTAATGAAAAGCGATTCCCTGCTCAGAGCTGGGAAAGAAGCGTGAGTCACGGCAGAAAAGCACCTGCAGACAGTTGTGTGTCCAAGCAAACACAGATTTTCTGCTCGTTTTCGTTCTCGCTTGACTTTTTTTCCCCTTTACACGACAAACCAAAGCTCAAGAAACAGGCAAAGCTCCTCTGTCCTCAAACCTTGAAGTAGAAGTGACATTTTTAATGGCAAAAATATTCAGTCCGTCGTTAACGAAGCCATAAACTTTAAATATCTCCTCTGCAGCCGCGTGAGACAAACGGCCTCTTTGCGGGCGGTTTCACGTGAAATGAATTGTATCGTTGCCTTGTTTGATTTATTCTCAGAGGGTTCTGGGACACATTCTGCAGGTTAGCTCTCTTTCTTCAGTCAGAACCGACTCTGGAGTAGTTTAATGAATATTCCCCACACAGCCAAACAAGCTGCTGAGCGTGCCAGAGCTTTTAAATATCCCTGCTTTTCTGCCTCTAATCCTTTGCGGCTCTTGGCTGAGAGTGTGGAGGTTTTGGGCCGGACACCAGGTCCACTGAACTGATTTACCTCCCCTGTTTATTACTGTGTGGCCGTGTTCTGATCCGGCGCGTACCGCCAGCAGGGCTCTTAATTACTTTTATCTCTTAAGTTTTTGAACGCTGTGATCCGAGTAGCGCCTTTCACTGAAAGTTGGCCTCTAACATCTGAAAACATCTATGTATTCATTTTTATTTAACCTTTATGTAGGTTGAAGGCGCTCTGTGGTGGAGTGGTTTAAGTCCGTGACCCGGGTTCAAATCCCGGTTGTGTCAGGAAGGGCATCCGGAGTAAAACCTGCCAGGTCTGCGTCCAAGTAGTAAAGACTGGCGACGTCGACCCCTGAAAGGACTCCCTCCCTCGTTTACTGGTTTTCTCTTCCAGGATCTCATTTACAAGAGGGACATGTTTATAATCAGGTCCCTTAAAGCTGTGGTCCTCAACCTCAGTCCCACGCAGAAAGAATAATGAACTGATACATTATTTCTGTTTATTATCTGAGTCTGAAAACAGGCCGTATCCCGTCCGTTACCTCTAGACCGGCGTGATGACCGTGATCTTAAGAGTGCGGAAGGATAGTTAGAGTTAGAGAACGTGGATATAAGCAGCACACTGTGGGCGTCTCTGTCTCCCCTGAATGTCTGGTTGCAGAGAAATGAGCTCAGATTCAGCATTGTTGTGACTTGGATTTTTCATGCACTTTATATTTGTGAATATTTATTATTAATATATAATATAATAGAAACTATGAATTCAGGAGTTATGTCCCTGTTTTTATCTGGGTCCGTCGTTAGTTTGACGATACCTGTGTCATAATTGAGCCTTAAATGTTTCAAAGACCTTCTGGTACCAGACAGCATCTGGTAAAAGATGTTTTTTTTTTATGGTTGGATTGATTAGAGCAAAACAAAAAAAACAAGTAAAATTTAAAATAAATTAGGACTGAGTGACATGGACTTTATATGATATAATTTAAAGTATATATTGTAGGAAAGTTCTGATAACGACAAAAGACTATTTAGAGCTTCATGCAGTCTTTTTCAGGTAACTGTGTGGCTCTTACCTGAAATTATCAATTACTGCCCAATAAGCACAAACACTCCATAAAAAAACATTCAAAAATGTAACATATATTAAACCAAAATTCATAAAGAATTGTGATTTTATAACCAAACTGCACACATTTAATTATATTTTTGACTTTATTGATAATTATTGTTGCTTTCAATAAACCAAGTGTAGAAAATAACAACAACAACAAAAACAACAGTCCTGTTAATATTCACAGTTTTGAGGGTTTTCAGACACCACTAGATACAATTTATCGTTGTCAACATAAATCCAAACTCTATATCGTGAGAAGAAATGTTTCACGATAACAATAAAATGATACGATAAAGGCCTAGCCCTAAAAAGAAATCATAAATTAAAATGATGTTTAAAAATCATATGAAATTCCGTACAGACATCTAATAAAATTGTACAGCAAATACATTTTAAATCCAGATGATGCAATTAAAGATGCACTTTAAATAAGACAAATTTGACTCAAGTAAAAAAAAAATCTTTACCATTTTGATAATTTTTGATTAAACAATGTCATTAATCAAATCAATATTTATAAAATTATCCAGAATTGTTGATATTATTCAATAATATGTGCATTTCATTGACAGGCGTAATAATCTTTTGACATTTGTCATAACTGATTAAGTCCTAACAGAGAAATCCAGCCATGGATCTGACTGCAGGAGCATCTTTAAGGATCTGCGGCGCATCGCTGGGCAGAATAAAAACAGTCTCTCCATGTTTCACGCAATCAACGAAGGTTTAGAGAACTGTTTCTGCTCGGAGTCACGGTGCTTTTATTCTATTTTGCCCTCAGTTTGTGTCGTGTATGTCTGGTAGCTTTGGGAGGATCGTCATGTGATGCGAGCCCAGGCGGTAAACAAAGCGTGTGTCATCGCCTGAGCATGCTCTCACACTGTTGCTTTGTAAAAACCAGATGTGAACAGATGTGAATGATCCCTAAAGCCTTGCAATGGTCATGCATCAGCTCTTCCTGGAGCCCAAACTCCTTTTTCTCATTAAACCAGGTGAGAAATTTTTTATGGTTCTACCCGACACATTAGGAGTGAAAACACATAGATTTTTAGAGCAAATCACAAAATTCACCAAAGCTTCAGCTGCAGCTCAGCGGTCGATGTGCTTCAGCCATTTTTGAATCTGCAATAAATTGCAGGAGCATTTTTCCCTCCATTCAAGAATATACTGTTTTGCAGAATATAATGACTTTTTTCAGACGTCCTGCACAGACTTTTCTACCTGTTCGCTCAGACTTTATTTGTGGCTGAACGTGTTTTTGGTTCCAGGCAGCAGTACAGTCCTTTATCTCCCTCTAACACTCCTGCTGCGCCTTGGATTCGTCCTGCTTGGAGCCCAGTTAATGTTGTCTTCTGCATGATGGAGAACCGTGCACAGCCAGCAAATTCATTCTGTGTCATTGATTGAGCACTGCAGTGAATTAGCCTATTGCCTTCCCACTTCTTGTGGCCCCACAGAACAAAAAAAAAAAAAAAAAAAACACACTTACAGCGAGGAGTTGTAGTTGCAAAAGGCGAGCGTCAGCTTGGATAATATTAGACCAGTGGAGGTCTAAAGTATAGAGGAAAAGGACGTTCGAACATGCAGTGCTGTGTTAACTGGATTTCTTTTGTCAGCTCTGAAGCTAAAGTTACAGTAAGTAGAGGAACATGTTAGATAGAAATTATTTAGACATGACGTCACACTGCAAAAACGGAACTAGAAATAAGTAAAATGTTATTAAAATTAGTGTATTTGTCTTTGATTTGAGCAGGCAAATAAGATGATTTGCCAATGGAATAACATTTTTGCACCTAAAATAGGAACAATTCATCTCCATCATCTTATTTCAAGTGCAGGATGTCTAATTATCTTATTTTAGGGGTCAAAATACTCACTCCATTGGCAGATGATCTTATTTACCTGCCGATATCAAGGATAAATACACTAACTTTAAGAAGATTTTACTTATTTTTAGATCCGTTTTTGCAGTGCAGGGCTTTCCAGTCTGCCAGGAGCTAACCAGCATCCATCTAATTAGTTAGTGGAAGTCTGTTAAAACTTGAGAAATCAAGAAGTTTCTAGATTTCAGTTTCCCCCAATATACACTCACAGGTCTTTTTATTAGTTACACCTTGCTGGTACCGGGTTGGACCACCTATTTAGCGCCTTAATTCTTCATGACATAAATCCAATGAGGCGTCAGAGACAACAGACCTACGATGAGATCACTGGTTCCACCAAAACCCAAAGGCTGGTGGAACTACCTGCAGCTCCAAAGCTTCTATGGAGGCGTCATCTCGTAGAATAAATCAAGTATTTATCATTAAAACCCAAAAGTGCTGGACCTTTATCGTCTCCTCCAGACCTGCGCAATAATTCAGTTCAATTTCAATTTAATTTTAATTATATAACGGCAGTTCATGAAACATGTCATCTCAAGGCACTTTCCAAAGTCAAATTAAATCAGATTATACAGATTGGATCAGATTATATAGATTGGTCAGAAAGTTTCCTCTCTAAGGAAACCCAGCAGGTTGCATCAAGTCTCTCCAAGCAGCATTCACTCCTCCTGAAAGAGCGTAGAGCCACAGTGGACAGTCGTCTGCATTGTTGATGCAGACGACTATATATATATATATATATATATATATATATATATATATATATATATATATATATATATATATATATATATATATATATATATATATATATATATATATATATATAGAAAGCCATTAAACACACAAGGAAGGTTCATCTGCTGAGATTTCTTATTAATTTGCTAATGAAAATGTTGAAAGGCAGCACTGCTGGAGCAATTGTTTTTTTTTTCTCTTCTTTCACCAAAAGGTACAAAAGGTTTTCTTATTTCACTAAAGAAGAACGATCAGTCTACTCTGGTTAATTAGAGCAGAAACCCACAGGCAAAACGTTGCAGGCGGGAGTCCTCAGACTGCCAATAGATCAGATGCAATTTTCAACAAAATCTAGTTCATAACAAACAGCTTGGAACAAAAATAATGACTTGGTCAGGCGTAATGATGATTTATTAGGTCTGCAACTTAAAAGCAACGGCTGCATTTCAACATTTCTTAGTTTAGATTTGTTCTGTTTATATATAATATATGGATCTATAATAATGGCACCTCTTAAAACTTGTCAGTATTCATGCACAGTAGTTGCTGGATTATCTGCGAATTTAGAGTTACTCAAGATTAAAACCCTCCACCGTTCTGTCTGTTAGTTTTCCTGGTCTCTCTTTTTAAGGTCAGGGTAAGGTGCTTCATGTCGCCTCGGTTTTCATTGTTGCGAGGAAATGAACTGCTTTTTAGAGGAGATTGCTGCAAGATGCGATTGGGTTTAACGCCTTTCAAGGTTTTTAGGTCAAGTTAGAAGAGGAACACTTGAAATAGTTACCAGTGTTAAGAAAAAACAGTAAAAAAAAAATATTCTGCTTGTTATCAACCTGACCAGACAGTTTTATTATTATTATTTTTAAGAGAGAGGAGAAACAGGGTAAAGTGTGCAGCAGGAACTAGAAGAAGTCAAAGAGCAGACTTAGGAGAGTTTTCTGTTCTGATGATGCAGAAGTAAAACATCGTCACCGTCATGTTGTGATCATTAGTTTCTTGTAAATGTTGGAGATTAGCCACTGAAAGCAATCCAATTTAAGCAAATGTCGGGACCAAACAAACACTAATTGAAATTCAAATGAGGTTATCCACTTGGCCACCAGCGCCGATGTAAACAAGGTTATTAGCATTCTTGTGCAGAGGACATGCAAGCGCTGAGTCACGCCGTCGACACCTTGCAACGTTGGCGACCCCAATCAACTTACACAGGTCTGATGCCCTTAGGTCATAATCATGCAGATTTTGTCCCCAGATTCATTACCGCTGTAATAAGCAGTTCAGGTGCAGGAAATGAAAAGTGAAGCGAATAGCTGGAATAATGGGCTGTTTGGATGGTGCCTTCAGTGACCTGCGGAGACCTCTGATCCACGGCTCTCTTTCTGTCTTCAAAAACCAGGGCAAGCTGTAAAGAAGGCTGTTGACTGTTTGTAACGAGGGACAATTTGGTCAACATTATCATAATTAAATAGGTTATACACCTCAACAGAAGAAATCGGATGTCTGATAAGCAGCTCTTGATGCAATAAGCGGATATTAGAGTGAACAACTGATGTGTTCAAAACCCCAGTCGTTTGTGGCCGTTCACTCTGAGCCTGGTTCTGGTTCTGGTTCAACTGGTTTAAGGGGATTTTTCCTCTCCACTGTCTCTGCATGCATGATATGAGGGATTGCTGCAAAGTTAACGACAATGCAGAGATGTCCACTGTGGCTCCATGGTCATCCAAGAGGAGTGAAAGCTGCAAGTCAATGACTCGATGCAATCTGCTGGGTTTCCTTAGATAGAAAACTTTTAACCAATCAGAGCTACAAAAATTAGCATTTCCTCCAAAAATGCAGTGTGAAGGTTGTGAGGCAGAAATGTTCAGCTACAGAAGAAGCTTAAATTTACAGGAAAACTTATAAAAACAAAGCAATTGACTGTAAAAAAAGCAGAATCATCAGCTTACCTGCTGAAAAGGCACAACGTTGTCCTGAAAAGTCCAAGTCAACCCAGAAACTGTTAAGGAGCAGCAGATACCTAAAAAAACTAAGGCAGAGCTGCTAGCTGGTCTACTAAAATAGGTATATGCAATCTGAAAACTGATGAAGCTGCAATTATTGGAAACGCTGTTGCTCAAATTGAATAAATCAGCAGTAAATTCAGAGAAGTACCATCAGATGGGTGAGCTTATCTGCTGAAGTGGCAGAATTTTCAGCTTAAACATAACTGCTTTCTGCTGAAAACTGATCCAAAAACTGTCAGTGGAGCTGCTAAATCAGCTGGAGCAACTAATGAAAGGTGAAGATATAATGAAAAGCTTGCTAAAATACGAAACAAATACAAAGAAATTCTAAAAAAAAAATCAAAAATACGAATGTCAACAATATGATGAAATGGCATCGCTGTCAACTAATCTGCAAAAGTAACATGACTGTCAGTAGTATGTAAATTAGCTGAATGATTCCAGCATTTCACAAAAATATCCTGACGCAAAACCTCAAATAAACATGCAAGACAGTAGCTGAAGTATTAGATGTGGTTCAACAAGTGAAGGGAGTTTAATCACCGGAAGGAAAACTCAGGCAATGTTAAAAATGATGAAATCTCTATGTTTTGTGACTTTAAGCTTTATAAAGGAAACCAGGGCTGTCGGCTGAAAAGCTGCTGTGAAGAGAGATATAATCTGAGTCAATTATTGCTCATGTTGAAATAAGTCCAGTCATAAAACCAAAGCAAAAACAGTGGTTCACATTCATTTGGTCCTTTTATTCATTGTATTTATAAAAGCAACAGTTAGTATTAATTATTTACAAAAGTTAAAATCCTCTAACCTTAAGTTGTAGAGAACTATATAGGCCATTGTTTATACTACATAAATTACATACATTTGTATGCGTTTACATAAAACGTAGAGATTATCACTAGAACAATAAACATATTTATTTTTATCTTTGCAAATAAAAAAAATATTCAAGGGTTTCAAATTATATTCTTTGAGTGCTACAGCGTTTAGCTCTCACTGGAGAGCAGAAGGACGGTTTAGGAGGTTTAGTCAAGTCCTTTAGAAACTGCAGTACAAACATAGAGGAACAAAGGTTAAGGACCTAAATGTATCGGAATAAATTTTACACTTGAACATTTTACATGAAAAGGTTAAACAATAAAATGTACTCAAGCCGTAGAGTCTTCTAAAGCCGTTTATCAACAATTTGCATAAAATAAATAATGTGACATTCTAAACACCCTTGACGAGCTAACGTAGAAAAACAGAATTTTCTTAACAAAAATAATTTATAGCTGCCATCCTGTGAAACAATTCACTGTTACAGATGTATTTGCTGGTGTTTGCATTAGATTAGTGTGGAAAAGCAAAAACACCTTGGCTTCTGATGCGTTGCACAAACGGAAAGTGACGGCAACGCTACAAGGACAAAACATCAGGGCAGCAATAAAGGAGCACTACACAGCTAGAAGTCAGCACACCAGGAGGAAAATCAAACTCTGGCTGCTCGCTTTACATGGTACAAGCAGACCTCTCAAGCCTCATGCATTGAGAGGGAGACCCGCATTTTCCTGACTTCACATGCCACACATGGCATTACTCACGCTGAAAACAAATTTCTGCTCTTGAACAGAAAAACGGCAGTCCAGAAAAAAAGCAAGCCTGGAAATCAGCTTATTCACTCTTTCTGTGTGTTAGCAACCGAGTCAATAGCCTCCGATTAACAAACACCTGCTACCACTTGACACAAAGACAATTACAGTATAATTGTTGGTTGTTGGAACTTTGTTCTCTGTCAACAGGACAATCATTAAAGGTGCGGCACCTATACAAGTAATCAGCTTATGTGTTTTTAAAATGTATTGATTACGTTTTGTTTAAAGGTGAAACTCCTACATTTATCTTTTAAAATTACAGTGTCTTTAGTTGACTAAGCTTACTGTAGTAGAATAGCTAATCCAGACACGCTCCTGCAGCAAAACACTGAGGTCAGCGAATTCCAGGCCAAGAGAAACAGCAACTTTCCTGCAAAGACGTTTTTTATTTTTTTTTTTATGTCTGCTTAAATTTGACAAATTCTGACACATTTATTTACAAAAGAGAGGGGTGCACATCCTGCAGTCGGACTATGAGTAAGAATTTCTCCTCAGTTTATGAATTGCTGGCTTTACTATAAAGGTCAAGCTCTAACCCGTATGGCCGATTCTGCAGCAAAACACAAGCAAATGATTTCCTGTTGAAAGTACATCACAACCTCGGTGTTTGACTCTCAGACACAGCTTCCAAAAGATAACCAGAGCCAAAAGTTGCAGCATTATAATTTGTCTCCATCTTTTTGGCTATGGCCATGTGTCACCTGATTTGCATAGTTGTGATTAGTCACACTGCTATAAATGGTGCCTGCCTTCCTGCCGACTGACTGACTCAGGTTTGCTGTAGTCACCCAAGCATGCGTAATCCATGCCATGTCAACGACACAACCGACACCTTCATTACTTGTTCTTTGTGAGTACAACCAGAAAATGTGGCGGAGCCTTCAGATAACACAATAAGACTGATACACTTGTTACCAGTTTAGCAAGGACCAATTATGGCTTTGTCTACTGTTAAACATCACGTTTGGTTTATAAAGCCCAAGAGAACAAAGCATATAAGATTACACATATATTCTACTGGGTCTCACTTGCTGTCTGGAGGGGATATTTCTGGGATTTGAAAGGCTTTGACAGAAATCCACTGTTCTTGGAGGAGAGACGGATGTGCTCGTTGAAAGTCAAAATGAATGCCTAGGTGTTGATGTATAAATTATTTATGTTCTATGAAAAGTGTGGAAGTAGAAGTCATCTGTTCGCAAACTTTTAGGATTGATATAAAAACAGACATGGCTGGAGTGGGGGACATGTTCCCAGTTGAGGTGGGAAAAATCCGCACCTGAGCCCAAACATCATAATTTTTCAACAGCAATTTTATGAAAATGGTAAAGTTCAGTTTTATGGGGTTTTAAAGAGTGAGAAATTTTAAAAGTATAATATAAATATTGAAAGTCATAGCTGGTATGTCCTGGGGGTAACATAATATATAAAAGGTGGAATGGTTGAAATTGCACAAAGGTCTGCAGGCGAAATAGAGGTCCAAATAAGTAGAGAAAGAGGATCTCAATAGTGTGAAGATGTTACACACAATCATGTTATTTTTCTTACAGACCTTTTGTCTTTCACCAGCTGCACTGGTTCACATAAAGTAACTATATCAAAGTAGGCTAAATGTGACCAAATCATTGCATCAATCACTCACTTTATAATCTACCCTTTTTGACTATAAAATAAACTTAATGGACGCAGCTAGCTAGTTATTGATGTATTATAAGTACTTATCGAGTATAGTATATTATAATTACGGAATGTGTGTCCGAACTCCCGCAGAATACATCATACTACTCCACTAAATCTAAGTGTACATACAGAATAATTTCATTGTATTTGACTTTAGCATGTTTAAATATTAGCATGCTTGTGAGTTAGCATGGCGAAGTGTTAAATTATTGACATCTGAGAAACATTCTAATGGTTCAGCATTGTAACTACGTTATTTAGCTACTCTGTTTGCATTCATTTTTCCATTATGGTATTTTATTATATTAGCACATTGAAGTGTTTTCATGGTAGTCAAATATCATGATGAATATTTAGCCTACTAGCATGTTGAATAGTTAGCAAGTTATTAAATTAGCATATTGAAGCACTAGCATATAAGTCAATTAGTAAGTTTACTTCTATGCCAGCCGGTTAGTATAATTAGTCCTTTAGCTTTTAAAGGCATAGCATGCTATGCTATCTTGGTAAAGTGTTAGCATGTTAGGCTACTAGCATGTTGAGTAGTCAGCTTGTTAGTAATTTTGCATGTTGTAGCATTAGCATGTCAGTCAATTAGTAAAAAAAACTGCCAGAAAATGTAAACTGAAATTAAAAGAGTGTGTCATGGATTTAGGATTATATACAGATACAGAAAATTAAGAGAAAAGTGGTAAAAGAAGCGGAATGTGTGGAAAGTCACCGCAGACAAATATCTTAATTTCTTATGAACAAGCTTAAGGAATACTCTCTTTCTGTACTACCTACTTACATTACTACATATGCTTAAATGGATGCTTCATGTACACACAATAACCAATAACCTGTAGCTAAATGTACCCAATCCTGAATGATAGCACTGGTAACTGAGGGGTCGGTTTGTGTTCTTTCAGACAAGTCGTGGATGCACACCCCAGAGGCTCTGGCCAAGCACTACATACCCTACAATGCCAAGGTAAGACCTGACATCACACTGTAAAATAATGAGAGGAAAAAAAAGGTTTTTGTAAGTGATATAGAATAAAAACCTTTCTTTTAATTTCTAATTTGGAAGTTTTCTATGCTTCAGCATGAACTACCAGAGAGGTGATACTGGTTTATTTACCTTGGCGCTGCCAAAGTTTGCAGGAAACTTTTATTTTAACCCTTGATTATTCAGCTTTAATGAGATCTTCAGGGATTGTTTGTATAAAATACTTCATATTTCTGTCTAAAGCAGCAACGTTTGGGTTCTCATGCAAGAACATCGTGAAATAGAGCTCCCCCTGTGTTGACTCCTACACAACAGGTCCTTTCAAATATCCAGTACTAACCTCTTGAAACAGGAGTGTCTCTACATGTCAACATTTTCCTGATCTGGCCGGTCTTGTGCTTTATTCTGACGAAGAATTTCCCCTCGTGAGACACAGATCTCTCATCCTCCATCCTCTGCTTCAGAAATGCTGTCAAACTCCAAAAAGTCCCCCCCCCCCCAAAAAAAAAAAACTGCTGGAGCTGCTTTTCTGTGTAGGCAGCAGAAATGCTGGCTGAACTGGCAAAAGATACCTTTCTGAAATCAAAGCAGATTGTCAGCTTTCATTGATGAGTTCCCCGTCTGCTTAGATTTGCTGAGATCTGAGTAAAACAGGGATCGCAGAGGGAGTTTCAGGCAGTAGGACAGCCAAAGTAATGAGGAAGAGCCGTTCCCTCTGGTTTTAAGCACTCAGAATTTTCGAAAACAAGCTCCGTTAACGATTTGCTGTTGAAACCTGCACCTAGTTTAGAGGAAGACCTCAGCTTCCCTCTGCAGCATTTTCTTTTTTAATCGTGCTTTTGTTCATCAAGGAAACATCATCTTTATCTTCACTCATTTTATCTTAATGACACTACAGAACCGCTTTGACTGTTTCCCTCTGTTAACCTCAAAGTTTCCTTTATTGCTTTGTGGAAGAAAACTTGAAGTGAAGCCACTAATGAGAGGATTTGGGTCAACTCTTTCATTATCTTCTCGCCTTTTCTGAATGCCTCCCATTAAATGGTGTCCCTATTCTAAGTGAAACATAAGGGGAAAAAAAATGCAAAACGGAGACATTTTGCTGTCGTTTTTCGATGTGACACAAATTCTTGAGTTCTTGGAAAAAGAGACAATCTCAATGTTGTATTTAAAGCATTATTTAATGAAGGTTTGTGGTTAGTTTTCTGCTTGAATCTACGTGTTTCATCTGAGATTTTTTGGTTAGACATTTTAGTAGTATGTAGGGCTGGATGATAAATTCTTAGTTTGTTAAGATTTAGTTTTTGGAAAATAAGGATATTATTTTGCCAATGCACTCGTTTGGCTTCCATGGAGAGAATAGCATGCAATGCTGAATATTTGTTTGTGAAAATATGTTGTCAATATATTGTAAAAAGGATGCTGTTTTACTTTTTTAAGTTAGTTTGAAGTTCTCAACTTACTGTGTACGGTGATCCCACTAGCAGCCAACATTTTGTTTCATTATTTACAATGGCAGGACCGCCATCTTGTTCTACAAGCTTGTTTCACAGCTTGTTGTACTTTGAATTCAGGTCAACTCCCAGTCGAAATGCTTGACATAAAAGCTAGTTCTTAAAATAATTTCTTTATTTCTTTTGGAGGGATAAATATCGATTAATCAGTTTTGGTAATGTAAAATAAAATCTCAGACTTAAAAATAAAATCTGACATTTTATTTTATCTTACCAAAACCGATTAATCAATTTTTTTTCGGTTTATAATCGGATATTTTATTTTTAGACCATATTGCCCAGCCCCATTAGTATGTTATGAAGACTGACAGAGTAAACTTAGCTAACACTAGTTCATGTCGTAATCCGTCAGAGACGCAAAGCTGCACCGTGCTTCCTACTACAATGCGACTTCCTTGTTTGTTAAGTAAGTATGGTGAGGACTGCCATCTAGTGTTTATAAATACCAATTGCAGGCTGCAGTCAAAAAACGGGACACTTAAGTTTGGCCCAAAAAAAACGGGACATCCCAGTTAACTCCGGACAGTTGGCTACTCTAAACGGAGCTAACATTAGCGCATGCGGTACAGTAAGCTAACATTAGAATACTGGGAAAACTGAAATAACACCATCAACTAAAGTAAGCTGAGATCACCCAATCCGCACGCTGTCCTCCTAACTTAGAAAATGCAAAACATTTGGACTTGCTTACAACAAACAATGTTAAAATACCTTTTAAAAAATATTCTTTCCCAAAAAAATATTCTCAGACCATAGCTGGTTTACTTTTTTTTTTAAATATGAATTTAACTCGATAAATATGAAGGAAAAACCTTGTTAGGGTGATCTGATCATCTGCAGGTATAATACAACCAGGTTAATATGACTCTGTTTACCAGTATTCTTTGCTTTTTACCTCTTAACCAAACAAAAGATTATTTTTCAAACTAATGCTTATGCAATATTTCAGCTGTGCAAAAGGGAAAATATATATTTTAAGTCTAAACTGCAGTTGCAGATATATCAGTGGTTTTGTTTTGGTTTATTTTTGTAATTTACAGACTTTAGGTCTTCATTACGAGGAGTTGTTTTGTGCAGGTTCTTTTAATGATGTTTTAAATGGCTTGTTTAAATTGGATGGATGGTTTGAAATTAGATGGGATATATTTATGTTGTGTCTAAATGAAGGCTAACCTTGAAGTTGAATCGCATCTGGTTATCAGTGGGATTTCTCACTGGTTGTTGGTTGTTTTCAGTGACTTATGAAGCTGTTATATTTCAGAAGGCAAAATAAAAAAGTGTGTATTTGACATCTATGCCTCAGTATAGGAAATCTGAACTTTGTTACCTGCAGCATGATTTGAAGTAGAAGTATATAGATGTGTTGGAGGAAACAAAAAGGGAAACTTGAAAAATAAATGAACTTCTCACCAGTTCAGCTTGTTATTAATGTCTAGAGAAAATATTAACTTCTGTCAAAACCTCACCTGCTAGAGCGCCAATGTGGAGCTCGAGTCATTTTCAAGGAAATATGCTGTAAAACCAGATCCCTAATGTAAAACTTTGGTGCTTCTCTTTGTAAAAATCAATGTCAAACTGAAGGTGTTTTAGTTTGGGACTGCTAATGAAATTATAAAAACTTCCCAAAGGGATGGTGGAGCGTTGCAGAGTGTAATGTTTTCATGTTTCATGTCAGCTTGTTGAAAGTCGGTGGCTTAAACTCAGCAAGAAGTGAGCTGCAGTGATTTAAAGCTGAATCAGAGATAGTTAAAGTCGCAGATAGCAACGGGTGCATTTAACAACATCCATATTAGAGCTGAACGTGTTTCATAGCTTCAGCGTCTCTCTGTCTAGACATGCTGTGCTGTTGACATTTTTAATGCGTCAGTAGTGTTTCTTATCTGCAGGGTCCTAGACCCATCGCAGCAGCGTTGGCGAAGTTCTCATTTCGTTTGAGAAAATAATTTAAAAGAATAATCTCGGCGTTCCACAGCATGATCTTCATCCCTGTGTTTATCCCAGGCTGTGAGCCTGTTGTGACCACGTCACAGCAGCTGCAGAGCTTTGTCTCTACGCGTTGCCTGTTTTCTATTTAATCAGCTTTATGCTCTCTAGAGGTAACAGCCAAGGCTGGAGTCAGCCTCCGTTTGTTTGTCCTCAGTGCCCCCTCTTTGGTCTCTGTTATCATGAATATACCGCCGGTATCAGGATATAAGCTCGGGTACGGATTTAAAGGACCAGTTGCAGACGTGGTGAGGAGCCAGCGTTTGTTGGCAGCGGTTTCCTCTGGTTTCACCACTAAAGCACAGGGTCCAGCTCTGAAACAAGGAGACCAAACCAACACTTTGCAGGGAACACCTACAGTTAGCAGCTGGAGGTGAGGTTAGGATGACCACAGGAGGAGCAGCAGGGGTTTCTCAGCAAGAAGACTGAACCAAATGTACAGGTTGGGTTTATTTTTAACTTTCCACTGAAGGCTTTTTAAAGCTTTCCCTGGTTTTAAAGCAGGCCTCCACATAATCCACTTCGCCACTCTTCAGCCAGCTTTCCTGTTTGGTAGCCAATTAGCCAAGCCCTCACCTCAACAGACGCCAAATCAAGAAGTCCGCAGTTTATTAAGACACTTCCATGCTAAAAAGAAAAATTACATTTTAATTAAAATTTCCAAATTAAAATATCTAATATGCAAGAAAATCACAAAAGAACAGAAAAATAACAGTAACATTCACAAAAAATATAAAACCACGTAAATTCACTCTGTCACAATTTCCACTTTGATGCACGTTGCCATCTCTACAGCTCGGTATCACTTTAAATGGTGCATCAGGGCCGATCAAGCACCGTCACCAGCCAATTTCCCAGTGTTTCTCTACTTTAAGCCATGTTGCTTTATTCAGGTACGAATGTTCATTATTTACACTGAAGACCCAGGCAGGGTGCAGTTTGCAAACAGCGATCTTCCATGTGAAACTTTATCGCTCAACCAGAATGTGTTAAGCATTCAACAAGGGTTACTATCACATGCACTGGCATTAATTGCTTTATTAATTCTGCCCCAAAGTAAGTGAGAGTATAGTTGTTTTAAAATTGTTTTACCAGAGCGTGGTACTCTCCCAGTTTGGGGTAACACTCAGCAGACAGCCCAAATTTGAAACAGTTGGAAAAAACGACCACATCTGTCAATGTAACGGATTTCCTACCTACATTGTAGGGGAGCGTGCCGTTACTCCCACCCAACTGAAAAACTGGTCTGTTTGTTGAAAATGAAGAAGCTAAAACAGTTGTCTGCTGGAGTTTAGGTAACTGCTCGTAACCCTTTAACACAAACCGACTTCATAATTGCAACAAGTCGGTTTGTGTAAGTCTTTATATTAGTTACCATTGTTTAAAAGTTGGCTTATTTCCGGCTTTACTGTTAAATCTAAGCAGCAACAAACGTGTTGATCCTCCTGCTGTTGTAATAGTAACATTGTGATTGAACTGCAAAGTGGGGGGATTGCCCGATACTGTGATTCATTGGTCCAGATCTTACTTGGCAGACCAGAACTACATTTGTGTCATTTGGTCATTTTATATCTAATTAAATGAAAATCACACGCGGGGTTCCTCAAGGCTCCATTCTCAAGTCCCTTTGATTCAATGTCAGCATTTTCCTCTTAGCTCAGACTACAGAGTATCACAGCATTGTACATTAGCAAATGTTAATGACAGGCGACTTTGCAGTATTGTAGTCATCTATTGACTGCGGTTCACTGCAGTCATTGAGGGAGCGAGTACACGTATCTTTGCAGAAACTACAGAGGGGATCGTTCTGGTCCTACAAATGTGAACCTACCACAGACCCAGCCCAACTTGGAACTTAACACACCTCAGAGACCCAGTCGACCACTCAGGTGGTCAGAGACCTGTTTACTCAGTCTTCCCAGGACTAAACAAGGAGAAGCAGCACCTAGCTTCTACACTGTAAAAACAGACCTTGAAATAAGTAAAATGTTCTTAAAATGTGGGTTTTTGTCCTTGATTTGAGCAGGTAAATTATATTATCTGCCAATGGAATGAGTATTTTGAGCCCTAAATAAGATAATTAGACATCCTACACTTGAAATAAGATGATGAGATGAGTTGTTCCTATTTTAAGTGCATAAATCTTATTCCATTGGCAAATCATCTTATTTACCTGCTCAAATCAAGGACAGATACACTAATTTTAAGAAAATTGTACTTATTTTTAGTTCAGTTTTTGCAGTGTAAGCTACTCATCTCTGGAACCAACTACTGATACTGACTTTGTTGTTTCTCCTTTTAAACTTAGATTCAAGACTGCAGCTTCCCCATAAAGGTCAATGATTTTCACCAGGTCATTTAATTTCTCTTGCTTGTTTTAAATTTGATTTGCTTTTTAATAACGTTTTTTATACTCTTAAATGAACCAGGTGATGTTAAGACAATGCATGTATCATTAGAGGGAGGATCAAATATGTTCAGGAAGAGACATTTTAAAAGGGCCACAGTTTGCATGGCTCAGGGAGGCCCCGTGTTTTCTCAGAGGAACCAGTAAGTGTCCAGAGGAGAAACGTCAGGGAATGGTAGTGGCTGTTGTTTGCTTGGCAGCCATTGGCCATTAAAGTCACAGTTCAAGCTTTTAGTTTTAAATTACAAGCATTAAATTCCTTACCCTCTAACTGAGTCCGCCAGCTCTAAATGAGAGCGCTGCACTCGTACTCGGGCTGAACTCGGCTCCTCATTGTGTCATCTGAATGAACCCCTTCGGCCTCCCGTGAGGCTGAAACGTGTCTGCAAGCGAGATGGGAGGGGCGTCTCCTCTTCAGCCGCATGAATCATTTGATGGATGAGCCTCGCAGCTCGATTTGCCTCCTGAAACGTCCCCAGTCGCAGCCCCACAATGCTCCGGTCAAGAACATGCGCTGCTCTTTTCTATTCTGGGCCACGGCGCTCGCACACATGACCGCGACCGTGCAGAGAGTTCATTTGTCACGGCGAGGCAGAGTGCTGACACTTCTGAATAAAGGCTCGATCTGTTTTGTTTTTTTCCAACTGTTGAGCAGAAACGGTTTGCTGCTGCTTCTCTTTTTCTCTCGTCCTGCGTTTAGTTAAAACACTTCCTATGAGCAATGCTCCAGATCCAATTAGCTGCCAGATTTGCTAATTTTATGCTTGGGAAATACAGAAATTTATCGGCCAAATGCTGTAATGGTCAAATAACTTTCACAGTTTGCAGGAACAATTAAATGCTCTAAATGTTAGCGAAAGCGAGAACTGAACTGTATTTTTATGAAGGCAACAAGCAGCCGAAGAGCTCTCCTCGTTGCTTGGCTGCACATTATTGCGGTCTGCAGAGTTCGGCGGGCATTAGCGGCGTCAGGATTTACGCCGAATGACAAAGATAATCCATGGCTGTCTGAGCTGTTTGCTATGCTCCGATGGGAGAACTTGTTATTTTGTTTTCTCTAACCTTTAGGCCTCGATACAACAGTTTATGAAGTCTAATATTGGAGCAGGCTGCACACGTCAAGCTCAGGAGGAGAGGGGGGGGGGGGTGTTTGTTTGGCTGGCAGGGCGAATGCTGCCCTACGCTCAGGGGAAATGGTGCCATCTGTTGGGAAAATGAACAATCCACAATTCCTATTCATTTTACCGTTTTATACCCCAAGACGTTCTCCTGTATTTGTGCCTAGAATAACATCTCAATTATCTAATTACATTTTTTTTTTTAGCAATTACAAAGTCTGTTTAAATAATCTCGTTGTCAAAAATAGCCAGGACCTGGGAGATTCCCTCAGAAATGTAAGGATCACAGCAGCTGCAATAGTTTGAGAGAAAATGAGGATGGGACATAGACAAAGGAGGATTTGTTTTTTTATGCATTATAAACCTTTTAGATAGAATATGAACATGGCAAAAAGGGAACTAAAGGTAGGTAAAATGCTTCAAGGACAAATGAGAGTATTTGTCCTTGATTTGAGCTGGCAAGTCTAAATGATCTGTGAATAGAATAATAATTTTTACACTTAAAGTAGGAACAGCGCAGCGTTTTGGATCAGCTGAAGGCTTCGAACTGCATTTTGTGGAAAATCATTGTCAAACATTCTTGCATTGATTTTGTGTGAAGTGCTTTAGAAAAGATCTTCAATATGCATTGGCTGAAGGCTGGTTCACACGGCAGGATAATTATCCCAATCTTTCCCCCGATCTTCCTCTTCCCACAGCCCCGACTATCAGGGTGGTTCGTTAGTTAATCTTACGAATCTTACGAGATATTCCTGGCATGTGCGGTGTATTAAGAGTGATCGGGTCCGCAGGGAAGAACGTCTGGACCGGTCCAGCCCTGAATTGGGGATATTCAACATGTTGGATTGTCTAGATGTCATAACGTCTGTGGACAAACGAGCACATGGCCTGTTGAATGTGACGTGTAGCCAATCAGAAAGCCCCAATAAAAAAACAACACATATAACTCACCGCTATATCATAGTGCAGCAAACATAAAGCCCCTGTTCGTGCTGTCAGCTCTTCTTAAACCAACTCCTCTTTGATGTATTTTCTGTTAGAATTGGCCCACACACCGTCGCCATTATGCTTCCTCGTCGTCCATGTTTATTTATTCTGAACTGGCGTTTAATCTCGAGAGCTTTTGCAGGATTTCCCGTCTGACACCTGAATGTTCCTGAGTGAAATCTGTTCATGGTGGTGTGTTGTGCTTTGCTGTTTAACCGTATACCACACACTGTGCGAGCAAACCTGTTTTCTCTATGATTTTTTTAATATGCTCGGTTAGGGCTGGCCGATGTGGATTAAAAATAAAATCTCAGATTTTATTATGTCAAATCTGATTAATCATTATTTTTCTTCCTTTTGATTTCACAAAAAGAAATTAAAGAAATCATTTTATAAAAACGTACTTTTATGTCAAGCATTTCGCCTGAGAGTTGACCTGAATTCAAAGTGGAAATAAATCCAAGCTGTGAAACAAGATGGTGGCCCTGTCGTTGTAAACAATGAAAATAAAACTAAATGTTAGCAGCTAGAGGTTTTACACAATGAGCTGAGAACATGGATAATTTCACTGGTGTAACTTCAAGCTAACTTAAAAAAGTAAATGAGTAAATTAAAGTTCCTCATATTATGGTTAAAAAAAAGTTTTCTCTTTACAATGTTTTGGTAATATATTTTCCTAAACATATATTTAGCATTGTTCTGGATTCTACTGTGACCTCCAGGTTGGGACCTCGATGAGCTCTTGGAGTAATTTTGCTAAGTTGGCCAACTCCTGGGAACTTTCTCCACTGTTCTCTCCATTTGTGGATGATGGTTCTCACTTTGAAGTCTCAACTCATTAACTTTTTCTGATATTAAAATTAGTTTGAAGCCCTAAAAAAAAATGTTTGAGGGGAGAAAAAGAAAGAAGAAAAAAACAGTTAAACAACCTGTACGGGGGGGCAGTACTGTAGACACCGTCGTCATCATGACATGTTAGTGGAGAACAGATGGTAACGTGTTGCATGAGAAATCTTTTTGTTCTTCTTCTGCAGTTCCTTGGAAACACGGAGGTTGAAGCCCCAAAAGGCACAGAAGTTGTGAAGGATGCGGTGAGGAAGCTGAAGGTAAGGAGCTGTAGCCCCCCGGAGAGCTCAGCTTGTTGTCGGTGAGCAGACTGGAGGGGACTGAGGGGCTGATGGGAGTGAGTGACAAACACCTCCCCTCCCTCTTCCAGTTCATCATCAGCAAGGTGCCCTTGGAGTTTTTTTTCAGCTCCAAGTGTTGGTGCCTGGAAGTGCTGGATAAGCAGTTTGTCCAGGCAGCCTCCCCCCAGGACATGAAAAACTCAGTTAGATGGATTATTCATCAGAAGGATAAGCAGGTCCTTCACTGAAACCCTTGAATAAAAATTCTAATAAAGTGTGACTGGTTTACTCATTCATTACATTGCTCTACGCAGCAGTTTCAGCTTCGAGTCAAAGTAAGTTGTACTGCGGCTAATTTTCTAAATCTGGTCAGGCTGAGGACCAAACTTGGCCGTGATTGGCTGACAAAAAGAAGAAAATGGTTCATGGAAATATGAACTAGTGAAAAGCATCATTTCCAGGGTCTGGAGGGGTTAAAAATGTTTCTAAAATCTTAAGCTATGGAAAACAGATATTTTATTGCAGTACCATAAACTTCTACTGAAGCATATTAAAAAAAAAAAAAACTTGAATTTTAATACATTTATTCAGTGAGGAAAGAAATTCCCCAACAAAAAACCCTTTTAAAAATGAAAACATAACACTATGATGTTCTTTCTTTGTCCAATCTCCAACCGTCCTCCCAGCAGGACTTCTCTAACGTCCCCCATGCACAGATCTTTGACCATTCATCTTTGCACCATCTCTCTAGATGGTTCAGATTCTGATTCTGTCTTCTCTTCAGCTCGAGCCTGACGCTTTTCTTCAGGAATTAGGATTTAGCCTGCTCTGTTTTGGGACCTAAGACCCAGCACCAATGGAGACCCACTTCCTGTTCAGCTTTCTGTTTGAAATATTCTGGTGTTTCAAAGAGTTCATGATGCCGTAACAAGTTTCTCTTTGGAAGAGAGAAGGGGCGGCAGCATCATACATCCTCCACATAGTCGACCCACCTGGAGTGTTTGCTGCTGGAAAGTTCAATCAGAGCCTCATCTGATGACAGCTCACTGGTCCAGATTTGATTAACCAATATTTACATTTCTGATGGCAGGGCAGAAAATACTTTTTTTTCTAGTAATCAGCCCTGAAAAAAAAACAGTTTGCATCTAGAAAGCAGTTAATATTTGTCAATGCATGGAGACTTGATCGCCTTTTCCACTCGTATCTAATTGGCTTGAACTGGAAGTGCTTTCAGGGTCTTCCGTTACATACCAGCTTCTTTTTTTAATGTCTCCTGGCCATCACAGTGTGATGTCAGAAGATTGCCTGTCACCGATTGATCAGTGGGTTCAGTCATTCATTTTTCTTTTCTCACTGAATAAGGCTGTTTCTGATATATCCTCTTTAAATGATAAACACAAGCTGCTGTTACCTCCTTCCTTTTACCTTTTGCTTTTTGCTAAACTGCATTTAAACAACCACCAGTTTCCAAAACGTGTCGTTTTTTTTCACATTTCGTTTTACAGAAGCTTAAATCGTGAAACGTTCAACAAGTGCGTCTGTGAGCTGGCCTTAAACCCGTTTCAAACCCTCACTGACGTTAAGGTTACACGACCGACGTCGGTCAGCCATGCTGTGGCTTTGATAGGAACTAATCTGAGCATGGGAATAAAAACTGAAATATTTTATTCATTTAGTCCTCATTTGGATAGTAGAATATTAAAGCTATTGTATTTATCAGTCAAGGTGTATCCTGATGTTTTTTTATCAGCTTAAGTTACTAACCCAGTGGCCTTCTCCCAGGATAAATACCTCCTCCACAGCTCTACTATTTAAACCGACCTCTGGGCCTGGGAAGATCTCCCTCTCAGCCTTTTACCAACGCCTCTGTGTCAGCAGCCTGCTGGCCTCGCTGCCGTCTCAGATTCTGCTGCCAAGAGCTGAATGTGAGAGGCCGCCTGTGGGGGCGGCTTGTTTTCCCGAACCCATGACTCCATTGTTACGTCTCATGGTGGAAACCGCAGCTCCGTGGTTACCCTCGCAGACGCAGCAGCCATAAAGACGAGCTCAGCTAGGCCTCCAGAGATCACGTCCATGGGAACGCTTTTTCTTCTCTTTGTTTCTCCGACAGTTTCAGAGGCACATCAAGAAGTCAGAGGGCCAGAAGATCCCCAAGGTGGAGCTTCAGATCTCCATCTACGGCGTGAAGATCCTGGATCCTAAAACAAAAGTTAGTCCAGTGATTTATTATTTTACTTACATCTGCTCAACAGATCCCTCTACATATAGCCTGTAAATAACAGATACTTTGTGTTTGCATTGCAGGATGTGCAGCATAACTGCCAGTTGCACAGGATATCGTTCTGTGCGGACGACAAGACGGATAAAAGGATATTCACGTTTATCTGCAAAGACTCTGAGTCCAACAAACACCTCTGCTATGTGTTCGACAGTGAAAAATGTGTATGTGTTTTTTTTTTTTTTAAACCCCTGAACTAAATGCAGGAGACAGTTGGGTGGTGAATCATCTGTTTGGACCCTGTTGCTTTCAGGCCGAGGAGATCACCCTGACCATCGGGCAGGCCTTCGACCTGGCCTACAAGAAGTTCCTGGAGTCTGGAGGGAAAGACGTGGAGACGCGGAAGCAGATCGGCGGGCTGCAGAAGAGAGTACGGCTCACGCGGCGCTACAAGCCGTGTCCACACATTGACGTTTATGTTCATTAATGCTGAGCTCGTGTCTATCGATTGTTTTAAATCCTTCGACGTGCGCGATTAATCAGAGCAGAAAGAATCAAGTAATGCATATTAATGACAGAAGCTGCTGTCTGTAATGAGACTTTTGCTGGAAACAGAGAACTGGCTCTCTGGTTTATTTAAACTGAGATGTCGGGACCGTCCAGTGGATTTAACTAAATGAGTGACGGGGCCTGTTTGCTGAACACTAACTACTAAATCTGGGTGAACTGATCTGGACAAAGGAAACGTAGAAACCCCCCAATAAGCCCACCTCTGCTTCCCTCACAGCCTCATGTGAGCTCCATGAGCCCAGGTGCAAATTATGTAAGTTTATCACAACATGTAATTAAAACCTCCTTCACGTTAGATAAAGAAACCCCCGCGCCATTAAAAATAACCCAGAAGGCGGATGGTCGCCGCAGAGTCTTTGCATCTAGAAGGCAGAATAACAGAGCAGGGGAGTTTCTCCAGCATTTGAGCATGCACAATATCTTTGTGGTGAGTTTATTATTGCTGAGGCGGCATAACCGGGTCCTCGGTGTTGTCTGGTTGGAAGCAGTGATAGATTATATACAGATTATGGCCTTCACACTCCAGTATGCATTGGTTATCAGAGAATATGAACAGCATGGCCATGTCAGCCCGATGCCAGGGTTAAAATCTCCTTTCCTTACCCATCACGTCCCACCACTGTTCTCGTTGCAACTAAAAGCAGCTGCAGCAAGCACGCGGCTTCTGCACATGCATACCTCGTCTGCTCAAAGTCCTGAAGGGGTTTTCTCCTCCAGAGTAAGGCTGAAACTGACGGTGGAGGTGAAGCCTCCTGTATATGACGGCAGAGTGTGAGGAAATATAATATCACAATATAATATGAGGTGGGACTAATGAAGAATATACTGATCAGATACGATGATTCCTGTTGATTCCGGGGAGGAGCCGTTGTAAAAGAGACACTCGATGAGTAAAAGTGGACAAAAATGCTCATGCTTTGATGTATAACTTGACCAAAGCCTTTCAGGCCAAAGTCTCTTAGTTTAACATCACACAAAAGCTGTCTAAAAATGATCAAACTGGACTTTTTTTAATGAAAACGTTTTTTTTTTTTTTTTGATTTTCCAGATTCAGGAGCTGGAAACGGAAAACGCTGAGCTGAAGAAGCAGCTTCAGGAGCTGGAGGAGCAGCTGATGATAGCTCATGTACCACCAGTAAGAACATTGCTGAAAAAGCCTTAAAATAAATTCATCCAGAACATTTTTTTATCATAGAACATGAGATCTTGGCATTCAGTAGAGAATTCAGTTTCAGTTTGGCCCAAAGTACATCGCTTTGTCTCCGCCTGCACAGAGAGAGAGAGATCTTTGATCGTTCCTCTTTGAGAAATATCTCTAGAGGGTCCAAATATGGAAGTTGTTTTCTTTTAGCCATTAATGAATATCAACGCACATCTGCCTCACTTAAAGGGCATTTTCTCTTGTCTTTCCCATTTTGAAAAGTGGTAAAACGGAAAACAGGCCAGCCGTTTCCTGACTTAGACCCCGAACCTGTAAAGAAGCGGCTCACTGGTTGTAATCCAAACATAACTGGGCTGAAATTGTACTTTTTTTTTTTATTTGACGCTCTCATAAATGAATTAATTAACTTCCCTCAACACGTGGGACTACAGATGAACTGAGGAGGCCAAACATCCACACCCTGAGCCAGATTTTAATTGGAAGCTCGAACCAAATTTTCAGGCTAGCAGTGTAGGGACAGCTGGTTAGGCTGATATCACCTTCGTTATTCCATGCATGGCCTCAGCTTCGGCTTCGGAGCGAGCCGGCCTATCTGCTGACAGCCAGCGGGCGTCTGAGGCTGCGGCGAGCCAATTACACACCTGATTGGTCCGATGAGGGACGCGATACACTTGCCGTCTAATTGGGGCAGTTGTAGCATCACGCTGTGAATGTAATGTCCTGCAGTTCTCTGACTAACACTGTCTTCTTCTGTGGTGGCCCTCTCTCTGCCGTCCTTCTTCTTCTCAGCCGCTGCACATGGACGCGGAAAACGAAGCGGACATGTTGCAGAGGCCCTCCTCGCTCTTCTGGTTTCACAGCATCAAGTCGCTGTCCTGTCTGGAGATCTCCTCCGTCACGCTCACTCCCATGAGCTCGCCTGATTCCAACGTGTCCTCTGGGCTACTAACTCCTCCGCCTGCTAAACCTGCTGTCCCTCCTCCTAGAGCGACCGAGGGATCCAGCATCCCGCGGCCTCGTGTAAACACCCTCTGCTTCCTTCTGCTCTGCCGTCTCTGGTTTTCCTGCTTCTTCGTTCGGCCTTCTGTGCCGCGATAGCTGAGGAGGTTGCGTGGCTGCGCAGACCGGCTGTTTAACCACTTATGTTTCGTTTTTTTTCCAGGTAGGGAGCGTCTCCATGAAACTTCAGTCCACGGACGTTTTCGACATGGTTCCCTTTTCCCCCGTGACACCGCTGGTACCGAGCAAGGCCAGCAACGGCTGCCCTCCGCCTCCTCCGACCACCCTGCCCCCGGACATGAGTGAGCGAGCAGCTTGGTTAAAATTCTCCTGATTGAAGCGAGGGTTTGCAGATTTACTCGTGTTCTGTGTCTGCAGGTAAAGATTTATTTGGAGCCGAGCCGTTTGATCCGTTCACCTGCGGGGCGGCTGACTTCCCCCCAGATATTCAGTCAAAGTTGGACGAGATGCAGGTGAGCTCCTGCTGACGGTTCGTTATGCTGTCAAGCTGCTCTGTTAATTTGCACATACAGTTGAATCCCTCTTCTCCCGCACACTGTACAAAACTGCAAATAGCCATTTTTCTCATTTTTTCAGGTAGGATCACCAAAATTATTTATATTTTTTTAAATGTAAAAATAAAAACTGAGGTAATTTTTATAGCTTTCGTTACATCCAGATGTTTCAATAGTATCAGCTAGAATTGTCTTTCTGACTTGGGTCAGGTGTGTTGGGTTTTCTTCCACCAGCTTCTCACAGTCGTTAACTAGAATTATGGCCTTTGCCTCCTGACTGCACCTGCAGAACTGGGTCAGATTTCTAGGCCTCCTTGCTCACTAACAAGCATATAGACTTTTACGCTGATGATCTAAAACCCTGTACTTGTTGCCAGCAGGGGGCGACATTGCTCTTGAATTTGTTTCCTTTCTTTCTTCCTTTTCCTTAATGGTTAACAGCTGAATGTGTCTCTCGTCCTTTTCCCTCTCTTAGCGTCAGAGATGGTTTGTACCCTTTGTCTTGCTGTCTGTGTTGTATTTGCAGCCGTTTCCTGTCTTGCATGCTGTGAGTGTCGCTGCATGTTCTCACATTTACCTTCATTCCCAACGCGTCCAGGCTAGTGATGGTCTCAGGTTTTATGGGTAGCTGTCTGACTGATGTGAGCAAACAAACAAACACATTTTGTGCTTTAAAGTGTTTCACTTGTTTATAACCATATGACAATAACCAGATCATTCGAGAAAATAACCTCTTTCTAATTACATCAAAACCATGCATAGTGCCTAATAACTCTATGGTTATTCTTGAGTTCTCAGCCCTCTGTAGGTATGGTTTAGTTTCTTGTAGTGGGGATCTGTGGTGTAGTTATGAACAGTGAGTATCTTACATATATTGGAAAATTCTGCATGTTTTACTGACGTGTGAAATGGCATAAATTAGGGAACTTGACAAAGGTGCATTTTTAACACATTAAAGTCCCCTCCTAACGTTTTTTAGAAAGTTAGATATCACTTTTCCTTGTGTACTTTTAATAAATATGGAATGCAACAAATTATTAGTATTTTTATTATTGTGTTAAATCAAGCTGAAGTAGATGTATCATTTAAAAATTTAGATGTACAAATAAGTTTCTTTTTTCTAAAGTTAAATGAACAGTCTGGTATAAGACTTATGTAGTCTGTGCACCGGATTGCTGTTCCGGTGCACTGTTTTGGTAACAGGAGGTGTGAAAAGCAGAAGGCAGGGATTAGACTTCTCTCAGCACACAGTGCAGTGAACGTATTGCTCCCAGCCCATATAGGCTTTGTTATTTCTCTGTGTGAGGAATGTCATGTGTGGTGTGAGTGCGTGTGAAGTCAGGAAAATGCATGTCTCATGCTCACTGGGTGATACTTGACATGTCTGTTATTTCAAACGGTTTCCCAGTATTTAGTCGTGTGTTAGCATTAGCATGCTAATATTAGCTCACAACCCTAGTATGAAATAACTCTTGACAGATATAGCGCACAACCTTTGTACTTTTTATTCTTTATTGCGTTACGATTCATTTTGTTTCACCCAGTGGATGAAAAATTACAACATTACTCAATTTCAAATTA
Organism: Fundulus heteroclitus; assembly: GCF_011125445.2. Lineage (NCBI taxonomy): Eukaryota > Metazoa > Chordata > Actinopteri > Cyprinodontiformes > Fundulidae > Fundulus > Fundulus heteroclitus. Next base: position 40,938,954 of record NC_046367.1, read on the forward strand.
TCAACAAATGTTATATTCAAGAGGTGAGAAGGTCGTGGTTTTGGTATTTATCTGAACTGCTGGAAACCTTTTGAGGTTCAGGGGTTCAAGATGGATTAAATTAACTGCAATACTCCCTGCTCTGGTTAGTTGTTAGCACACCGAGTAGGTTATGGCTTCACTGTATAACATATCTGTTAGCTTGAATCTTGGTAACTTATCCTTTGGTTATCTTTTTTCTTGATGGTAAGTAGTAGTTTGACTGTAGGCTGTTTTTGGTTGGGCTCAGAGAAGCTGTTAGCTTGAGTCTGGTTAGCTGTTAGCTTGACTCTGTGTAGCTGTTAGCTCGACACTGGTTAGCTGTTAGCTTGACTCTGGGTAGGTGTTAGCTCGACTCTGGTTAGCTGTTAGCTTGACTCTGGGTAGCTGTTAGCTTGACTCTGAGTAGCTGTTAGCTCGACTCTGGTTAGCTGTTAGCTTGACTCTGGGTAGCTGTTAGCTCGACTCTTGTTAGCTGTTAGCTTGACTCTGGGTAGCTGTTAGCTCGACTCTTGTTAGCTGTTAGCTTGACTCTGGGCAGCTGTTAGCTCGACTCTGGGTAGCTGTTAGATCGGCTCTGGTAGCTGTTAGATCGGCTCTGGGTAGCTGTTAGCTTGGCTCTGGGTAGCTGTTAGCTTGGCTCTGGGTAGCTGTTAGCTTGACTACGGTTAGCTTTTATCCTGACTGTAAGCTTGATTTAGGGTCACTGTTAGCTTGCCTCTGGTTAACCTTCACTCTGTGCTGCTATCAGCTTGACTCCCCCATAAGAATTTTCCAAACTCAGATAACTCTCCTCTGGGTAAGATACTCGCTGCTTATAAACACTCCACACAGTCTACCGTAAAGAACCCAAACTATCCCTGGAATATGCATGCCATGTGTTCTTTGACCCTGTAAGTGAGGCATGACTTTGCATGACTTGAACGGTTTTGCTCCCTGTTGACCTTAGTGGATTGTTCTTTAATTTCCTCAAACTTAGCCTCTGTTCCAGAAAACACAGGCTTGTTGGAGCTCATCAGCCATCATTAAGTTGCCTTTATCATCCACCTTGTTTTCCCACAGGAGGGGTTCAAAATGGGACTAACCTTAGAGGGCACCGTCTTCTCTCTGGACCCGCTGGACAGCCGCTGCTAATGCTGAGTAGGCTTCCATTCGAGCCAGACTTTTATCTTCTTTGTATGAAAAGTGCCAAAATCCACTCCATGGTCGAGATGTCACACCCGCCATCTTGGGGTTTATATGCATTTGCATTTAGATTGGTTTTTCGATATTTCAACGTAAACTTGGATCCATTATAGTAAAGAGCTATTTTTGTATGAACTGAGAAGAGAAACACTTATAGAATGAGACGTTTTGAGTACCTTTGCTTGCACAGGCAAGATGTAAATAGTCCGATATGTCCAATGGTACACTCTGTGGCAGAGTTTTCATATCTTTGTGAATTCTGTGTTGGTGACACATTCCTGTTTATATGGCGAACAAAAGCTGACAAGCAAAATAAATGTACCATTAACAACAATGTTCAGCTTCACTGTAACATCAGCTAATTGGTTTACCTCACATTATTCCTTTTTATATAGATTATTCCAGCCATACTTTTCTAACCCACTGACTCTTCTACATGTTTTCCCCCCCGAACTCTGTAATCATCATATTTTCCTACCTCTGTTTTTTGCCATCCATGCAGAAATATTCCCATTATTTACTTTTGGTTACTTTGCAGTTATTAAAGAAACTCCCCAAACTGGGAAAAATGACCTTCTTCCTTGGCTCTTTTGATTATTGCTTTGGTTTACATATTTCCTTTTCTAAATCTTACATAAAAAATGTGTTTTATTTGATTTTTATGTTAAAGTATTTGATGGACCCGGTCGAACCTTTTGAATAAATGTATAGAGGAGGTGAAACAGCTCACAGACCCAAACACAATTGTTTAGATTAACTTTGAAAGTGATACATATTCCTGGTGCATCTAGATTGATTAGAATGTCGTCTTAAAGTTAATTTGTTTCAGTCACTCTATTTAGAAAGTGTCTAATATATATTTATTACACATGCAGTCATACACCTGGAGTAAAATTAGAGCATTCCATCGGATCAGCAAGAATTTTTGATATAGAAATCATCTGTTTTGGTCCACAGAAGGACAATAAGTCACAAAAAGTCATTCTTATAGATGTTGGCTGTTTACAGAGCGCTGTATCAATGCATCCTTCTGGAAAGTTGAGTGGAAGGACGAAGTGTGGTAGAGAAAAAGTGAGAATTCAGTTTAAGAAGGTCAGAGTTTTGTGGGAGATTCCCAAGGTGTGGACTGTAGCTGGAGCTTCAAGTGCCACCATACAGTGTCCAGAACATGGGTACAATTCTTAAAACCTGGCACAGTTTGGCACAAGGTGTAATACAAAACATAAATGAGAAAACCTGTCTGTGTAAAGGTATTCATTTATAATTGAACTGGGAAGATTTAAGAGCTCCCAAGACCAAATAAATATGCAGAGCAAACTTAATCTTGAAGGAGGGGGAAAAAACTCACTGAGCTCTGACCGCAAAATTGAATCCAGTAGAGCTACCACCCTCCACTGTCATATTAAACTCTTCAAATAACACAACCTGACTCTTAATTTAGACATTTGCTGAAGCAAGTGCTCTAAAAGGGCTTTTCAAACAAGCCCCAGTTCTTAACCAGGCTGGTTCTGTAAAACTGGTTCTGTAGGAGCTTTTCTACCACCTGACAGTAAATTTGGAGCCACATAACTGTCATTATGTTGTGCCTCAGCCATGAGAAATATAAATATCAGATTGAACAGCTATGAGAAACATGAGAAACCTCACAGCAGGACGCCTCCTGTGACCTAAAAAAAAAACAATTCAAATTGACCTCTTTTCCCACTGTCTGCAATGACTAGCAACATCTGAGAGCCGCTGTTGGTCCATTTACTGGCCAAAACGTTTCTTCAAAGTGGGACCAAAGTGAAGCACAGTCTGTTTTTTTGTGAAATCAGACACTGAAGCAGGTGGCAAGCCTCCACAGCAACAAGTTGGTTGGGATCTCTTCTCAGCATTTGCAGAAAAAGCCGACCCTGAGGGAGGCCACTTCCTACAGCCGAAACCAGCACGTCTTCAAGGCAGCAAAGCTGTACCTGAGCGACTTCCCTGGCCTTTATAGGTCCAATACGAGGACAGCGGCCAGCGCATCTGCACCGGAGGAGCCTTACAGAAACCCCCTGGAGCGGGAACAAAGCTAATTGGCCTCTTCTCACCACCGCCAGCCCAATCCTCAACTACTCGTCACTATTGGATGTCCCCCAGCCTCCAGAACAGGACACGTTAAAGGATGAGGTTTGGCAGAGAAAACTGAAAGTTAGTTTGGGGTGAAATTGCAGAGCTCACAGCTCTGATCTGTGCTGCACCATAAGTTCAGGTTCTGGGGCCATAGGAGCCCCGATCAGGAGGCTGAGCTTAACCACGCCCTATTGATATAAAAATAAATGCAAAAAAAAACAAACACTGAGGATGCATTCAGAAAGGTCTAATCGGTAAGGACTCTTTAGCCAAGACAGAAGTGCGTCAGCGGTCGCCATAAGTGCTGTCTGAATAGTGCAGTCAATGACGAAAATGGTACGAAAAAGAGCCTCTATGCTTCCTCTCATAGCTCCTTTAGCATAGGAACCTAGCGAGGTCACTTACCAGCAGCAAGGAGCTCTAAGGAATCCCACAATCCTTTGCGTGACGACATAAATGCAGAGCCTACCTACGAAAATGTCTTGAGACAAGAGAGCGTGCAAGTAGCATCATTTACCCTTTCACATATTATATGACTTGTTGGTTGTTCATGTGGACAAGAGGCTTTTGAGGTTTACAGCAAATGAGGTCTGATGGATTGTGTAACAGTAAAGTTTTAAATCAAAAGAAGCAATGAAATCTCAAGCTGTCATGTGATAAAACGTATGTATGCATGTATGTTTGGGTGTGTGTAAATTAAACTCTGTGTTGTACACAGTTTATTTAGCATGTTATGCATTTACACCATTTTCTGTTAAAAACCAGACCTATTGATAAAATTAAAACAAATAAAATAATCATTGCTATGAAGCCCAACTCTGTTTAAGGAGAACCATAACAAGCAATTGGACTGGTTACTATTAGAACTGGAAACTCTGTATAAGTTAACGCGCCCTCATACGTTTTAGTTTGTGTAATGAGAGCTTCAGCCGTTCGCTATATTTGTCTAACTTATGTATCTTGTAGTTCTTTTTTACAAGGCTGTAGGCCTGGAACTGACTAGAATCATCCAAGTGTTTCCTTTACGTAATGATAAAAAAGATAAAAGCTGTCTGAAATTGGCACGGCAGTCCGAAGCTCCTGTTTCCCCATAAGTGTTCTGACTGTCTTCGGTTTGCTATTGTTGTAAACCAGAATCAAAGCATAAATGCTTAAAATGTATCACCGTGTGAAATGAATCTAAATTAGTTTCACTTTTAACACTGATTATTGAAAAAAAACAAAAAACTTTTTCTATGGTACCCTAATTTAGTGAGATGCACTGATGTATCACTAAGAAATCCTGATATTCAGAACTATTGTCTTTTTTATGTAATTGCCTTTAACCTGTGAAGAAATGTGGTTTTAGAAGCAGCCTCCACTATAAATCTAAAGACCCACAAACAGAAACACCTCCAAAAAATCACAATAAGTTATTTTTAGTACGTCTATAAACGGCATCATTTTCAAAGCTTACAGCCCAGATGTCATGTGAAAGCCTATGCTGTTGTTCCTGTTTCTCTGCTGATTTACCTTTGTCTTCATTTCGTTGCACTGAATGGTTTCTGCACATGCTGCCGAGTTTTACAAAATCATCTCAATTTTCCAATGATGACACACGTCTGCTTCCAGGCTTGAAAGCCTCTCGCTCTTCTTTTTTCTCATTTGTCTCCTACAGATCAATAACTATAATGAAATCAGAACTACAGGCTTGCAGAAGAATCACTTAAGTCATGAATTGACAAAGCAAACAGCTCACAATAAAAACAAATAGAGTAAATAAATATTCCTGATTGAAGGAAATTAGTTTTTGTAGGAAACTTTGTTTAGGCACAAAATATTTTTCTATATTTTCTGCATTGGAAAATATGTAAACTGCTGATTATCCTGAAAAAAGAAATAATTCTATGACGCTGATATTCATATAAATTGTGATTGTTATTGTACTTTTTTTATTGCTTTCTGTTTAATTTTTTAAATGCAACAAGAAACATCACCGCAGTCCTGAAAACATTCATCCATCCACTGAAAAAGTCAGACTTCATCAAAGGGATGATCTGTTGGCTTATTTCTGTAGAATTTCAGAAGTGCATTAATGTAAATGTCTGGATATTTTGGTTAAACTGAATCATTTGATTCGGGAGCATACTCAGTCAGCCTGGTGCAATGTCCAACTCAGACCAGGAGGTGGCGGTAGAGTTACCCACAGAACATGTGAGTAAAAAAACATTTAATAAACACTGAACTAATTCTTTTTATTCTTTGTTTCTCATATGGAAGTATTTAGGATATAGCGAAAATTTTAGAGTTTTCAGTTTTTCTTACATTTCTTGATGTTTTTGGTGAAACAATTTGGATTTTCTCTGAGCAAAATCCAGAAGAGAGGAAAATGTCAGGACAATGTTAGACAAGTTGATGAACATCTTGATTTACTTTGAAAGGAAAAGGAATACAAAATGGGCATCAAACCTGCAGTCAAACATAAAATGTTTAATTTAGAAAATCACAACAGAAGGAATAAATTGTACGTGTTGGTTATGTTTGCAGGATTGAGTCTGAGCTGAATGCACAGTCAAACTGACCTGGGAACAGTTTCTGTGCTCAGCTGGCTCTTCCAGGCCCAGGGGTCAATTTCTTTTTGCTTTTCAGTCATTGGTACATGGTCACAAAACCACATTAATTTGGCTGACTTTATTAAAAGTCTTTATTGGACATGTGTTTCCATTAATAGGTGGAATTCTAATGATTATAACAGTAAAGATATATGGGGCTCGTCGTGCTGAAATGTTTGGTTCTCATCAAGAACACACACAGGCAAATGCCTTTTTGCACCATCATTTCTGCACACACAAATGGTTTAAATACTCTCTTGTACACTGTGATCGCACAGTTTCTTTCTCCTGCATTACTTTTAATCACTGCTGCCCTTTATACTGTAATTTACAAGCTGTATGTAACAAAATTTCGTTCTGTATGCACTCTGTACATACAAAATGACAAAGTTGTCTAAGTCTATATATATTACTGTATTCTTTTTTTTAATTGTAAAATTTGTCTGATAAAATGAAATATTTAAGTGTGACAGAAAAGCAAGAGAGAGAAAATCCATCAGGAAAATTGTTTTAACAAAAGTTGCTATGTAACAAAATTTCGTTCTGTATGCACTCTGTACATACAAAATGACAAAGTTGTCTAAGTCTATATATATTACTGTATTCTTTTTTTTAATTGTAAAATTTGTCAGATAAAATGAAATATTTATGTGTGACAGAAAAGCAAGAGAGAGAAAATCCATCAGGAAAATTGTTTTAACAAAAGTTGCTTTGGTCTCTGGTAAGTGGTGCTGGATGTAATCTTGTGGAATTTCTTTAAATCACGACTATTCTGATTAAAATATTTATTAAAGTAGACAACGGACTTGTTACCCTGCTGTTGCAATCAGAAAGAATCATAGATTATTAGAAAACGACACTTTCCTAAGTGAATTTTTTAAAACAGGGTCTTTTGTAAACGTCTGAAATGTTCCGCCTCCAGGCCAGTAGGGGGAGATAGAGCAGACTTGCGCTGACTGCCATTGACCACAGAAGAAGAAGTCATTGTTTGAAAGGAGCCACAGCGGCCCAGTAAGTCGGCCTGGTTCTGGTTCTGGTGGGGCGGAGGAACATGGAGCCGAAGGAGCTGAGCGACTTCGATAAGGGCCAGGTGGTGGTGGCCCGGGAGCTGGGCCTGAGCGTCTCCCAGACGGCCAAGATGGTGGGCTGCTCCCGGGCTGCGGTGGTCAGCGCCTACCGCCAGTGGTATGAGGAGGGACTGAGGCTCCGAGCCGGCAGACCCAAGCTCATCGACCCGAAGGAGCTGGACGACGAGTCCGGGTCCGAGAGCGATGAGGCGGCGGAGGAGGAGGAGGAGGAGGAGGAGAACCCGGAGCCGAAAGCCTCGTCAGGTGAGCGGACTGGGGATGGAGAGAGGCCGGGGGAGACGTCAGCTGACCGGACCGAGGAGGAGGAGGAGGAGCATGGAGGTGCTGCTGGACCCAGCTGTGACCTACAGGACTGAAGGTTTGGACCTCCTGGAGGAGGTGCTTTGAAAACTGCTGCTGACCAGAAGCTCTTTATTCGGGGCTCGTCATGCTGAAATGTTCGGTTCTCATCAAAAACTTTTCAGATGAACTTTTTTTTTTTTTTTTTTTTTTTTTTACACCTGGGGATTAAAAATGTTCATGTGATGCCTTTAAGTAGCCTTGGAAATTTAGACTTCTGAGCTGAGAGTGACGTCAGTTTGTGTTTCTCTGGACTTCAAGTTTCACGAAAAAAAAAAAACTATAAAATGGCAAGTCAGAAACCACATAATATCAACATATTACCAGTGCTTCAGCTTTTTGGTGCAATACAAAATTAGTTCTGGATTTAAAAATATATATTTTTAGCAAGTGTTCTTTTGCTGCTCCATTATTGTATTAATAAACGCATAATTTTTGTTCAGTAGGGATATTTTAATGTATCTTAATGTCTCATTCTACCCATGCCACCACAAAGAGAAGAACAGAGCTCTATGTGGACTGAATATTTTCTGCTTCTACGCCTCAAAAACTGTCGCCAAAGACTCCAAAGATTCGTTAAAACATGAAACGGCTCCGGTATGAAGTGCCAAGTCCAGAGTGACAAAAATATTCAGTAGGTTCTGAATGTGAAATTTGATCCGGCTGAACCGGAATTATTAAAAATAAAAGTCCTCGTTCTGGTCATGAGTGGAACGTTTTGCATCCTCTTTGTGACCTCAGCAGTTCTGCAGGCTTCCTGGTTGCCTCTGCGGGGCTTCAGCTTCAGTCCAGGTGTTGAAAAGGAGCCGAGAGAAGGATTACTAAGCGAAGGCAGGCGTGGAGAACTGGACGTTACGTTAAGAAGGTTGCAAGAAAGAGAAAAAAAAAACACTTAAAAGAAAGTTCTGCACTCTTCACAGCAACGTGTTTATTATTGTATTTGTGAGAAAAATGGCTGCTTGGCTGTAGGATTCGGTAAATTGGATGAAGGCCAACATCTGAAACATTGGTCAGATGTTCCCGGGACGCTGCGAGCTCGACGCAAACCAGGGAGCACAAGATTTCATCCAGATCACCAACAGAAGAACCTCGTCAAAGAATGAGGACAACAGAAGTGGAGGTGGACGTGAAATAATCTTTAATCGTCTGTAAAGTGGCATCTGCAGGTCAAATCCTAGGGAAAAAAATCTGATTTGCTTCCTGGTCAGAGAAAATGTAAAAACTACAAAGTCCCACCTTTTCCTGGTCTGTTAATGCATCAACTAACAGGAAATACTTAATGCTCTTTGTAGGTTTAATGAAACCAAGATGAATGTTAGGGGCAGATGCTTTAATTCATTAATTTTCCGCTTGAATCAAACTTACCTCTGTCAGAGAACCTGCAGCACGTTTTTCTCTGCTATGTGTTGGTTTATCGGAAAGGGAAGTTTATTTGTATCACATTTCAGTAACATCATCATTAGATTAAGTTTTCAGTCCAACTTGCTTTCTTCTATGTTTTCTTGTGTTCTGTTTATGCTCAGCACTTTGAATCGTTTCAGTGAACTACAACCGTTTGAACTAACTGGCAATATTTAAAAGATGATTTTGGAAAATCTAATTGCAATTTTTTATTTATTTTCTTTAGTTTAATTTATCATGTCTTTTTAAACATATGCAAACAACAAATCAATCTGTTTCATCGTTGTGCAGATTAGGTGCTAAAAGAGCCGCTGCGTCTGAACTCGGAGCAGAAATGATTGCGTTGTGCCTACGATATATTTCAACCAAAATTGCGATTTCATTTTGACTTTTCTCTGCATTAACTACAAGCAACAAAAATGGCCTGTAGATAAAGATGTTTGTAAACAAGGACTGTTTAAAACAAGAACTTTTAACGTTTTTATTAATCAGAATATTATTCAAGAGAACAGCTTTTAATTGATTTGGACATCAATCCTTGTTGAACATAAAGTGCAACCAACAAACAAGTCTATGTATTAAACTGATTGACCAGATCTTAATGCTATGGTGAGATTCCTGAAAGTTTCTGGTAAAACAGTATGATTATATAAACTCTAAAATAAGTAATACAATTAGATTATCTCACTGCTGCGACTGTCTTCCCTTCCATGTGGAGGCAAACCCACTGTAAACATTTTTTCTAACACCTAAAGGATGCGTCTGATTCACTAAATGTTACATAGCCACAAATTGCAGACCTCTGCCATTTGGAAATTGTGTTGTTTTTTTAATTGCGATTATATTGCAAATGTGATTAATTGTGCAGTCCTAGTTTTAACCTTTTGATTTAAAAGAAATCTGTCAAAAATGGATCAGGAGGTAATACAGTAAAAAGAAGTCTGTACCAGCTTGGGAAATTCTGATGAGAGCATCTTTACCAGCAAAGGAGAGCTGAGAAACGCATCTTTCTCCAGTTCCTCTGCATCGATTGGGGTTTTCAGAACCACGTTGCTGGGCCTGAAATCCTGTTTTCTGCCCGTCAGACTGTGTTATCTCTGATCCATCTGAACAAATGGGAGCAAATGATGACTTCAATGGCGATTTGAGGCCTGACTTCACAACAGATGGGCAATATTAATTATCTCCACTAGGTGGCAGCATAACCTAACTGGTTATAACCTTTAACTTGGTGCAGTTACACCACACTGACTTAACAGCTCAAGAAAATGAAGATGAGCATCTTGCTGAGATGAAATGAACGGATGAGTTATTGGGACAGAAAGTTTTAAACGAATCCCAGAAAGAAAAACAGTTTAAGTTCTTATTTATAGCGTTCCTTTACCTGTTGGTACCATCAGGAACCTGGACAGCAGAACCTGTGGTTTTCAGCCAGAGAAGAGGAGCTGAACTCTGTGAATCATGTTTGCAGAGCTCACCGGCAGTCGGATCGGTTCCTCCTAGCAGAACCTTTCCGTTTTGATCCAATCTGAGGGTTCAGCCGTTCTCCCACCACATCCTGAAGCTCAGATCCTCTGGCTGAGAGGAAACTGTCAGGTGAGACCACCTCCAGGTGTTGATTTGCATCTGTTCAAACATCAGAGCAGGGAGCAATAAGCCTCACTGTGACTTTTTTTTAACACTTCATTTTAACAACTTCAGTTCCTTCCTGTCTCACTGCATTAACAATGCAGGAACCAATGGTTCTAGTGAACCTGGCCAGCACCAAACAGCAGAGCAGTGATGGACTTTAATGGAGGCTGATCATTTAATTAGTCCTGATGTTTCTGTTTGATAAACCAGTCACAACTCGCTCTTCCTCCTCCTCCTCCTCCTCCTCGGCGCAGACCCCCTCAGCTCGTCATGGCAGGAGATCATACAGCAGGGAGGATTTTATGTCTCATTATAATAATTATCTGCAGGATTTGAAGCTGATGCAGGAGTTTGGATCCGGTGGTAAGCAGAGTCCTTATCTGCTACGCTGCTCCTGAAGGATCCTCGCCTCCTGAATAAGTCATGTTTATAAATGGTTAATTAATTAATCAATCTGAAGGATGCAGTTTCCTTCTCAGCCTTATCAGACCCCAAGGACCATGTTGGAAGCAAGTGTTTGGATATTATTCGATGCGTTATCATATGATTTATACAACAGAATGTAGATTTTTACATCCCCACCAAAGGGGAAAAGAGTATAATTGAATAATTAAATATTGTTTATCATAAATGTTTGGCTCCTGGCTCCATGACATTTCTTTTTTCATAATCTGTATTTCTGCAACTATATTTGTTGACGTTAAAACAGGTGAAGCATTACATTCAGTAACAGGTTTTACAGTTTAAACAGGTTTGAATGAGGGCTTTAATTCAACTTAATCACGCTGTTAGAGGGACAAATGATAGTGTAGCAGTAGAATTGGCTACTTTTAATAAAACGGCAGGTTTATCAGTCATTAAATATTAACTAGGCTGTAGAAAAATGGATCAGTCTCATGATCTATTAGCGTAAGCTGGTTAAATATGGAGCTAGAAGAGGCTCAATATTTACAAATACACCATCTTGTGTGTATGTGTGGATTTTGTCCTGTACATGTATGAATCACATATGTGTATTTGCAAATATTGAGACTCTTCTAGCTCCGTAATTAAAGGAGTCAGTTTTAATCAAATGCTTTCCTGACCTCTAAAGCTCAGAGGAATGAACTTGGTGGATTTCTGAGCTGATCTAAGATTGTTTAGAGCTGGACACAGATGTTAGTTCAGCCTGAAGGTGGTCCTGGGTTTGAAAGACTCAGCTGTCGGCTTGGCTGGCCCAGGTCTTTGGATTGTTGGGACCAAAAGCCTTTATAGACAATAAGTGATGCTGAGCATATCAAGGCGTAGGGGAGAAACAAAACTTCATGCAAACATTAGAGGAAAATACAAAGCAGACAGAAGCCAAAACCGTAAAACTGCAGCGCAGAACCTCTTGGTTGAGTCAGGAATGACCATCACTGGTCACATATCAGAAGAACTTTATGCAATACACAGCCAATCATAAAAATGTGGGTTTGTTAGTCCTTTCTCCATCTTGCAGTGTTTTAGTGAAGACTTACTGTGGGGATTCAGGATGGCGTCACTGTGAGTTTGAGAAAAACATCCAGAGACTCTCTAGTTGAGGGACAAAAACTCTGAAAATGTTGTTTCCAAACAGAGGTGGTGTAAATAAAACATTTTGGAGATTACAACACAGCAATAAACTGTAGCTGAACTGAAATCCGTCCACGTTTACTGCTGGATCTTTAAGTTTGGTCGGTTCACGTTCCTTTGGCCGCTGTTTTTCCTGCAGTGAAAGCCTCATGAAATTATTATTTTATAAATAAATGTCCGCATTTTCTTTCACTGCCGACGTTGTTCTCATTGGAAGCTTGTTACATACAGAGAAGCTTGCTACATACCCCAAGAGAAGGATATGGCAAACTTTCTCCACTGACAAATTTGTTCTTGTCGGGGTGGCAAGAACAAACTTGCTCTGTCTAGTCATACTTCACGAGAAGCTCAGCTACCGGACTCCTAAAAAGTCCCGCACCATCACTCATCCGTTTTCATCGTATTTTTGGGGGTATATTTGCTCATCTTAGCTGCCAGGGGTGCGACCTTGATGTACGGGTATGGTGAATTATTCTGATTGGATGTTGTTGACTGACCACAGAAGCACAGAGCTGCTCCCTGAGAATAATCTTTAATTAACCAATTAGAGACCAATAAACAGTTGCATGGAAGCATAAAGTGTTAGAAGGTCCAAACACACTGAACAGTCTGGCACTCCTCTACATTGAAATATTAAAATTAAGAGACCTGGATTAAAAAATAAATCCAAACTGGAATGGTAATGTAGAAAAATTAAAAGTCAGAAACATTTTTATGATAAACCAAATGTGATACTTTTTTATTAATTTATGTTTACACCGTCTGGAGTTTTTTCCCTTTAGTGGTTAAGGGGGCAGCATCTTAGCGATGATACTACCATCTTCTTTAAGCAGCAGAGATAAAATAAACTTTCTTACTGTTAAAGAAGAAGCAGATATAGATTTAAAGTTTAACTTGTTTAAAGTTCCAAATCCTGATGGATCATTTTAAACGCTTTTTTGGCTTTTTAACCTAATAAAGCCAAGATATTTCTTTTGAAAGGGCATCTTTGCATGTAATGGCCAGCATTTGTCTTTATAACACTATCCCTGCCTGGGTGTCAGATATTTATTTTGACATATGTTTGTTGTTTTTGCTCAAAACTAAAGCTTTACTGAGATCAATTTTAAGCTGGATCACAGGAACGCTGCACGCCTCATGTGGAAGAAATGCTCCTCATTAGTTCCCCCACCAGACTGTGACTCTGCACCAGTTTCTACAGGGTGAACCGATTCAGCCGTGCAGATGTGGAGCGTACAGCGTGTTTTTTCTGAAGTGTCCTGCACCCTGAGCAGCCTAAAGGGGAGGACAGAGCAGAGGCCAAAGGGACGAAGACACTTCCTTCATTTCCTTCAGTCACGCCTTCTTGCGTGTCGAAATTTTATTTAAACGGTTCAAGCTTGAAGCAGATGAGCTGAAATATGAACCAACCAAGATGCATCTGGTGGCACAAGGGGTAGTCATGTTTAAAACAAAGAATTATGTCTAATGAAAGAGTGAAACACGGGAGTTTAAAGAGTCCTGCCTATGTTTAGAGGAGTAGGAAGACAGTAGTAGATTTTCTGAAAGTTGTAAAACAATGATCTAGACCGTGATCTGAGCACGAGAATACATTTCTGTATTTCAGGGAAAAATAAATGTGAAAAACATTTTTAAAATTCCAGTTTACAAACAGCAGATGGTCTCTGATTAGCGTGTAACTGGATTTAGAGGTAGGAAAGAAGTCTTCAGAAGAAAACAGGAGCTTAGATTAAACCAGGAGGGCTTTTGCTGCATTTCTTTAACAATCCTCAAAGTCTCCTGGGTTTGAATGTGTGTAAATTTATGAGAACGTAAAGAACATTAAATCTGAAACAGACTGTGTTCCAAATTTAATTTAATCCGAAAGTCTGAAAAGATTTTTTTTTGAGGATGTTCTCTGTTGATCTAAATCAGTTTGATTTTTGAGGTTTTAGAAGAGACCTTCAAATTCAGGTTCGCTTAGCGGCGTACTTTCTTTTTAATGACATGTATAACACCTTTAGATGTGTCTTGATGTATTTCTAAATTAAAAGCAGAACTTTTATCTGATTTTAGTTTGTGTTATGTTTAACAGTTGATTTTTCTCTTGGATTACATTTTTTTTGTAACACAAGCTATAATTTTACCTAATTTTTACCTGGCTGACTGAAACTGTCACCGTCGGAAAGAGAGAGGGTTGGTGATAACCATCCATGTGAACGTGCCATGAATTAGAACCTTCTGCAACGCCATTTCCCTGCGGACCGTGGCAGTGGGTCACTAGTGTCACGGTCCGCAGTGAAGCTGGTTTTACATCAACATGAACTCAGAGGACGAAGACCAAGAAAAACGCTTCTGCTTCAGAATCGCTTCCTTCTACCGGGGACAAAAAAAAAAAAAAAAACAGTCTGGATGAACGAACCAGATGTCCTCTGCAGAAACGTTACGGACTGAGATAAAGATTGAGTTCTTTGGCTGCAATGACCAGATGAATGTTCATAGGAGACAAGTGAAGCTTTTAGACTAACAGAACTGTCAAACATGGTGGTGTTAGCATCATGCTAGCATCAGTTTATACTGTAGAAACTGGTGCAGAGTCACAGTTTGCTACCAGCAAAACTGGCACACTGCACAAAATAAACAAAACAGCAAGACTACCTCAAAATACTTCCACTTCACCAGCTTTATCTTATAAAACTTGGGTCCTTTCTTTTTCTTTTTCTTCTTTTTTTTCTTTTCTTTCACTTTTTGTTCTTCCTTTACTCTCCCATTGTCATGTCCATATAATTTGAAATTCTCCTTGCAGGAATCATAATAAAGCTATTTACAAGCATAAATCAAGTGGAGCACTATGGCGAAAGCCGTTTGCTCCACTTGTAAAAGCAAAATCTGTCGAGCTCTATCTGGCATTGAGATATCAATTCCTATTGCCATATTGCTAGACAGGACACTGGGAAAAAAAAAAAAAATAATAAAAAAAATAAAACTTGGGTTCTCCTACAGGATCCAAAACGCACTCAAATCCAGACTGATATAGGAATGAATAAAAAGGTTAACATTAATGGCGTTCCCTGAGCTTCAACTTTGATCGTTTAAAAAAATGTATAGACTTTCCATCCAGAAAACCTCCCGGATTAAATTAAATGTACCATTTCTTGCATGACTCCAGTGACTCGTTACAGGAACCTGCTGCAGAATCAATGCAACGGGTCACTTTGTAAAGAGCACCACATTCTCATAAGGCATAAACCAGCAAAAGCCCTGTGAAGGCCTGTTGTATCTGAAGGATTTCATCTCTATTATTATTATTATTATTATTATTATTATTATTATTATTATTATTACACCTCTAAATGGCTTTTTGGTGGCCTGCGAATGTGTGAAAACTCGTCCCCCATGCTAATTTTTTATTTTAATGGAATTTAAAAAGGGCCGTGGCCAAACCGCCCCCTAAAATCATGTACACAGGTAATTCTCTTCAAATGAAGAAAAAAGGTAACTTTGCTATCTTGACAATCAAAACTGGTTGCTCCCTTCTTACATCTCTGGTGAGGCGAGCATGACTCGGCCCCCTGGGAACAATAAGTGGCCATCAGAACACTAACGATTGGTTGGTAGGCTGATGGTCCTCTTTTGCATGTAAGAAAACAGTTTTGATTGTCACTATTAAACTTGTTGATCCACTATGCAAAGGCACTACTTATAAAGTTGAGTTTACCTACAACTCTACAGTCTGAAGAAGTCTTTTGGATTAGAGACAAAACATTTCAACAAAGAAGAACCCGTCCAGAGGACCTGATTTTTTTTCTTTCCTTCTCCATAAAAGTATGGAGACACTCGGCTTCAGATGGACCGGGAGTACCAGCTGGAGAGAAGTACTCGCATTTCCAAATTATAGACTGGTTACAGGAAGCTCAAAGAAAGTTCATTCTTCTTGTCCTTTTTTTCTTCTGCCCTTGTTCGGATGGTCATTGAGGTTCTGGAGAACATGGACCACGAAGAGTTTTCAAAAACTTTGGATAAAGACAGTTGAGAGTCTAAGTGCAGGACAGGGTATTGTCTCTAGAAGTCCACATTTCTTTTTATTTTGTGTGTCAACTAGTGTAAACGAAGAGGCTTTAAAGGTGTTGTTGCCTGAAGGTTTTCTATTATTTAACATCACTTTAAACTCATACAGCCTCTCTCTTCTTTTTTGTTGCCTGCAAGTCCGTACAAGAGGAGGAAGCGGTGCGCTGCAAATATCTGGCGAGGAAAGTAAACACATCATCAATGCCTCATGGATAAAAATAAAAGACACACGCGGATCAGTGCAGGCAGGTCTGAGGAGCACTCCCTGCCTGTCCCAGCTACATCCTGACATGGCTGAATAAATAACTCTGAAGGCTTGTCATTACTCACCTATCAGCTATTTGTAACACTGCCAGCCTCAGGTTAGCTTTTCTTCTACACATGTACAATAAAGCTGCTGAGGTCTCTGTACATCAAGGCGTATCTGCACAGGCATGAAGAAGCCACGCTGGAGAGGATAATGAACTTTTGTCTCAGGATTCAAGGGAAGACGAGGTGATAACTGTTTTACTGCTTTGTGAGAAACGGGTCCATTTTGATTTACTGTAGATCAGAACTTTTAGCACATTACAAGAAACCATGTTCCTTGCTTTCATTGCAGTAAAACACAGTATTTTAAGATGGATTCCTGAAGGCATGCCTGCTTTTTCTTTAAGGGAATTTTACGTCGTCTTTCCTCTTGACTCACAGACCTCAAAGTGATAAATCGCTCCAGTACATTCCAGCTTGGGTTGAAGGAGACCCCCACTCACCAGACACACACTAAGGGGTGGCTTAAACATCTGCGGAGCTGGAATATTATGGCCACGAGTTCCCCCCTTAAACCTCCCCCCAACCCTGAGCCGTGGAAAGAAAAGCCTCATCTCCTAAAGAAAAATGACATCATCACAGCAGTTCATGCATTTTTCTTGTTTAGTAAATTTTTCACAACTGGATTCTTGACCTTGTCTTGAGTACAGAAAGTTTTTTTTGTAGCCCGAGGTTCTAAGACTTCCATCGAGTTTCCCGCAGTCACAATCCCAGCAACTAAAGGGTTCATTGGACCTCATCCTTGGCGGACTGTAAAAGGAGAAGCCTTTATTACCAGAGCTCTATGTGAACTGGATATTTTCTGCTTCTGCAGGCAGAAATGTTCTTCTCTTTGTGGTGGCATGGGTCTGCATGAATAATGCATTTGCAATTATGACAAATGCTCCTAATTTGCCAAATTTACATGCAAAGACATGTTTAAAGTGGAGATGAGATGTCTAAATCTCATCTCCAGATGAGATTTAGACATATCCAAAATCTCATCTGGATATGATTATCAAATAATACGACTATTATTTGATTGTGACTCTTTGCGGATGTTTGAAGGACGGTGCAGAGGTCTACTGAGCCCAGAGGGAAGGCTTTTACATCACTGATCTCGGTGCCGTCCCCTGGCCATCTACCCAGAGAGGCCAAAGGGCTCCAACCGTAGTCCTGGGACGGGGATTTACGACAAACCCAACGGCAGTAGGCTGCTGAACTCACATCACAAAGAGGAAGAGGTTTACAGCGATGACATGTAAATGCAGACAGCTTTTTGTGAATGAAGAGCACACAGAGGCTGAGAACATCTTCGATCAAATCTGATGGAAAGACTGTTCTGTGTTTAAGGCCTAGTCCACACTTAGCAGGATATCTGGGATAAAACGAGACGTTTTTATGCGGTCATGCCTTTCAGCCACATGCAAAAGCCGTTACATATCCCTTAACGAATGATCCTAAAAACTACGGCCAAAGTGAAAATTTATAAAGGCTCCGGTTTTGAACTTGTGTGTAAATGAAAAGATGGATGTTAATGTCACAAAGTCAGCGCCAAATATTGCTGCGCTGCATCACACATGTGCGACCATTGTTTATACACTTGGCTATACGGTGGAGTTAAAAATAAATTTTGTCAGGGAGGTGCTAATTTTTACATTGCTTCAGACACTTTTTCTTTGTGATTTTTACAAGATCGAACCTCCCCGCACTACGATTCATTCCTAACAGCAAGATGTGGTTGTTTTGAAGGATTCTGATTGGCTGACATAAGTTTTAGTTTTGCGGTATACTGCCCCCTATGGGTCTGGTGTATTTCTATACGTGGTGTGGATGAAAACTTTTCTAAAAAGCTTCCCATGTGTATGGTACATAGAAAACGGTGTAGGGGGGGATGTTGTTTTTAAAAAAAAAACAAACAAACCTTGCAACGTGTGGACTAGGCCTAAGAGAAAACTGATCAGTGGACTTTCTCATCTGTCATTGTTCAGGCTTTTTCTGGCTAACACCGGGATTCCCCTGGGACACAGCGTGTCAGATCAAGGGAAGCTCCGAAGTCAAGTCTTTCTCCCTCCCTGCAATTCAAGTCTGAGGCCCCATTAAACAGATATACTTTACAGCAAACACGCTGCCAATATGCAAACAGCTTGACAGGCAAGCAGCAAATCCTCGGGCCATGAAAAGTCCTTTAAACATGTATTTAATCAGCTACGCTCACAAATAGACGAGTCCAGTCCTGTAACACATAAAGCAAGCCTGAAAACTTAAAGCTTTAATATTTGATGAAAGGGATGAAGTGAAAGAGTGAATGCAGATTTACTGGAGGTAGACAGAGGTCAAATCAACCAAACGGATAACTACAAAAAAAATGTTTTTACTGTTTGTGTTATGTTCACCCCTAGACCAACATGCAGCATATCATCCAGCCATCCATCTGGCCAAAATGTTAGAAAAGTGAAATCAGGATAAAAAAGAATTGTCCACCTGTGTGCAGTCTAAGTGTCACATGACCTGTCAGCAGGGAGCTTGAAAGGGTGAGGTAACAACCACACTGCATTGTGGGATACCTGGGCAAACTGGCTTCTGTTTGCTTACGTGGCCTTTATCCACAACGCTGTCTTTCTTTTTTGTTTTTTGTTTTTAAAAAGTTTAAAACATGGTGCGAACTTGCTGTGTCATTAACTGTCACAGTTGTTCATACGGTCGCTTTGAGGGAAAAATAACGATGGGTTAAGATTTGGATCCTAGAGGGTCCAGCTTGTCTCAGTACAGTCCATAGCCTATTTCTTTAGTACGGTCAGCTTTTTAAGGTCTTTCCAATGTAAAGCTGTTGCCCCAAAAAATGGGGACCACATCCCACAAAGCCTTGCAAAATCACGTGCTATTTCTAGCCCTAAAAACACAGCTTTCCTTAAAGGCCCCAGAGGTGCAGTGGCCCTAAGCAGGAGGCATATCACCATGAAAGCTCTTCAGACAGGTCAGGGACAAAGTTGTTGAGAAGAACAAGTCAAGGTGGAGTTAGGAAAAATATCCAGATCATTGTTGTTCCCTGGATCACCATCAGGTCTATCATCTTCACATGGAAAGCACCTGGTCCCACAACAAAGAGAAAGGGGCACCCAGAAACTAAAGACCGGGCCAGGGGGCATTTATCAGAGAGGCAGCAGAGAGGCCAAAGGTCACAGTGAAGGAGCTGCAGAGGTTCACAGCAGAGACTGAAGGATCTGTCCATAGGACCACAATAAGCTGCACGCTCCATAGAGCTATGTGTTAAAAATAAGAAAGCAGGATTTTGAGTTTGCCAAAGGGCACATAGGCGACTCACCAAAAATATGGAAGAAGGTGTTCTGGTCAGATGAATATAAAATTAAACATTTCAGCCACCAAGGAAAGAGCTGTCTGGCCCAAACTCAACACATCCCGTCATCTCCAGCGCAAACATCCCCACAGGGAAACATGGTGGTGGCAGCATCGTGCTGGGGGGAGATTTTTCCGCATGCAAGGACTGGGAAACTAGACCGAGCTCAGGGAAGTTGCACACCTCATGGAGCAGAACCAGTGTCAGTCAGCCTGTGGTCTGAGAATGGGTTGGAGGTTCACCCTCCAGCAGGACAGCGACCCTAAGCTATATAATATTTGACTGGTTTAAATGTGTTGGAATGACCTAGTCAAAGTCCAGACCTCGATCCAGGTGAGAATCTGTGGCTAGACCCGAATATCTCTGTTCTCCAGTGAAAAGCATCCAACATGGAGGAACTGGAGCAGTTCAGCCTCGAGGAACGGGCAGAAATCCCAGAAGCCAGATGTGGTGACAAGACGGATTCAAAGACATTTATTGCTTTTACTAAAGTGTTCTTTTTATTTTTTTGTATTTGTTGTTTGCTTTACAAAATATTCCCTCTTCAAACTTTTAGGAATGTTCTGTACATGAAATGGTGCAAACTCCCAAACAATTCCCTTAATTCTAGGTTTTGAGGCCGAAAAGCATGAAAAATGCAGAGGGGATGGGGGTATTGAATACTTTTTCAACTGTAGCTATATGATATTAAAATAACTGAAAGAAACCAGAAAAGGCTACTGCTCTGCCTTATAATGATGTCTTTTTTCCTTCTGGTTGGAAACATTATCAAAGTTCAGGACACAGAAGCAGAAGAAATGTTTGACGGGTGAATAAAGCAGCACACGTTTTTGCTTGCTGTGGATTTATTTTCTTCTTTTTGCTCAGAGGACATTGTTCATGCACCAGCCAGGTAATTTCAGCTAACCTAGACATACTTTTAAATTTTTCTGCTACTTAGGATAATGTTTAGATAATTCCTTGGCTGTGGGACCTGTGTGAAAACAGATCTAGTTTCTGTTCAAACTCTCAGGAACTCACCAACACTTTGGCTACGGTTTGCATTGACTCCCTGTTGCATTTAAGGCCCGTTTAAAGCGCCAAGTACATCGAGCACGCTCGTACACACTTTACCAGCTGTGAGTTTTAATGTGGAGAGCAGATTTCTGATGAAACCAGTAGCATCAATGTAGAAACAATGTAATACAACTAATCACATATGTTTTCCTCCACATCCCCAGATCTGATCTCCGGGGACTTTAATCGTGTCACCCTGTCCTCCTCTCTCCCTGCCTTCACTCAGTATGTTACCTGCTGCACCAGAGACAATAAACCCCTGGATTTATTGTAGAACAACACCAGGGAGACGCACAGCTCATCACCTCTCCTTCCCCTGGGGGGGGGCTCAGATCACAACCTGGTTCATCTCCAGCCTGTGTTTAAACCCCTTGTACACAGAGAACCATCTGTTTGATGCACCGGGCAGAGATTATCTGAGGAGACCGCAGAAGCTCTGAGGGACTTTTTCATCTCCACTGTGTGGGAAGAGATCTGTGCTCCTTAAGGACAGGACATTAACAGTGTCACAGAATGCATCACGCACTATATGAGGTTCTGTGTGGACAACATTGTGCCCCTGATAAAGGTGAGGTGGCTTTCCAACAACAAGCCCTGCACCAACCCTGATAAAAAGGCCTTTACGTCAGTAGAAGCTCTGCCATAGTTGCTCTCATCACAGGATAGAGTCAGTTTAAAGTTTTCAGGACAGCAGCACCAGAACCCAGAACTAAATTTAACAGAAAACATCAACAGGATCACCTGAAAAAAGGCTGTGGATGTTTACAGAGAAAAATAATAATTACAGTTACTTACCTACTTAAACCACAAGGCCGTTGCAGTGTAATTATTTTTTTCTCCAGCTACAGATTTTTTTTTTTTTATCAAACTGTACAAAATAAATGTTACATGAAAGTGGAAACATTTTTAAATGATTCATCACATTCTTTTGATTTTTACTAAAATCTAGCATTTAAAAAGAGCGGCAGCACCTTCAGGCCGAAGGTATTGGTCCAGCAGTACTTTTCATGATGTAAGTCCAAAGTTGTCTGGGTCTATAAATGATAGTTAATAGAACATAGAATAACATCTCTTCTTCCTGAGGGGGCTGAGGTCTTTCAACATCTGTCGGACGATGCTGAGGATGTTTTATGAGTCTGTTGTTGCCAGTACAATCTTCTTTGCTGTCTCATGCTGAGGCAGTGGGCTGAGGGTCGCGGACAACAACAGGCTAAACAAACTGATCAGGAGGGCCGGTGATGTCGTGTGGGAGGAACTGGACACTCTGACGACCGTGGCAGAGAGGAGGATGCTGTCCAGGCTTCAGTCCATCTTAGACAATATCTCACACTGTCTCCATGACACACTGGCCCAGCAGAGGAGCTCCTTTAGCAGAAGATTCCTCTTACCCAGATGCACCACAGAGCGCCACAGGAAATCATTCCTGCCTGTGGTCATCAATCTCTACAAAGCCTCCCTCTGAGAGTCAGACACCCCCCCTCTGTAATTATAGCCCCATTTACACTACCCTTGTTAAACCGGCCCGAGCTTGGATCAGTTAACCAAGCCAAGCCTCGTTCTGACGACCGTTTACACATCACGCTATCTCGGTTCCTTGGTTGTTCCTCACCTCCTAGTGACGATCTGCGGTACTACTGCTCTCTGGGATTGAAGGCGGGACCAAGCAAATCAAAATGGCGGCGCCTGTAACATTCAGGATGTTATGGTTGAGTATTATTGTAATATTTCGGTGTTTGCGGAGAGTCAGGCGAAGAAGGCAACCATTGGTGAATTTACTTGAGAGAGTTGGCTTTTGGGAAGTGGATGAGACAAACTAACGTCTACTCCGGGTTTACAGACGCCGGAAACAACGACAGATGCTGAGGTTCATCACGCTGCTAAGCAGAATTATCTCTGGAAATCGTGTGGCACGGTAAGGAAGCACGCCGTAAAAACCGCGGACAGTCAGCTGACTGTAAGGGGATGACGAGGTCTGTTCATTTGCTCTTCGTTATCAGATAACCGGGACAGAAAAAAACAGGCCGAGCTCACACCTGGAACCGGGCTGCATTTAGCGCGGTCCAGTTATGTCTGGCTCGGTTCAGTTCAGTTTGCTTACCATTTACACTCGATAGTTGTCTCAGTTACTGAGCTCGGACTGGTCTCGGCTCGGTTAAAAAAGGGTAGTGTAAAAGGGGTATTTGACTCGAAATCATTGACATTTATTCATTCATTTGCACTGTTTTGCAATCGTCAATAACACTATATTTCAGATTTGTAAATATATATATATATATATATATATATATATATATATATATATATATATATATATATATATATATATATATATATATATATATATATATATATATATTTAAAAGCTGCACAGTGGCACAGTGGGTAGCACTGCTGCCTTGTAGCAAGAAGGTTCTGGGTTCAAATCCAACCCTGGACCTTTCTGCATGGAGTTTGCATGTTGTCCCTGTGCATGCATGGGTTCTCTCCAGGTACTCCGGCTTCCTCCCACAGACCAAAAACATGACTCTTAGGTTTATTGGCTTCTCTAAATTGTCCTTAGGTGTGAGTGTGTGCGTGAACGGTTGTTTGTCCTGTTTGTCTCTCTGTGTTGCCCTGAGACAGACTGGCAACCTTGCCAGGGTGTATCCTGCCTCTTGCCCAGTGAACGCTGGAGATAGGCACCAGCAACCCCCGCAATCCCATGAGAGATTAAGCGGGTCAGAAAATGGATGGATGGATATATATATATATATAAATAAACTGTGATTTGATATTTAGAACCTGGTTATAGATCCTGAGTAAACTCTCAAACAGTAATGGTTTCAGTATTGTGTAAATCTGCCATCTGTATAAATAGAATAAAACTAATAGTTAATGGTTTGTCAGTTCTTTCAAAGGAAGTATCATGAAACAATTGTCCTTCATGACTTCAGATGCTCTCGGGATGCTTGAAGTCTGATGTTGTAGTTGATGGTGGAAAATGAGGAATCACGCTCCTCTAGCAGACTGATCACACATTTCATATTTTCATTCTCAACACTGGAAACCTTCAGCTGACTAATATGACTAACAAGGAATGACAAAGCCAAGAAGGTCATTAGTCAGTGAGCTGCACAAAGCAGCTCTGATGTCTTCTGAGGAGCTCCGATAATTTAATCTTTTCTTGCTTCTCATCTATTCAGACCCTGATGCATAACTTTAAACCACTACTTGGATGTTCTTTGACTTTGCTGATCTGCAGCTCTAGTAAAATATGAAAAATGGAACGTAACGTTGATTTATTCTGAGATGCACAGTGAGATCAGAATATTCTCTTTCACTGTTTCCATGCGGCTCCAAAGTGCGACCCGTTCCCGTCCTCCGCTCTCCCCTCTGTGAGCCTCCCAGCTCCTCTGTCTGGAAAGTAAACAAAAGTCTGAGTCCAGCAGTCGAACGCAGGACTTCCAACCCCCTCAAGGATATCTGGCCAATGACTCATGGCTCCATGGCCTCGGTCAGAGTTTCCAAATCAATCCCCGTTGCCGCGTAGAAACCAAATGAACTGGTCCCACTGGACATCTCAATGGTTGCTCTGAATAATTCATTGATCTGGTGCAGGTTTACGGAAATAAAACTGACTTTAATTTAAGAATAAACTCAACAACACATCAAGTAACATAGATAGATAGATAGATAGATAGATAGATAGATAGATAGATAGATAGATAGATAGATAGATAGATAGATAGATAGATAGATAGATAGATAGATAGATAGATCAGAATTGATAGATCAGAATTGATAGATAAGATCAGAATTGATGCAACTTGAATAGTCTAAAGCAAAAAGTAATTTACTGACTGTGAGGAAGCTTTTCAAGTGAGGTACATTTAGTTTACCATAAATATGATCTTCTTGGTCCCATTTCTCCCAGATTACTGAGGAAATCCCTTCTCATCTTGTTGGCTTCTGCCCAGTGGAGCTTATTGTCTGAAGCTGTGACTGATGACGCTGTGTTTTCTCCTCGCAGTCCCATTGGTTGCCCTCGTTGAGGGCTTTGTGTGAACTTGTCTGAAACTCCTCCCTGTAAGCCTCCACCATCATTCAAACTCCACTCTGCTCATGTCGAGAACGAGACAAAGAGAAAAGAGGCAGGCAAAACAGAAATTACTGCACATATAGAGCAACCTGAGACCTTTGGGAAGCAATGAGGTGTTATTTCAGTTTTTTTTATTTAGTTGTTCCTTGAAATTAAACCCAAAACGTGGAGCCGAAGCCGGATCCAGGGAGATTAAACTGAAATATGAACTAAATTACCAAACAGTGCTGAAGTACTGGGGATCGATCCAGAATACAAATAAAAATGCAAAACTGGGATATAGGACAAGGGAACCAAGGTAGAAAGAGAAACCAACTCTGGTGTGAATAGAAGGAGGGCAAACTGGAGGCAAAAACACCTGCAATGTGCGAAAGAAATATTCGGCAAAATGAAACAGGAAGTCAGAAATCACAACCAAGATGTCTGTTTATCATCTGCAAACCACAGTTTTTGACATTATTCACTGAGACCTTCCCCTTATAGAAAAACCCCAGATCCAGGTGAAACAATCTTGTTTTTGGTGCAGTAGTTTAACATAACAATAATAATCAATTGATTTGCTTAAAACAAAACAAACCCATGCATTGGGTAGATGCATTAAACAAATGCCGAATGGACTCTGGATAGCAGCCGTGAGACGACCAAACCTCACTTTCAACGCCATATCCTGATACGTGTGTGTTCAGGCCATTATCAGAAAGGTACGTTTGAATCAAAGCTTATATGCCGTTTGACATGGAGATTAGCAGACTGCTAGCGTTAGCTTTGCCGGCTGAGGCTAGCAAACAAAGTAAAGGAGATGTTTTGTTTTGTGAAAATTCCCTGCTTCATAAATAAATTAACCAATGAGACCACCCGAAGTTGCTTTGTCCATGAGCCCTTAAAGTCATAACATTTCTGAATTCATCACCGGTATAAAATCTACCTCCGTAGAGATTTATTTTGAGATAACAAACCTTCAGAACAGGGTCTAGCTTGCCTCATTACAGTCCATCACTTATCTCTTCGGTGCGGTCAATTTTTCAACCCCTTTGGGTCTCTCACAGCACAGAAACCAAATGAGCCATATAAACAAGAGCCGTTGCCCCAGAAAATGCTGACTGCATCCCACAATGCACTGCAAAATCATGTGCCATTTTGAGCCCCAATAGGAAACGATTTCATAACAGGAGCCACTTTTGGAGGACCCAAAGAGTCACATGAAGCTCTGGAGCCACAGGCTGCAGACCTCTGGACAGTTGCAGCACTTAGCTGTTCTGCTGTAGATCTGCTGCGTTTGGGATCGTGGTTCTGTTGATGACCCAGTTGGGTCTGAGCCTCAGCTGTTGGACAGATGGACTCACATTGACTCTAGAGTACCTTGGCCAACTGAGGAGTTTGTAGTCCACTCAGAGTCTGATAGCTCCATCTCCGGTGGCGGCTGAACAAGCCCAAACCACAGGCCCTCCACCACTGTTCTTGATGTTTGGTTTTACGTGTTTCTGTTGAGATACTGATTTTGGTTTTCTCCAAACATGATGCTTATCATCACGGTCAAACACAGCACTGCTCTGTGTAGATTCTGCTGCCATATTGTTTTTAGCAAGAAGGGGCTTTCTCCTTCAAGCTTTCTAAACAGCCAAACTTGTTCGATCTTTTTATAATTGTCCTGTTGACCTTTAACCAGCTCACTGAGGCCTGTAGAGTCTGAAATGGATCTCCTTGGTTTCTGGTCATTTCTATAAGCTTCATGCTCTGATCTTGGGCTGAATCTGCTGGGAAGTCCACTGCTGGGAACGTTGCCATCTGTCGGAGATGTTCTCCTCTTGGGAATTATCTCTCTCTCTCTGCAGGATGATGGACTTTAGATGATTCAGCTCTTCTAAGACTTACGAGCGGCAACAGTTGCTTTTCGAAGGACATTGTGGGTTGCATTCCTTCCTGGCATTGTGTTAACGGAGTAAAGGGTTAATACACGTTTCTGCTACTTTTGAAGGTAGAAAATGAAAAATAAAACATCCTAACAAGCCCAGTTTAAGTCAGATGATGATATTTACACAGTACAGAGATATTCTGCTCACTGAAACAAGTCTCACTGAGAAAATCTGTTGTTCTGATGGGAGAGTTTGAGCTGAACACTTTGTACCTTCCACATGTTTTTTCCTCAGTTGAGGAAAGCTTTTCTGGTTTCAAGATGTCTGTTATTGAGTCCGGTTTGTTGGCCTGCAGCGTTTGGTGGGTTTGGGGGGAGGGGAGGATGTTGGGCT
This sequence comes from Fundulus heteroclitus, assembly GCF_011125445.2. Classification (NCBI taxonomy): domain Eukaryota; kingdom Metazoa; phylum Chordata; class Actinopteri; order Cyprinodontiformes; family Fundulidae; genus Fundulus; species Fundulus heteroclitus. The sequence goes on from NC_046367.1 coordinate 40,965,971, forward strand.
GAGATGACTTGAGCAGATGAGCCAGAATGGTGAAGCTGCATGTTTGGAGAGAGGGGGAAGTCATCAGCGCCTTGGCAGTCATGAACGAGAGGGGAGTGAGGAGGAGAGATGTCAAGTACAAGGAGGAGATAGCACAGGGGAGATTTCTTTCCAGTGGAGGAAGTCAGCTTCCAGCAAACCGGGCCACAGAGAAATCTCTCAGAACTTCCAGAGTGTCTTCAGGAGGTTTATGTTCAGCGACATTGAACTATTTCAGAGTTTTGATCAAATCTGACTGTCCAGAGCCAAAGCTCAAAATAAAAGAACATATCTAGCTCCTTTATGCTCTTTATGCTCTTCTGCACAGCCGTAGTTTTCTCTGGGATCGGCTGGAAAGCAACTCCGTTCTCAACAATCCCAGCCGCTGGGCTCGGGTCCAAAACCTGGAGAACTTTCCAGCTAAATGGGGACTTTTCACTTACAACATGTTACTGTTAACAGCTCAACTCGAATGATGGTTCTGCTATTTAACACTCAGGAATCTGATCTTTGCTCTGCTAAACGAATTCTCCCTAAAACCTCCAGAGGACGATCCTTTGCGGTCGCCGCTACCACTGCTGAGGCTGTTTAATGACTCAACACTGACTTTAGCTGTAAGTCTGAGTCTGAATGGACGTTTGGCTCTAGGTGGGTGAACCGTCCCGTCTGGAGCCTGGAGGTCTCCAGACGGGAGACCTCCAGGTCTCTAACAGGTCTCTAAACGCAACTTGGGTCTGAACAACAGGCCGGGACAGTTTGAACTGAAGATATCAACAACCTCATTAATGAGGAGGGTTGTGATGTCTGAATTCAATCTAAGCTCCTAAGTTTGTGAGTTCCTCTTTGATCCGAGGACCGGCGAGCTCGCTCGTGGTGTTTCAGCTCTGGCTGCAGAGAAAGTTTACTGCAGTATCTTGGCTGACGTAGCCTCAGAGTCTTGGAGACATCGCTAATTATTTCCATTCTACGGCTCAGTCCTGAGCGAAGCTGTCAAAGAACGCCCCGTCCCCATGTCTGTCAGTACCATCAGTGACTGAAACAGAACCACAGACCGTGCAGCTGCATGATCCCTTGTCCTCTAGCATCAGACCTCTTTAGAAAATGCTCTGATTTTCTGTCTTCAGATTGTTTTATAACGCAAAGCATCGCTGCAGATTTTCAGCTGAATCATCAGATTGAGAATTTCCTTTTGTAACTTAGTTTGAGCAAAGTTGTAGGAGAAAAGCTGACGGTAATTCGATCCACTCTGAACTCTGTGCTTACTTCAGAGGAAAAAAAAGGTTTCAAACAGTGGGAGGAGTGAAGTGATGAATGATGCCAGCTGCACAGTTTTTGTTTATTACTTCCCTCCTACAGCAGAAACTCTTCTCCAGGGATCCAGCACCCTAGCTCAGGAAACGTCTTCAGTGTCAAAAGAAAATATATAGAAAAAAAAATAAATGAGTGAGCTGCTGAACAAAACCGATTGTCGCTCTCAGTTGAAATTGAACGTCCTCCTTAAAAAATAGAATTCAGATTAGAACTGATGTACAGAAATAAGCCCAGAACAGCTACACTCTTCTCAGTCTTCTTTATGAGACACACAACCAGATGGAGCTCCAGTGTTTCCATCCTCTCATCTTAGACATGAGTATTAGGCTTTTAGACATTTATCTGGACAGATTTTCCCTTTTTAAGTTTCTGCCATAATTTCGAACAACAAATATGCACGGGTTTAAATGTAATGGGAATTTTCTCTGATCTAAATGAGGTCTAGACCAAGTGTCAGCAACCTTTTTGAAAAAGTCCACCCATTGCTAGGCGGTGGACCAGTTTCGTGTTAATTTGCATGTTATCTAACCCATCACAAGGCCTTTTTGAGCAATAATATAAAGTTTGGAGCTCCACACTACTCTAGACATTTTGAATTGAGAAAGCTTTCTGGATGGGAAGCGAAATGTCTTCAAACTTTGGAAAAAAGTCCAGTTGTTTTGTTTTTTAACTATTTTTGGAATGACCATGACCTGGATGACTGAGAATCTTCACCAGCACTAGTTTATAGACGTTTTATTGGGTGGAGGTCAGAGTTTTGAGAAGGCCGTTTCTCAAGCTGAATGCTAACCTGAATTTTACATTTCAGAACTAGTATCTGTCTCTAGGATCATAAGCTGAAGTATGTGGAGGTCGTTCTTCTGTTCCCTCCACTTTGAGTGTCAGAGCATGCTGCCATCACCTCCATGCTTCACAGTTGGGTTTGAAAGCCTCACCATGACTCTTTCCAACTTTCTTCCTGCTCAAACCTGTTTGACCCTCAAACATTTCTCCAGAAGACTTTCATCTCATCCATGCGGGCGGAGGCATATTTCAGACCAGCTTCAAGGATTTGACGTTGGAGCAGGACCTCCTGTCTCGGTCAACATCTTCTCAGTCCAGGTTGATGAAAAATCGGCTGCATGAACAACCTGTACCTTTAGGCCGGTTGTTTGAGCTGATGATCTAACTCTCAGTAACTCAGAAATGGCTCCTGGACTTTCCCAACTAGAGCAAACCTACGCCTCTTCTTGTGGGCGATCCATGGAGTGCTGTCCTAGAAACCCGTTCATGAGGAGAAACTCATAGCTGCACTCAGGCTGTTTATCCTGACTGGATAAAACAAATCAGAAAAACAACTGATGATGCAGTTCAGGAATTGTCCTGTTGGAGGACTTCTGCCTAAAACAACAACGGGACACATATTAAGCTACTTTTCTTTGCTAATATTGGGACCCAAACTCTGCATCCCGTCTGAACCTGGAGCCCTTCATTCAGTCTGACACTAATAGGACCGAGGTTCCTGTTCCACGCTGGTCAGGAAAGATCTACAGGATAAATAATTATGACAGGAAACAGGGTTTGATTCATATCGACAAAACTTCCAATTGACCTTGTTTTCTTTGTGTTTGTCCAAGCGTTGACAGAATAATGCTAATGGCGTTTGGCTTTTATGAAACCAGGAGCTGTGAAGACCAATGTTGCCTTTCAATAGATTAAGGAATCAACCAGTAAGCAGAAACCTAGATTTTTGGCCACAGTTTCTTAAAGTAGGATTCCTTCTGCAGCTTCACAACTGAATACAAGATAAATTATTTATTTTTATTAATTTAGAAACAATAACTGGGTTAGGTTATTACCTATAGATGGATTGGAAACACGTGGAGATCTTCTTACGGTTAATGCATTTAGCCAGACACACTGACGGCTCTGTACATTTACGCTGTAATCTTCCCAACCAGTCAGCTGCCAACAAAGTTTGTATACAAGCCATCAAGGCAGAAACCACAATTTAAACAAATGCATTCCCACATCATCAACTCTCTCTTCAGCATCTCTCTCTGCTGAGAATAGATCCTGGAGGAGAGCTCGGGTTCCCAGTGTTCCTGTCGCTCTCTGTTTCTCGGTTAAATCAGCGGAGATGCTTCTCTGGAAACCGTGCGGCTCTGCAGAACGTGGAGCGAGTTGGCCGGCGCAGCTTGTGGGCCGGGCCAGGGAGAAAACAGCCGTCTTTTCCATTAGCCTTCCTGTGATGTCCTGAAGCACCGCCTTCTGCACCAACACACAACGGGTCTGACGAAAAGCCCGTCACCCGGTTCTGTTTTCAGCAGGAGAACATGGCGCACGTGTTCACAGGCTGTTTCCTCTCAGGTCAGGTTAGATGTCGGTGAGACAATGTTAGACTTTAACAGCAAAGTCTTAAATGTAACTCATCTTTGAGAAATGGGCTAAACGTCTAAATTAGCCCGGCTCTTTCCCATTTACAGCTACAGGAACTTTTATCCGTTCGTTGGCGTTTCGGTTTACTAGACAACCTTTTTTATTCACATTTAGAAATTGTTTAAATGGATTTTAAGCGGGAGTTATTTGGGCTTTCTGGACTTTTTTAAAAATTAATTTGTTATGGTTTGAGAAAATGTTGCTTTCGCCAGGATTTTTAAAAGACCAAAACAATTCACACTAAGCTTCATGTCTTATTGAGAATATAAAGTATCAGCATTGAAAACTAGTTAATATTTTAGTTATTTAGCAGAACCAAAAAAGAATGACCAATGTAAAAAAAAAAAAAAAAGTATAGGACTGAGTTCAGAACCTTGGGGGACACCATGTCTGATGGGCCCTGAAGATGATGATAAATCACCTGTGCCTGACAGCAAAGGCTGTGATCAGGTATATATGTTTGGGGTGCAGTGATCTACCATATTGAAGGTGGCACAGAGATGGAAGGGTAACAAAAAAAACCAAACTGATTTTTCTTTCCAAAACGTTGAAAACCTAATTTATGTTAAGGATTATGAGATCATAGCTGCAGAAAGCAGTTAATGGGGAGATAACAGATAACTCACAGACACTAAGGACTCCTTAGGTTGGACATCATGGATCTATTATGGAGAAGGAGTCAGTCTAGTCACTTGCAGAATTAGACTTAGATTTAGACTAACTTTATTTCATTGCATAGAGCTTACGACAATGTAATGAGATTGCAATTGAAATAAAATACCATTACAATGTAGAGTGCAGCAGTGATATAAATGTACAGTGCAGGAGAAAAGCAGTTAAAAAAGTGTGCAGTAGAATGTTCAACCATGTTTGTAGAACAAAGATAATGGTGCAAAAAGGCATTAATTTGAAAAGTTGAATGTTGGCCATGTTGGTAATGTTGGCAGTGCAAAATATTAATGGTGCAAAATGTACCAAAATGTAGTAAATGCAAGGAACACTGATGTCACATGGTACACCTCCTTGCAGGGGTGTACACATTAGGTTCACTATAATGTTTACATAAGTGATGATGGTGGCCCACCATTTCCTGTTCCACATTGTTTGATGGTAAATGGTAAAAGGCTTGTACTTGTTTAGCGCTTTTATCAAATCCGACAACCCCAAAGCGCTTCACACTACAGTCAGTCATTGACACCCTGACGGTGGAGAGCTGTTAGGAGCCACAGCTGCCCTGGGGCTGACTGACAGAAACCAGGCTGCCATACATCAGCGCCACCTCTGACCACCGCCAGCAAGTGATGCGGCTGAAGGACACATCGACTGAGATGTCCGGAGACGGGGATCAAACCGGCAACCCACCAGTTACAGGATGACCTCCCTAACTCTTACACCACCGTCACAAGAGAGAGTCTAGTGCTGAAGGTGTAAACATCCCTCTGGCCGTTTATACTAAACATGTCAAAGTATGGTTTCTGTTTCTAGAGTATTTTTACCACAGAAGTCCACACTAGAGAAGACCACTTTTTTCAGGGTAAAGAACCTGGCAGAACCGCAACTGGATGTGGTTCATTCTTTACATTTTGTTTTACTATAGGCTATAAAAACAGAATTAAAATACATGTATTTTGATTCTGTTTTGGTTGTGTAAAAACATGTTAAATAAAACAGGACACCTGTTTTTTTAAATAGGCAAAAGCTCTGTGTTTTAAAGCCACTAAAACTTTATGTGACATGAATTTCAGGGTTTGTAGTGGTTGTTGTGTACTTGGAGGCTTTAGGAGTGCGGAAAATGTAAATGGAGTCTGTCCAGGAGGGTGTGTTTGTTTTCCCTCTCCTTGAGGAACACTTTGACCAGAGATCCAGCTGCAGGACGTTTATTTCCACCAGCTTTGAACAGTCTCAGTTCCATCAACCCTGACCTGCTTCCCTGTCACTGAAGAAAAGCATCCCCACAGCATGATGCTGCCACCACCATGTTTCACCATCAGGTTGGTCTTCATGACCAAGGAACCCGGCAGACAGGCTGTTTTCTAATGTTCTCTAAAGAACCAGAAACAGAACAGCTGCATTTAGACTAAATTAAACATCACACAGGTGTTTGATAATTCATAACGTTTGAAGGCAATTGGTTGATCTAGTTTTGATTTGGATTCATCACAGTAAAAGTGTCTTATTTTCCTTCCACTTACCTAATAAGCACTGCTTGACGTTGCTCTATGAATAAAGAACCCAATAAAATAGGATAGAGTTTGTGGTTAGAATGTAATAAAATGTAAAAAGTTTGAGCGTAAGACATTGCCATTTCTTTTTATATCTGCCCATAACTGCTGCCACTAATTGTTCGGCTCACCAATTAAACCGGTCTTTGAAATGAAATTTCCAGCTCCAGTCTTTCTTGCAGAAACCAAGGCTGTAAACTCTGTTCTGCTGTTGATGATGCAGTGAAAGAGGACAGGACTGTCAGCTGACTGAGTCTAGTTTAGTGTCCCAGACTCTGCAAAACAACGGCACTTTTATCATCCTGCTTGGGAACCGCTAATAACAGCCAGCAAATAGATAAAAAAAAGAATAAATCTTCAAACAACGGAGAAGATTTTGCCTTATCTCGTCCTGGCGTGGTTTCTCCGTGAGTGAGAAGACAGAGAGAGACACTGGGAAGCCAGAGATCCTGCGAACATGGGTGTAGCTGTGTGTGAGGGGATGGGAGAGGGCTGACAAAAGGGGGAGGAAAATTAGGCTTGCCAGCATTCTTCTCATTTAAAGCTGTAACTACAGGAAAAAAAACGGCACTCAGGCAGTCTGGGCTGGGTCTGCGTACAAGGAGAGGAGCTCTGTATTCATGGTGGTGCTGTGATAACCTGAGCACTTTTTTCTCTTCCATCCCTTTCCCCCCCTCTTTTTTTTTATATTTGCACACAAGGACGGCTCATGTCTGCCTTTTAGACAAGATGATCTGTGTGCGTTTAAGGACTTTGATTTTTCTGGGGGTCTCGCAGATTTTGATTGTGACATGTCAGGACGAGAACAGCGGTAAGTCTCTGATTTAACGCCTAATTGCTGCTGTGGTTGTCCACCCTCAGACATGAAGACCCCAAAGCTGAGGTCAACTTGGGTTGAACAGACTCTGTTTGCTTGATTCTCTTCAGACATTAGGGAAGAAAGCATCCTGTGTCGGATTCCTTTACATGCCTGCTTTATTTGCTTGTTGAAACACATCTCTGCTGCAGAAGGTTAAGACGAGCCTTACATGGTCATTGGAGAGCGTGTTGTGCAGCTCAGAGGAGCTGGTTGTCCCTTCAGAGTGGACTATCTGTCAGCGGGTGGAGGTGATGTCCCCCCGAGGCGATGGAAGTAAGCAGCTTTGGTGGAGTCTGGCAGCATCTCTGGGCCTGACACCTCTGCTTTGGGGCAGATGTTCGTAGTGTCGCATTCTGACTGGGACACCTGAGCTTTCCTGGTTTACCTGAACTCCGTTTCAGGAATGCTTTGGATCTGGGGTGTCATCAGCGGATGATGTCACCCGGGCCCGTCTGGGCTCTGAGAAAGTCCCTGCGACGGCCTCTTTGATTGAGAGCCGAGTTAACGACTGCTGAGGCGTCTGTTTGTTTTATTAAAGCCGCCTCTCCCGCTGGATAATTGTTGGTTTTCTTTTATTCTCTCATTAGCTTCAGTTTGCAGGTCTTGAACGGTTCTGGTTCCCATTAAACTGGGCCAGTTTGTGACTGGTGGACTTGGTAGAGCGCCGCCCTGTGGTGCTCTCATGGAATTACCCAACATAAAATACTAATTTTCAGGATTTTAGACTTGATTACAATTAGTTGTGTTGTGTCTGTTGAAATAGTTCAGAGGACTAAATCCTCTGCGGTGTCTGGAGTGACGGACCTGTTGCAGGTTCTGCTGCTGGTTGTTCTGAACAGGCATAGAAAATCTACAGGAACTGGGAGTTTCCCTCTGATCCAGGCGCTTTATCCTCACAGCCTTTATAATAATGTAGATTAACTTTGCTGCTTCGCCTTTTCGTACACTTCTGGACGTGAAGTCGCCACAGGGACGTTTTGTACTGACCGAGCAGCAGTTCATGCTCAGTGAGGACATTTTGTACTGATTGTGACAGATGAGGAGATTTAACCCAAGGCTGATCTACTGACTCCACCTTTCCTCAAACTGCTTCCAGTCCTTACATACCCCTTTAAGGCTGGTTGAGGCTCAATCGACACGCACTAAAGGTCGCATTGGAACCTCCACGTCGCCATCTAGTGGCCATAGTTATGTCCAATAGTGTGCGGCGTATTGAAATGAACAGTCTCCTCTTGGTTTATTACAAGTAAAAATACCTGTTATTTGAATTTTAAATGTGCAAATATATAGGCTGTAAGTCATTGAAGCATCTTTTTATGATATGACAATAGTCCACTGTCAGAAAATGTGATCATAAGGCTCCATTGAATATTATGTACTAGCAGGACGCTGTTCAGGCATTTTTCAAAGGAGCCAACCGATCCAAATGACGACAAGACAAACAATATGAGACAACTTACAGCAAATGACACATTGCTTTGAAATATTTCCATGAATGTGTTTCTTTATGAATACAACAAATCAGCTCAAAACCATGAGAAGTGAGCTGGAAGCAGTGGATAAGATGTGTTTAATGTATTTATTGTGTCTCGTTTGGGTCTGATGTCAGAAACGTTTGTTCTCGTTAAGGAATTTTGACCATGTGACCATTGCACCAAAGGATGAACAAACCATCATACATTCAACTAGTCTGCTTAATGGTTGCGTTTAAAGGAAACATCTCCGTTAACGCAAGCCTGAAGGCATTTTTTTACAGTTGAAAAGGAAGATTCGTTGAATCATAATTTTTAGGCCCAGATGGCTTTAAAACTTTGCAGTAAAAGCTCAGATTGCAGGTTTGGAGGGAAGTGGTTTGGAATCAGACCCTCTTTAATGCTGACGCTGCATTTTAACGATCAGGTCTACATGCCAGCTCATTCTTGCCCTGTTCCATAAACACACATTATGAAATAAAAGGGAACACAAAAGGAGCTGTATCTTTGCTCGGGGCGTTTTGGGAGAAGAGGAAAAAGCTTCATTTGCGTCTAGATGTGCCGTATTAAACTTTGGGTGCTTCTGCTCCGGTTTATCCATAATAACTCTGAAAACTTCCCAGCACTCCTCCAAGCATCTTTCCATATGTGCGCCGGGTGAGATGATTGCATTTGGACCCTGTTAAAACAGTGGAAAAGTTCAGGGGGGTTGGAGGCGCGGGGGGGAAAATGTGGTTCACCAGCACTTTGGGACGATGTGTGCGAACGTCTGTGGAAGGATTTAAAGACACAGTAACCAGTTCTACTTTTTCCATTCTTTCATTATTTGTGCTGCAGCCCCCAAAAAGTGCTGGAGACTGGAACATTTTAGGCTCTTTCTCTGAAACCAGCTCCAGCTGGGACAGATCCAGCCCAAGGCATAAGTGAACTATGGACACTAGCACTGGTGGTTTATGTGCCTAACTGGAAGCGGGGGCCCCAAATTAAATCCTGCTAAGGGCCCTATGCAATCTTGGGCTGGCCCTGCAGCAGGATATTGCATCAGGCAACTGGAATCCTCTTTGTTTCAACCTTTTTTTTTAATAGTTTGGGTCAAAACAACCTGCGTTAGGAAAACAGAAAGTTAATTCTTCTGAGGGGATCGGGTTCTGAGGGTTCCAGAGTCAAGCGGCACATTTTACAGCCGTCTTTTGCACCAACAAGCAGAAATGCTTGACTAATGTTGGGAGACAGAGCTGAGGTTTGGAAAAGGAGAAGGGAGAAAATGGCAGTGAAACTTGTTTCTGCCTCCAGTAATCTGAAGCAGACGCTTTCTTTTTTCTTCTGCCTGCAGTTCTGCAGGGAGAGGATTGTTCCCTCTGCGCTCCGCCTACTCTCTGATAAAGCTGTAAAACATCTTAAAAAACATGTCGCTTTGTGCCGCGCATCAAAGGGACTCTGCTTCACAGTCACAACCCCCCCCCATGTCCACCCATCCTCACGTCCTCACCCGCTCACACGCCGGCTGGCATTCCCAGCACACCAACCAACATGAGGTCACCCCGTCCTCCAAATTGCTCCCAGTTGTTGTTGCCACATCACTGACATCGCAACAAATGGGCTGTTTTCTAGCAGGGCTGAAAACGTCCAAACATGTGAACTCAGCCAGGTCCACAGACGGCTTCCATTAGGAACACATGCTGCATTTTTCAGCTCTGACTGGATTACACGCCTCCTTTCTGCTGGAGCTGAGGGGGTGGGGGGCCGGGCGGATGGGTCTGGGGGGATCATCAGCTGTCCGGTGGGAAGTGCCTGGCTGTGAAGCTGGGGTGAAGCTGGTGAGGGGCACTGATGGACCCTTAATGCCTGCGAGGAGCGCTCCATGGGAAATACTTAGGAACCAAAGTGTTGCAGGCGGCGAGGGGCGAGTCGAGGTGGGGGGATGATTTCCAGATGTTTAAAAAAAAAAAAAAACAGGGATTGTTGGAGGAGGAGAAGTAAAACATGGACAAATGTCACCTGCTTGGTCATTTGTTTGTGCAGCGGCTGGCTAATTCTGGCTCTCCCTCGAAGGTTTCCTGCTGCCTGATTGGCACCTTGTCACCTGTCTGCCCTGTGATCCCTGTGGGGAAATGACAGGACAGAACAAACAGCTCTGCCCAATCAGCGCTGTTATCGCCCTAAATTTATCCTAATTAACAATGTGCCAAAACAGCTGCTCTAACAGCCGGCAGGAAGTCCCGATGCTCCAAGGAAAATGTCCCAAACGGATGCCAAACGAACATTTTTGCATCAAGCTGCTCAACAAACCAGGAGCATTTAGTTTTTAGACTGTAAAAATCCATATTATGGATCTGGTACTAAATATATAAATCAGTGACTATTATTCCTTCAACATTAAATATTACGTTTTTGAAAAAAAAAATCTCTGTAATACATATTTTTATATTAAAATAAAAAGTATTAATAGGGCATAAATATTTTTAAATTTTTTCACATTGTGACAAACAATTATGATGGTTAATAATAATTATAATACTACTACTACTACTAATAATAATAATAATAATAATACATTTTATTTGAAAGGTGCCTTTCATAAAACTCAAGGATATTGTACAAAATAAAACAAAAAATAGCAATACAACAACAACAACACATCAATAATCTAAAACAATTAGGAAATAAAATGTTTATACAGAGTAGCCAGCTTCAAAAAAATAAGTTTTTGGCGACTTTTAAAATGGTTTGAGGATTCAACATTGAGGATTAAAATGGTCTAGTCAAAGTCTGAGAATGTGCAGCAGGACATGAACACTGATCTTCACAGATGTTCTCCATTCAATCTGACTTAGTTTAAGCTTCTTAAGGAGAATGGGTTAAAATTTTTGTCTCCAGCAGAGACAAGCTAAAAAAGAAAGGTGGTTCTACAACGTACCAACTCAGGGGGACTGAATTATATTTTATTTTTATTTTAATCAACCCATAAATTTAGCTGAGAACAAATTCTCATTTGTATGGATGATCTGGTTAGGAGGCAGAACACACGACAGATACAGATTAAGAAAAAGAGAACGTGAAACATAAGAAAACAAGATGCATGCCACACTTTTCAGATTTGAATTTTTAAAATGGTGTAAACCTTGAATGATTTTGCTTCCTATTCTGTAAAAAAAAAATAAAAAAAATTCATACAGTGTGATTGGTTTCAAGGAAACACTTTTAAGTCAGTTTTCACTTCAAAAGATGAATGACATTAATGTGATTATTTTTAATAGTACAGGTTAGATTGCAGAAGCCATTGGTTTCTAGATGGATTGGATTGCGATAGCTGGACAGACTCTGTCTTCTTGTGTAAAATAGATAGACAGAGTACTTACCAAAAGTTTAAATGTGTTCAATTTAAGCATATTTTCTTTTGAAATGTGCTTAATTCACTATTTTGCTGTTTTCCTTTGGACCCAGGCTGCTTTTCAGCTGATGTTCTGTGAAGTCTGGACCAGAGCAGCGCGTGTTGGGTCGCTTTACTCCTTTTAATTGTTACATTTGAAGGCAAATATTGTCTCTGTCAACAATTAAAAAGCAATAGTGGGAGTCGAGGAAAATAAACATTACTCCAGTGAAGCTGTCATCTGGGTCGACCTGTGTTGAAACAGCTGGTTGTGGTTTTCAGGGCAGATTAGCATCATTTTTGCCCCCTGGAGCTTTTTCTCTGCAGATCAGCGGATCTCACTCTGCTGTCAATGTTCACTCTCCGCCATCTTTACTGGATCGCTTCAGAACGTTTCAGAGTTAAGTGGTGATGCTGTTGACTAAATTCTCATTAGTCCGAGTCCACAAAGCCTTTTTATATAAAACGATGCTTTGTAATTAAACCATTTTAGCAACTCGTTTTACACAACATGTTAAAATCCTGACGTTCTCAAGCCCTGCTTGTGTTTTAAAGCCATGATCTGGTGACCGTGAGCCATAATTGCAGGTTGAGGTCAAGCCTAAATGCTATGTTGTAGCTTGGTCGTGTATTAAATCCCTGGAGGGCGAACAAGCGGAGCCGCACGGGTGTTAGTGGGTGACACGGGTCAACAGTTTGGCTTTAGATGTGTTTCTAGGCTCCCCGCAGGTTGTTGGACGGCTGAACGCCGCCACGGTGCCGAGCTTCAGATATCAGCGCCCCGAGCTACGCTTGGGTGTGGGTGGTCCGCACGGAGCTGCTGCAGGAAACATCCAGTTTGCTCAAACAAGGCCTACTTCATTTGTTCCGGGTGTAAGGCAGATCTTTTAGCAGTTAGAGGTTGTTGTTAATATCACATGCTTATCTGGATTCAGCTGGAGCAAAAATCTTTACGTTTCTCGCAGAGCTGCATTTCAACAAATTAGAAAATTAATTTATTTCAGCAACTTAATTCTCTGACTGAAACATCACATGAATTAGTTACTCACAGACTGATGGTTTTAAACCTTTAATTAATGAAAAAGATTGAATCACACCAATAGAAAACACCTTTCGTACATAAATGAGGGCTTGATGTGGAGTACCTAAAGATGGAAAACGTGTTATTAGCTTGAGGAGGCTGATCGTGTTCACTGCCAGATCTCAGGATGAGCTGACATGTTCTTCATCCTCCCAAACAGCTGAAGGGATTGGATCTTCTCCCTCACCGGCTTTGCACTGAGAAAGAAACATCTTCAGCTACAAGAAGTCCAGCTGTTGTGCTTTTTAACTGTTTCGTGGATTTTCCCTCTTTAGTTTCCGATGTGACCGACTTTGCTGGGACAGCAAACAGAAAGCGTCATTCTTTTTACACAATAATGAGTCTGTGCTGCTCGTTGCCCTCAGGCCCCAGAGTCCAGCTAATGCTCTCCTGCAGTGAGACATGGAAATATCTGCGTCTATCGTGACTCATGGGCAACATTTGACCTCAAAGGTTTCTGGGTCGGATTCTCCAGCAGACGGCTCTGAGCCCTGCTAGCGACGCTGCAGCCGTTTTGATTCCCATCTGTTCAATTCAGTTTTATTTATATATAGCGCCAATTCATAAAACATGTCATCTCAAGGTACTTTACATAGTCAAATTCAATCAGATCCTCCAGGTAGGTGAGAAAGTTTCCTCTCTAAGGAAACCCAGCAGGTTGCATCAAGTCTCTCCAAGCAGCATTCACTCCTCCTGAAAGAGCGTAGAGCCACAGTGGACAGTCGTCTGCATTGTTGATGGCTTTGCAGCAATCCCTCATACTGAGCATGCATGAAGCTGCTCAGGGGACCAAATCTGCTGGATATGGTCTGGTTTTCAGCTGTTTGCAGTTGATTGTGGAAAGCTTGTGAGAGTCAACCAGGGGGACGGTACATCTAAAGGCTCGAGTGATTTTAAGGCTGCTGGCTTTGAAAAGATCACAGGTAAATTCCTCCATAGGCGAAAATCTTAGATCTTTGAGGACAAACGGAAAGCCAAGCGGTGCTGGTTTACATACAAAAGCAGGAGACTGCAAATCAAGCTCATCATTTCTGCGGTGCACAGAGAGCTGTTTATCCCCCAAATGAAGAAAACACAGCTGGAAAGGTGCTGCAGTCACGGCAGGCTTTATTTACCCGAGCAAACACAGAGAACTGTAACTACAGGCTGCGGAAGGTCCTGTTTGCTCTTGTCTGGACGCTCTCCGCTGATGTGGGCTGAGGTTTAAAGGAGAGAACGGAGCCAACTTCAAACATCGCTTCAGTGCAACCAGCGTCGGTACAGGAGGGGAACTTCACAAGCTGGGAAGGCGTGTTCTGACAACAGAGAGGAGGATGTGGAAGGAGTGACGGTGAGGGGAACCCAGCAGTTTAATGAGACACGCTATCAGGGATGAACACGTCCTGGCATCGCAGCGGACCTGGTCCGACTCCAGCTCAGGAAGTTCTGCTAAAATGGAATTTCCTCTGCAGCAGCTTTGAGTTCTGGCTGTTGATGATGGTTTGATTTATGGTCAAAAGATAAAAAATAAAAAAACAGGAGTTTAGCACCATGTTCTTGGCTGCATTAAACCTGTGAAAGCATGTCGTTTACCTGCATTTATCTTCCAGTAGAGCTGTACAGATAAACTCGGTCAGCTGAGCACAACCAAAGTAGAGTCTGATTTTGTTTGCAGCCCACAGCTGTTGATGCAAAGTATGCAGCTGCAGGAGAAAACAGGGAGGAGTCTCGGTAAACATGCTGCAGCAGATACACCGAGAAGCAATCAGCTTCTGTCCACCACTGCAGATCCTTCCCTAAAAGGATCTCCATGGGTGGACAGAGGTCTCAGGAACATGCAGATAAAATGTGAGTGGGTGTGTCCCACAGAGGCAACAGATTTTGATTTAATTTCCTTTATTCCCAGGAGGACACGCAGTCAGATTTCATATCAAATGCAAAAATAGAAATACATGTGACTGAGTATAAAGAAATGCCCTCCAGCCAATCGGATTGGAGCAACATGTCTCAGAAATGTATTGGGTTCAGCTGAGGGGAAGCCTTCTGACAAACTTCCTAAGCTTTAAATATGACGGGGTCCTGAAAGTTTTAACTTTGAGGTTTCATACCTTTTCTCATCTCAATTTTCAGGGTATTTCCTTCAGTTTTTAGGAGTTTATGAAGATTTAAGTGATTAAAAATTCACTAAGCTCCAAGGATGGCTGGTTGTAAATACGGGGCTGCATCACAAAACTTTAATTAGATAAAATCTGAACTGAAATACAGTTTATGATCAAGGATGCCTCCATTTCACGATATTCCCAAAATAAAATCAGAATATGAGTGTTATGTTCGGGATCTAAACCAAACCCAGTCAAGACTAAAGGATGTAGAGAACAAAACAAAAGCCCTGGTAAATGTCCTCATCTTTATTTCTGACTGAGCATTTATTTATCTGCTAGTAACTGAAAAAGACCAAATCCACCAAACAAAAACTCAAGTTTCAATGTAGCAAAACGAGAGAGAGAGGGTCGTCATCTAGGTAGAAATTAAATTAAAAACCTGTTTAATCTGATTTTTATTTTCTTATTTTGGAGACAAACTGACTTGTGGATTAAACAGCCTGTTATTAGTTTGGGGCTCTTCAGTTTAACAAAATGGTTTATACGTAAATCAGCATCATTGGCTTCTGACTGATGGGACGTTCTGGATTTAAGTGAACAACCACTTGAACCAGATGTATTACCTGAACGTCTTCCTACGGAGCCTGAAGCCTCTCTGTCTGTTCTCCTACGATGAAAAGATGCATTAGTTTTAAATGTTCCTGCTTTAAATCGGTAAATGGATGCATCTGGAAATAACTTGAAGCTGATGAATGGTGTGGCCAACAGGACGGCTCTGAAGCTGTTAGCGATGCAGATGATTCCTGCTGAAATGTTCAAGTCTCCGTTCTTTGAGAATTAAGTCCAGTTTCTAGTGTCTAAAGACTAAAAGAAACATTTCCTCGCTAAACGCAAGCCTTCCAGCCTGCCCCTAACGCTGCAGTGCTGAAGGTCGGGAAAAGTGTAACTTATTTCACACGTTAAATTAGCTGTTAGCTAATTAGCTGTTTTAAGTTATCTTTGAAGATCTATAAAGGCTAATGTTTAC